>NC_090412.1:20975468-21275468 GCF_036365525.1 Heterodontus francisci | reverse complement strand
CCAGACTGATTCCTGGGATGGCGGGACTGACGTATGAGGAGAGATTGAGTCGGTTAGGATTATATTCACTGGAGTTCAGAAGTGTGAGGGGGGATCTCATAGAAACCTATAAAATTCTAACAGGACTTGACAGGGTAGATGCAGGAAGGAAGTTCCCGATGGTGGGGGAGTCCAGAGCCAGGGGTCATAGTCTAAGAATACGGGGTAAACCATTCAGGACTGAGATGAGGAGAAATTTCTTCACCCAGAGAGTGGTGAACCTGTGGAATTTGCTACCACAGAAAGCAGCTGAGGCCAAAACATTGAATGTTTTCAAGAAGGAGTTAGATATAGCTCTTGGGTTTAAAGGGATCAAAGGGTATGGGGCGAAAGCGGGAACAGGTTACTGAGTTGAATGATCAGCCATGATCATAATGAATGGCGGAGCAGGCTCGAAGGGCCGAATGGCCTACTCCTGCTACTCTTTTCTATGTTTCGATATCTAAGGGCCATAAATATCAGATAATTACTAATAAATCCAATGGGGATTTCAGGAGAAACTTCTTTACTCAGAGTGCTAGAATGTAGAACTCACCACCACAGGGAGTAGTTGAGGTGAATTGCAGAAATGCATTTAAGGGGACGTTGAATAAATATATCAGGGATAGAGGACTAGAGGGATTTGCTAATTCAGTTCATTAAAGTAAGCTGGGAGAGGCTCATGTGGAACATAGACCTGTTAGTGAGAATTAGGGATACATAGGATCTCAATTTGCATATTTCATAGAATTGTATAAACAATTCTCCTTATTTCCCTCTGGTTCTTTTGCCAATTATTTTAAATCTGTCTCCTCTGGTTACCAACCCTTCTGCCAGTGGAAACAGTTTTTCCCTATCTACTCTATCCAAACCCTTCATAATTTTGAACACATCTATTAAACATCCCCTTAACCTGAAAGGGCATGGTGTAGGATAAATTGGATAGTGCCTTCAAAGAGCTGGCATAGACACAATGTGTATATACTTGAAAAGGAAAGATTTACAGGGAGTGTAGGACCAAGAGGAGGCCATTCAGCCCCTCGAGCCTCTTCCACAATATCCTAACTCCATCTACCCACCTTGGTTACAAAATCTTAACGAACAAAAACCTGTGGGGAAAGAGCGAGTGAGTGGGGCTAATTGGGTAGCTCTTTCAAAAGAGACAGCACAGGCAGTATGGGCTGAATGGCCTCCTTCTGTGCTGTAAGATTTTACATGCCTGAGCTGAACAAACTCTCCCAGTCCCGCACATAGCAAGAAGAAATCTGGAACTATGGACCCATAGAGTCATAGAGTGATACAGCACTGAAACAGGCCCTTTGGCCCACCATGAACTCCAGATCAGCACAGCCCATAGACTCAATCCTCAATCCTCACTGGTAGTTCATGATTGGGAAATTTCTTAACAGAAGATTTCCATTCATTAAAAATGGGGAGGGGTCAGTTCATAAAAGTGTAGAATGGTTTTAAAAGAATATCTATGAGGGTCAGGCTGCTACAGTGGTTGTCCTCTCAACTCTGGGTCCAGGCTTCACAATCAACCCAGATCAATGAGATCAAAATCTTCTGTCTTCTGGCTATAAGAACCTTGGTCTACAGATTGGTTTTCTGCCGGAATGTGTAGACATGCGGTACACCCAATATCGGACCAGTTACTTGAGGCCGGTGAGGTGCAGACGCCCACTGGGTGTCATTTGGCAGCTCACCGGTGAAGTGGATTTCAACTTTTGGGTCGCAGTGTCCCTCAGGCAGGTATTGGGAGAAGGGTGGAGGACTGCTAGGAGGGAGGGGGTGATCGGGACAGTGCGGAAGCAATTGATAGTGAGGGGGGAAGGGCGCAGTAGTTGGGAGAGGGAGGGTTTACAATTGGCGTCAGTGGGCTGAGAAGAGGCCAGCAGTGGTCTTTGGCACTGCAGTGGAGCTGGGAGGAACGCTCCTGCATATCTGGGCTTCATAGCTAGGTCAGTATTTTTTTAACTCACCTTTTTCATGGCAATCATTATAAAGATCACAGATTAGGACGCATGCAGCCCACGTTTGTCTGAACACTGCTGGCTCAGAGCTGGCTACTTCAGGACAGCCCAGTTTTACAAGCAGGGTCTCAGACAGGCATCAGGCCCTTTTTTTGCATTTTAAAGGGGCCTGTTTCAGGCGCGGGCCCTGAATGCCTTTATCTGCCGTTACCAATATGACGGGGGAGGTGCATTTTTGACACATAATGAGTGCATCCCACGCATTACATTGGATGCATAGCCACCCATATTGTGCTTGAGAAATAGGTACAGCGTTGTTGATTTTCTAGACCCAAACGTGCAATGAATCTGGGGTCTCAGCCCAGTTCTGATTGAGTGTAGGCCTGCGGTGTAAAAGACGGACATTAACTGGCACCAATCTCATTGAGAGAGCCCATGAAGGTGGCTGATATGGGCAAAGTTACGCTGATAGATGCAGCTCTTCTTAGGCTGTGGCTGAGGCACTGTTATTATGGGATGGTAGACCAGTTTTGGTGCAGAGTGTTCGGGTATGATTTGTATTGATATGTTACTTTTAAGTTACTCTGAGTTTGCAAAGAGTTTAAAATTCCCTCTGCGGTCAGAGCTGAGATGGGAGGGATGTGTGTTTAAGCCAAGCTACATGGGCGTATCTGTGGAATGCTGCCTGACTTCAGATCATGCAATGGTAGGTCGCCCAGGCTTCTTGCTTTGGGTAGCCTTAATCATCTTGAAAACGGCGTGAATTAGATTCTGGAATGCTCCATTCGGGGGTAGGGGAGTGGGGTGGGGGGGGCAGGTGATTTGAATGGCCAAACCCCAAACATGAAACAGGTCAGAGGTCAAAATGGCAACTTCCTGCCCAAAAGAAGCACATGTTCAAGATCAGTTAGTAAGTTTTTCTGAGAGAAATTAGGAAGGCCAGTCCACCTGAAGAGTAGATACAACCAAACTCAATGCAAGTCTTGGTCCAAGTCTGGGAAAGGGTTAACTAATAGAAAATATTACATAGCCCATGAACAGCACCAGTGCAACATGGCTTATTATTTCCTTCATTAGCAGGAAGGATGGTAATTGAGTTAAAGAAAGGTGATGTTTGCTGTAATGGTTTACTCCTTACCTGCTGACTGTAAAATAAAGCAGTTTGATGATTCATATCTGGTCTCATCTCATTAAACTGTTAATCAGTTCGCCTTTCAGAAGATGGAAGTAGTGCAAGTGTGTGAAGTTCACAATATCTAGTTCACATCACATGGGGGTCACAATGATGCATGGCCCCTTGAGCCTCCAGGTCATGTTATCATACAATGAAAATAGGACAGCATGGTTGAACTCCTGAGCATAAGGGACAAGGGGCCACTTACGGATTATCCATTGAGGCTTAACCCAAAACCCCATCTAGAATACCCAGGCAATTTATAACATTGTTGGAACAGATGGGCTGAGGAAGAGGGACTTTACTCTGCACTTAGCCCCTGCCACTATCTTGGGAATGCTTGATGTGGACATCGGGTGCTTGAAGCAAAAAGGCACCAAACATCCTTTTGTTAATGAGAGTCAAAAATAAATCTTCAAAACAAAAGGTATCATTAAAGAAAATAGGATGTCACTTGTCTTAAAACAACTGAGTAATTGAAAGAAAGAACTTGTATTCATATAGCACCTTGCCAAAGCACTTTACAACCAATTAAGTACTTTTGAAGTGTAGTCACTGTTGTAGTGTAGGGAACCACAGCTGCCAATATACACAAAGCTAGGTTCCATAAGCAGCAATGCTATAAGTAACCAGCTAATGTGTTAACATGATGGTGGTTGAGGGATAAAAATCAGCCAGGAAAATTCCCTTACTTTTCTACAAATAGTGCCATTTCTATCCACTTGCAAGGACAGAGCCTTGGTTTAACATCTTATCCAGAAGATGCTGTATCTAACAGGGCAGCAGTCCCTCAGTACTACACTGGAGTGTCAACCTGAATTGTGTCCTTACGTCTTGAGTGAGGATTGAACTTGGTTCCAAGGCGAGAGTGAGCCAAGGCTGACATCTAGCACATTGCTGTTAGTCACTACAGCTGCCGAGGAGTAAACAGTTTATCAAAATCTCCAGAGTCAATAGCTGGCTTGTCAGAGGAGCAGAATCTTATCGTGTATGCTAATTGCTAACAGCCATGAGATTGAGGTTGATTTGACTGTCACTTGACACTTTTAATGCAGCAACCCTATCGTCTGAGGCAACTGAATAAAAGGCCATTGTCCTCTACTGGTATCTCACTGTGTGAAGAGTGGGTCAGGAATATTACAGTATCAATGTATGAGCAGGCAAGTGAAGGCCATTGTTGTACTGAGAAAAACTGCTGAGGGTTCCCCCACGCATTTTGTGCCATTTTGCTACATTGCCACCATTTTTGTTAAACTCAAGGTCACTAGTGTCCGATATCACCAAATTGGGAGCAGACTGAGAGCATGAGGCATTTGACGAGCTCTTTCTTCTCAAATACAATAAAGCTTTATCAACTCAACGCCTTATTTTCCAGTTGCCCTCAGTGAACAATCAGGTAAGTATGTTGCTCGGTGTGGTACTGACCTGCGCTGAACAGGAAGGCCTTAAGTTAGGCCCTGGTCCATACTGAGCTAGCTGATCTCAGCCAGAATGGTGCTAAGGGTGCCAGGATTGGTTTGAGAACTCCCTAAGCTAGAAAGGATGGGTATCTCCCCACTACCACCCTAGAAATTACCATTAAGTCATGGTGTCCACCGTGGCTGAGTTGGTAGTATCCATGCCTCTGCATCACAAGATTGTAAATTCAAGTCTCATTCAGACTTGAGCACATAATCCAGGCTGACACTCCAGTGCAGTACTGAGGGAATGCTGCATTGTTGGAGTTGCTGTCTTTCAGGTGAAATGATAACCAAGGCCCAAGGATTAGATAGATGTAAAAGATCCTGTGGCACTGTTTCAAGAAAGAGTGTGGGAGATCTCCCTGGTGACCGGCCAATATTTATCTCTCAGACAACATCATTAAAAAATATGTTATCTGGCCATTCATTACACTGCTGTTTCTGAGACCTTGCTATGTACAAATTGGTTGACCAATTTCCTACATTACAACAATGTATTTCATTGGCTGTAAAGCACTTTGGGACATCCTGAGGTTGTGAAATGTGCCATATAAGGGGAGGGCGTGGCATAATGGTATTGTTACTGGATTAGTAACCCAGGGTATTGCTCTGGGTGCATGGGTTCAAATCCCACAATAGCAGAAGGTGGAATTTGAATTCAATTGATAAAAATTAAAAAGCTAGTCTAATGAATGTTGTAAAAACCCATCTGGTTCACTAATGTCCTTTGGGCGCTGCTGTGGTTAGCACCGCAGCCTCACAGCTCCAGCAACCCGGGTTCAGTTCTGGGTACTGCCCGTGCGGAGTTTGCAAGTTCTCCCTCTGACCACATGGGTTTCTGCCGGGTACTCTGGTTTCCTCCCACAGCCAAAGACTTGCAGGTTGATAGGTAAATTGCCCCTAGTGTAGGTAGGAGAATGGTGGGGATGTGGTAGGGAATATGGGATTAATATAGGATTAGTATAAAATGGGTGGTTGTTGGTTGGCACAGACTCAGTGGGCCGAAGAGCCTGTTTCAGTGCTGTATCACTAAATAAATGTAAAAAAAATAAATGCAAGTCCTCTTCTTTTCTAGGAATTATTCAGTGTTGATGTTAGTTAAGTTGGAGATCAGGTTATACTGAACTGAGACTCTATAGGTGGACACCTGAACAATGGGCACTTGCCTGTGATACTATCATGTGGCCTTCATGAAACCATACCCCAGTCAAAGTCAGTGCCCTCGAGAGGGGAGGGGGGAAATCGTCTCATAAACAATTTCCATCTGAGGCAATATGCAAGCCCAGCCTTTCAGATTGGTTTTGCCTGAAAAGCAGATGCAAATTGGGCAAATTGACTGGGAATTGGGTTGAAGAGCTGCAATAGAGCTGATGTTGAGAGTAGTGAGGTCAGGGATAAGGTTACAAGGACGCAAGAGGGCACTGGCAAGCAAGAACCTGGTTTAAAGTGTGTCTACTTCAACGCCAGGAGCATCCGGAATAAGGTGGGTGAGCTTGCAGCATGGGTTGGTACCTGGGATCTCGATGTAGTGGCCATTTCGGAGACATGGGTAGAGCAGGGGCAGGAATGGATGTTGCAGGTTCCGGGATTTAGATGTTTCAGTAAGAACAGAGAAGATGGTAAAAGAGGGGGGGGGGGTGTGGCATTGTTAATCAAGGAGAGTATTACAGCGACAGAAAGGACGTTTGAGGACTCGTCTACTGAGGTAGTATGGGCCGAGGTTAGAAACAGGAGAGGTGAGGTCACCCTGTTGGGAGTCTTTTATAGACCTCCAAATAGTTCCAGAGATGTAGAGGAAAGGACAGCGAAGATGATTCTTGACAGGGGCAAGAGTAACAGGGTAGTTGTTATGGGGGACTTTAACTTTCCAAATATCGACTGGAAATACTATAGTTCGAGTACTTTAGATGGGTCAGTTTTTGTCCAGTGTGTGCAGGAGGGTTTTCTGACACAGTATGTAGACAGGCCAACCAGGGGCAATGCCACATTGGATTTGGTACTGGGTAATGAACCCGGCCAGGTGTTAGATTTAGATGTAGGTGAGCACTTTGGTGATAGTGATCACAATTCGGTTAGGTTTACCTTAGCGATGGGCAGGGACAGGTATATACCGCAGGGTAAAAATTATAGCTGGGGGAAAGGAAATTATGATGCGATTAGGCAAGATTTAGGATGCGTAGGATGGGGAAGGAAACTGCAGGGGATGGGAACAAGCGAAATGTGGAGCTTATTCAAGGAGCAGCTACTGCGTGTCCTTGATAAGTATGTACCTGTGAGGCAGGGAGGAAGTTGTCGAGCGAGGGAGCCGTGGTTTCCAAAAGAAGTTGAAGCGCTTGTCAAGAGAAAGAAGAAGGCTTATGTTAGGATGAGACGTGAAGGCTCAGTTAGGGCGCTTGAGAGTTACAAGCTAGCCAGGAAGGATCTAAAGGGAGAGCTAAGAAGAGCAAGGAGAGGACACGAGAAGTCATTGGCGGATAGGATCAGGGAAAACCCTAAGGCTTTCTATAGGTATATCAGGAATAAAAGAATGACTAGAGTTAGATTAGGGCCAATCAAGGATAGTAGTGGGAAGTTGTGTGTGGAATCAGAGGAGGTAGGGGAAGTGTTAAATGAATATTTTGCATCAGTATTTACAGTAGAGAAAGAAAATGTTGTCGAGGAGAATACTGAGATTCAGGCTACTAGGCTAGATGGGATTGAGGTTCACAAGGAGGAGGTGTTATCAATTTTGGAAAGTGTGAAAATAGATAAGTCCCCTGGGCCAGATGGGATTTATCCTAGGATTCTCTGGGAAGCTAGGGAGGAGATTGCAGAGCCTTTGTCCTTGATCTTTATGTCGTCATTGTCGACAGGAATAGTGCCGGAAGACTGGAGGATAGCAAATGTTGTCCCCTTGTTCAAGAAGGGGAGTAGAGACAGCCCTGGTAATTATAGACCTGTGAGCCTTACTTCGGTTGTGGGTAAAATGTTGGAAAAGGTTATAAGAGACAGGATTTATAATCATCTTGAAAAGAATAAGTTCATTAGCGATAGTCAGCACGGTTTTGTGACGGGTAGGTCGTGCCTCACAAACCTTATTGAGTTTTTCGAGAAGGTGACCAAACAGGTGGATGAGGGTAAAGCAGTGGATGTGGTGTATATGGATTTCAGTAAGGCGTTTGATAAGGTTCCCCATGGTAGGCTATTGCAGAAAATACGGAAGTATGGAGTTGAAGGTGATTTAGAGCTTTGGATCAGAAATTGGCTAGCTGAAAGAAGACAGAGGGTGGTGGTTGATGGCAAATGTTCATCCTGGAGTTTAGTTACTAGTGGTGTACCGCAAGGATCTGTTTTGGGGCCACTGCTGTTTGTCATTTTTATAAATGATCTGGAAGAGGGTGTAGAAGGGTGGGTTAGTAAATTTGCGGATGACACTAAGGTCGGTGGAGTTGTGGATAGTGCCGAAGGATGTTGCAGGGTTCAGAGGGACATAGATAGGCTGCAGAGCTGGGCTGAGAGATGGCAAATGGAGTTTAATGCGGAAAAGTGCGAGGTGATTCACTTTGGAAGGAGTAACAGGAATGCAGAGTACTGGGCTAATGGGAAGATTCTTGGTAGTGTAGATGAACAGAGAGATCTTGGTGTCCAGGTGCATAAATCCCTGAAGGTTGCTACCCAGATTAATAGGGCTGTTAAGAAGGCATATGGTGTGTTAGCTTTTATTAGTAGGGGGATCGAGTTTCGGAGCCACGAGGTCATGCTGCAGCTGTACAAAACTCTGGTGAGACCGCACCTGGAGTATTGCGTGCAGTTCTGGTCACCGCATTATAGGAAGGATGTGGAAGCTATGGAAAGGGTGCAGAGGAGATTTACTAGGATGTTGCCTGGTATGGAGGGAAGGTCTTATGAGGAAAGGCTGAGGGACTTGAGGTTGTTTTCGTTAGAGAGAAGGAGGAGGAGAGGTGACTTAATAGAGACATATAAGATAATCAGAGGGTTAGATAGGGTGGATAGTGAGAGTCTTTTTCCTCGGATGGTGATGGCAAACACGAGGGGACATAGCTTTAAGTTGAGGGGTGATAGATATAGGACAGATGTCAGAGGTAGTTTCTTTACTCAGAGAGTAGTAGGGGCGTGGAACGCCCTGCCTGCAACAGTAGTAGACTCGCCAACTTTAAGGGCATTTAAGTAGTCATTGGATAGACATATGGATGAAAATGGAATAGTGTAGGGCAGATGGTTTCACAGGTCGGCGCAACATCGAGGGCCGAAGGGCCTGTACTGCGCTGTAATGTTCTAATTCTAATCCCAGCTGTCTGCCAATTTTACACCCCATGCAATTTGCCAGCAGCATTTCCTCCTGCCGCTATGGCATTTGCCAGTTTTGACACGTAAATTAACTCTAAATAATGTGTTAACACCCTTCAAACTTTTTATGCAGTCTTGAGACAGGGCTCTTAAAAAGCAATTCCTTCAAAAGCACAAGCCCTAGCAATCCCAGACATCCATTTTACAATGGGAAATCTGCAATAAAAGCAGAAAATACTGGAAACGCTAACGGTTCTGGCAGCACCTGTAGAAAGAGAAACAGGGCTAATAGGCTGGATTTTGTTGGGGGTGTCTTTCACAGAGGCATACAAATGAAACAACACATTGCACCTTCTTTATTTTCAAAAAGATGCTTTGTCTCAGAGCACCTGCTACCACAGTGATGCCCTTTTCAAAGGTCTGGATTTTCCTCTGTGATGGACTAAGCCCAAACCTCAATTCTCCTTCATTACATAGCTTAGGCAGATTTGCTGCACTATTTACTGACTGTTGACAATCAGTCATCGGGGCGGGGGGAAGGGGACAGGGAGCAAAGGTCATGGTGTCCATTTTGTGTCTGCAAGGATGTGACTCATTGGTTTCCCAGCACCCAAGACACTATGTCAACCCCTCCTCAGCTGAGGCGTGACTGTCTGTAATCAAGCTTCTGGCCCATGGAAGGAGGAGACTTTGGTGATGTCACCTTACCCCCATTAAGGAACGCCTACTCAAACCTGGGCTTCATTTCACATGATGGCCACATAGTTTTTTCACTCTCTCGATTAAGCAGGAAACAACCCACAGACATAGACAAGGAAGTACTTCCTCATCCTGCAAGGCTCCTGCTGCAAATCATCAGTCAACCACCTGAGAATCTCCAGTCGCTGTAGGAGAAGTAGAAAGCTAAGACTGAAAGAGCATTCAAGAGTAGGTAACAAGGGCAGTGGAAGTGGCCTTAAACAGTAGGAAGGTTGTCATTGAGATGTTTTGATCACTCATGAGATATACAGAATAGGAATATAGGGACAGGCCCAAGCCCTTCAAACCTGCTCCACCATTCCATACCATTAGATCATGGCTGATTGGTACCTCAACTGCATTTACCTGTCTTTATTCCATATCCCTTGATACCTTTACCCAACAAAAAGACAACATTCTCAGTCTTAGAAAGCTCAGTTGATCCAGCATCCACAACTTACTGGGGAGAGAGTTCCAGATTTCCACTATCCTTTATGTGAAAAAGTGCTTCCTGATTTAATTACTAAATGGCCTTGCTTTAACTTTTTGGATTGTGGCCTCTTGGTCTAGAGTCCCTTAACAAAGGAAATGGCCTCTCTGTATCTATCCTATAGAATCTCTTCATTTTAAGGACTTTGATTAGATTGACCAACAATCTTCTAAATGCAAGGGCAGACAAAGATCTGCCACCTTGTCCTTACAATTTAACCCTTTAAGGCCGGCTATCATTCTGGCAATTCAGAGCTGCACCAGCTCCAAGGCTAATGATTCGGGGATGCCACTTGCTTGGCCCATTTCCATCACCCTCCATTCCCTCTTGTCTGCACTCTCCTACATTTATTGGGTACTTAACTTTGGTGGCACCACACACACATGTTACATGTTAAAGTGTTGTCTATATATTAAGCATTGAAGGAGCTCAGTTTTCTGACTAGAGAAGATGGTACTGGGAATGGGAGGCATCAGAATGTCTACAGTGCATTCTAATGAGGGAAGGTGTCAGGTCTTTCAACATTTGCCATCAGGGAAACCAAATTCTCTGTACTCTTCTACTGACACTGACTTGATCCAACCATCTTCAGCCAAGCCTGGAATAATCCTTTGGATGACGCGTTGGCCATTACAAGGGAAACAGGTGGGCCATCTGATCTACACCAGCAGGAACAGGGTTTCATGGCCTCATCCTGCTGCTGCTTATTATAATTCACGCCTCGGAAGTCTAAATTTAACCTCCGACCCAGAACTGCCGCATTGCCCCTTTAAGTGGTGTGCGCCTTTCCGATCCGCAGCAGTCCATGTATTCCCATTCCCCCAAAAGGATGACCGGTGCATAGGAGGCAGTAATCCTGTGTGGTGCTCAACCACAATTCATAGGATTTAGCTGAAAGAATAAACTGACCAATCCCAGATTCCCAGCAGGGAGCCATGATAAATGGAGTGTGGGTTGGAGATAGAGCCACAACAGGATTCTCCAACCCTGCTAGTGACCTTACCCGATCCAGGGGGCAGCAGCCTTAATAATAAGAGCCAATTTTTATAAATGTGGTCAAAAACAAAGTATCTTAAGAGCTACAAAGCTGTTACTCAAATGCCACTAATAATGAAAAACAGATAGCTGCAAGGTGGCACTGTGAGCACAGTCTCTCAGTAGATTTACTGAATCCCCTTTGATAAGGAAGATCTTTTTTATAATTCATACCGGGGAAGTGGGCATCACTAACAAGGCCAGGATTTATTTCACACCCTTAGTTACCCCTGAAAAGGTGCTGATAGGCCATCTTCTTGAACTGCTACTCTCCATGGGGTGAAAGTAGGTAGGGAGTTACAGGATTTTGGCAATGAAGGAATGGTGAATAGTGCCCAGTTCGGGATTACGTGTGACTTGGGGGGAAATTTCGAAGTGGTGGTGTTCCCATGCACCTTCTTTCCTTGTTCTGCTGGATGATAGAGGTCACGGGTTTGGGAGATGCTGTTGAAAAAGTCTTGGCCAGTTGCTGCATTGCATCTTCTAGATGATACACACTGGTGGAGGGAGTGAATGTTTAATGTAAGGGATGGACTGCCGATCAAGCATAAATTGACTACGTTTCCTACATTATAGCAGTGACTACACTTCAAAAGTACTTAATTGGCTGGAAAGTGCTTTGGGAGGTCCTGAAGTCATGCAAGGGACTGTATAAATACAATTCTTCCTCTCTTTATCTCCTGGCCACTACCATCAAGAGCACTTACGGTCACCCCTGCAACTCTCTCCCACCACATTCAAAACCTTTATTTGTCACAACCAGGTCTAATTTTTGAAATGTCCTCCTTACCAGTCTCTCATACTCCATAATCTCCAACTCACCAAAATTATACCATCCATACTTTGTCCCACACTAAGTGCTGCTCACACAACCTCCAAATCCTTGATGAACTGTGCTGACTCTCAATTACACATGTATCTATTTCAAACCTTTAAGGGTCATTTTCACTAAAACACTTGGACCATGAAGTGGGTTCCTCTGCGGATTCCCCCATATTTCTGATACATCTGTCTGATTGGGTAGTGTCGCACAGGTGGATAAGAAAGGACTGGAGGCCACAGAGGGATTTATAAACCAGAAATATTAATGTGCGACAGACGAATCTTTTTGGAAAGCATGTGTTAAGACAGTAGATAACTATAGAAAATGTCTTCAATGCAGTTTTGTCTCCCTACCTCCCTTTTGTAAAGTAGGAACCCATGCACTATTGTCAGGTCAATGACATGAATCTTTACAGTCAGGTGCCCGGCAGATGTTGCTGAATGTAAGACTTGTTGGTTCCACCTGATTTATTTGATGAATGCAGCATGGGCCAGGCTATGTGTTCTATCTAGTGTGACTGTTCCATGATACATACTACACTCCAGCAACCAGTCTCCATCTCTCAAACCTGTTTTATCTAATGGCAGAATTCCATCAGGATATAGCAAATGAAAGGGACAGTGTTGGAACAAGTTAGGTTGCCAGATCTTGCATCCACATTACGCTTGCAATTCCCGAATTCTCGATTGGATTTATTGTTGACTATCTAATATTTATGGGCCCCTGTACTTGCTTAAAACCTGTCACATCTCTAACTTCTTCCAGTTCTGACGAAAGGTCACTGACCTGAAATGTTAATTTTGCTTCTCTCTCCACAGATGCTGCCAGACCTGCTGAGTATTTCTAGCACTTTTTTGGTTTTATTTCCGATTTCCAGCATCTGCAGTATTTTGCTTTTATTTCCTTTAAATGGGTCTACGTTACTGAAGTAGGAAGTGGGGTCCACAACAGCGACAATGGATAAACAAAGACCACGCAGAAATTAAACTGATGGATATAGATAAAAAAATTTCAGTTTTGGGTGCAACTAGGACATTGCACCAGAAATGCAATCACAGTTGCATTGGTTAGGTTACAGTCCACCATTCTGCTGAAACTCATTTGCAAAATTTCTCATGAATTATCACAGTCGGCCTGTGTAATAGAATGTAATCATTTCTGACCCAGAATAATGGCTTGCTGTAAGTAATTGAATTATCGAGGATTGCTTCATTAGCACTGCAGTCAAGGCCATCCTGACACATTGATTTTAAAACAGCAAACCCCTCTGAGTGTAAATAGTGGCATCCTGGGGCCTGTGGAACAAATTCTGAACCTTGTATCTCATTAGAAGGTTCCAGAGAATACACTGAGGCAGTCATGTGACTGTCTGTCCATCTCTGACAAAACTGGTAGTTTTGATACAAACAAAAGAGACAAACAGTAACTGAGTGTGCAGCAGCAAGAAAGGCTGTGTGCCTCCCTCTCTCTCTCCAGAAAACATCAAGTTTGAAAACCGTATGCGGCTGTGGACCCTCCAAGCCTACAGATTGATACAGAGACCAGGGGAAGAGAGCCACCTACAAGTCTGCCTCCAAGAAAACCCTGAGCCAAGCAGGCCAGCCACAAAGTGCACTTTGACCAGCCAAAGACTTCAAGAATACAACTCCAGCCGGAAGACCACCGAATCATCCAACCCCAGACTGTGTATTTAACTTTTATTTATCCTGGACTTTAATCCAACCATAAAACCTACTTTCCACTCTGCAATCTATTTGTGCGTGTGTGTGATTCTTGTGTAAATGAGTAGCCTTTTGTTTTATTATGTTAGATTGGGTTTAGCTTGTTGAGTATAATAAACTTGCCTCTTTCTTGCTTAAACTCAAGAAAACCTGTCCGATTGGTTCTTTCACAATCACATTAAAGGTAAAACACTCACTGAGGTGCTAAACACAACCACTGTTTAAAAAGGAACAAACCCTGTTGCGGTCAAATAAGAGGAAGGACAAGAGGAGCGACTGTGGCCCCCCCTCCTCACCTGGCCGTAACACTGTGTCTTTCGGATGAGATGTTAAACCAAGGATCCGCCTGACCTCTTAGGTGGACATAAAAGATCCCACAACACTATTTTGTCGAAGAGGAGTTAAGAGTTTTCTCCAGTGTCCTGGCCAATATTTATCCCTCAACCATTATCACATTGCTGTGTGTGGGAGCTTGCGAAACATAAATTGTCGGCTGCGTTTCCTACATTACAACAGTGACTCCACTTCATAAAGGACTTCATTGGCTGAAAAGCACTTTGGGCCAACCAGAGATTGTGTCAGGTGCTACAGAAATGCAAGATCCTTCTTTCCTTCCGATCAACCTCAGTGCTGCAAGTCTCGGAGGGAACATGGGTCAGCTCCTGACCCCTTACGCAGTGACCGCTGTGGAAGGGGAATGAGGACTATAGTCTGCTTGTGCTTAATGTCCTGGCCGAGCTCAAATGTGAACAATAAAAGAATGGAGAGCAAGAAGGATGAGTTGAACTGACCCTCGCGATGGAGGGCACAGGAGGGTGGGAGGGGGAGATAATTAAGAGAAAAAAATACAGCAGGGTGCAAAAGTGATATAAAATGATCTGCAGTGTGTGTGTGGGGTGGGGAATGGGAAGGACTTAATTTGTATCCTAAATGGCATTCCCTTTAAATAAAACGCCATGCAAGGCCCTTTAGTTTTTGAATGAGCCAGAAGCGTCTCTGGTTAGTACAGATGATCTGCAACTCTAAGCCTCAGGTCTTCATTAGACACCAGGATCTGCAGAAATATTGCAGTTAAGAGACAGAGAGAGAAAGAGGAGCGACAGCTGGCAACAGATACAACTTCCTCTTGACTCTGGGCTTTGGGTGTGTGCTCGCTTTTTTAACGTGTGATTCATCGAGTCGGGACTGCACAGGGCAGCCGGCTGTGGCAGCCTGCGGGGTGGAGAGGGATTTCCAACTTGGGCTTCCTTGCAGCTTGTTCCCCTCCGATGCTTCTCTCTGATGCTGTGATCGAGTGTATCCCAGCTGCTGTTGGACCTGCTTGGATCTGCTGCGCTCGGAGCCACCATGAGCTGCTGGGTGCTCTTGCCTCTGCTGGTCAGCGTTGTGTCCATTGCGGGAACCTGGACAGTGTAAGGATCAATTTCTACTCAGCCTGCAGAGCCCAGCCCCCTTTACATCGGAGCTCACTCGCTGCTCTCCCCCTCTCACTGCCTCAACTTTTCATAGTTCTAAAACAAACTTTCTCTGCCGCTTCTGGGCTGCTTTCACCACCTCCAGAGTCTACGAACCTTCCTCTCTCAAACTCCACTCTTGGACTGATTCCTGCTCTCCCCTCATTTCACTCACTCAATCCTCAGAGGGGGGGGGGGGGGGGGGGATCTTTGTGGACCTCCAAACTCAACACCTTTTTCCTTCTCAATGATTTGAGACTTCTCCATTAGAAACAATTCCGATTTTAAGTAATGCTGTTGAATTTTCTACGTTTCTATGAATTTGATGTTGAGAATTATTCAGTTGGTTAATAATTTGTTGTTGGGGGCGGATGGTGTAAGGACCCCCTCCCCCGACTGATCTCCTGGCACTGTTTAAATGAGTTTCTGATGTTTAGACTCTGAAATTCATTGCTCCTTGATTTTGCCTTAATCCCGTCACTTAAAGGGGCTCCGTCCACTTGGCACCAAAAGGAGTTTTTTTTTTCAATGCCAACACACACATCTAAATAATGACAAAGTCTATTGTCATACTATTATAATACTGTGTGGCCAATGCTTCAACTCTCTCACCTCCCCCCCCACCCCCCAACCCCCCAAACTAATGTGCAGTGTGAGAATATAATGATAATGTCTGATTATTTATTGGACTCTTTCTTGCTGATTTAAGCAAACACAGTGTTAAAATTGGTTTACTGTGAGCTTCTGTAGGCTGTGTTGATCTCCGCCTCTGCCAGGTTCTATGTGTAGTTCAGGGAGGCCTTGATATGAGTTCACTGATTGTTCCCAATGCCTCTGGATGGGGAATCCATCAGTCAAAGTGTTTGGAACAGACGAGGGAAGGAGTTAAACTATTCCATTCAATTCTAAGCTTTTTTTTAACCTGCTTTTTTTGGGGGGGGGGGGAGGAAAAATGAGCCAGTGAATGTGCAGTTTTAAAACAAATCCCATTTGTCCTGGGGACAGTGTCGAAGAAATCTGGGCTCTCTGATCGTTGTACTGTGACCACATAAAAGTCTGAAGCCAGCATTGAAGGCCTGGCTTAGGCAGATAGCCTGATTAGCAACAAATGATCGTATCTCATGCTGAGAGTTGGTGTAGGGGCAGTGTTTTGTTTTGGCTTGAAAGTGAACAGTGAAGTCTGTATTTACAGTAAATCTGCTGTTTGTGCCCAGTGCAGTTTGTTTACCTGTGTGATGTTCAGAGAGGCATCCAGTGTGTGCTATAGTCTAGATAGTGTGTACCCTCTTCTGTCTATTGAAGACCGTGTGGTGACATGCGATGTGTTCCAGTAAGCTGGAGTACAGTGCTCGACCTCTGGGTCCTCTATATTTACCTAGACATTACGCATGCTCCAGCTCTTAGGGGACACAAGGTCCACTTACTGAAGAGGTCAGTGACACTGAACCCAAGGAAATATCTACTGTAAAAACCCCAAAACACAACACTTTACCAAAGAAGTTGAGGGTGGTGTATTTGTCAGATACATTTTTTTCACTAAGACAGTGTCCCTTTAAAATTGCTTTACCAATGTGTAAATGAGCTTCTCAAGGATTGTCCTATCACAGGCTGGGCTCCTGAAGAAGGTGAGACTGTGGGAGTAATTGTAACCTAATTCACTGGGTGAGAAACCCACAGGATGGGTTGGAATGCCAGTTTTACACGCCACCCTTTAGTGAATTGACTTAACAAATAGAGGATACAATTCTAAAGAGGGTGCAGGAGCAGAGGGACCTGGGTGTATATGTGCATAAGTCATTGAAGGTGGTAGAACAGGTTGAGGGAGCAGTTAATAAAACAAAAAGTATCCTGAGCTTTATTACCAGAGGCATAGAGTACAAGAGCAAGGAAGTTATGTTGAACTTGTATAAAACACTAGTTCAGCCTCAGCTGGAGTATTGCGTCCAGTTCTGGGCACCGCACTTTAGGAAAGACCTGAGGGCATTGGACAGAGTACAGAAAAGATTCACGAGAATGGTTCCAGGGATGAGGAATTTCAGTTATGAAGTTAGATTGGAGAAGTTAGGACTGTTTTCCTTGGAGAAGAGAAGGCTGAGAGGTGATTTGATAGAGGTATTCAAAATCATGAGGGGTCTGGACAGAGTAGATAGAGAGAAACTGTTCCCAATCATGAAAGGATCGGGAACGAGAGGGCACAGATTTAAAGTATTTGGTAAGAGAAGCAAAAGTGACATGAGGAAAAACGTTTTCACGCAGCGAGTGGTTAAGGTCTGGAATGCGCTGCCGAAGAACATGGTGGAGGCAGGTTCAATTGAAGCATTCAAAAGGGAATTAGACAGTTATATGAAAAGGAAGAATGTGCAGGGTTATAAGGAGAAGGCAGGGGAATGGAACTGAGGGAGTTGATCTTTCAGAGAGCCAGTGCGAACACGATGGGCTGAATGGCCTCCTTCTGCACTGTAACCATTCTGTGAGTCTGTGAAAATTGGATGAGGAGTAAAACTAGTGTTGCACCTGATCCTGTCTATTTCCCGAGGGGTGTGTTAGGTTATAATTCTCCATGTGAGGTTACTGCAGAGGGGCGCATCTCTGTTAGCAGCACTAACTCATGATTTCCATCTAGCTTCTAGGACTGCAGTAACTTGTTTATGGGATGGTTTAATAGGAAGCATCCTCGAGGCAGAGCACTAGTATCTTCCAGGATATATACTGTTCCGGGCAATGGTCATGTGAATCCCCACAAAAACAGTGCACTGACAAGTTCAGCAGGGGTGCTCATCTCACTAAACGCACACTGTATCTTTTGGCAGGGTGGGGGGGTTAGCTCAGTGGATGGGTTCATCATACTTTATCAACTGCACTGTGACAGATCTCACTCACGGCCTCCACTTCTTGTAGCCGATCGATGATCTAAGAACATCAGCAACTTAATTCTTGAAGCAACAATATTTGAAAGTTTTACCGACGGAGAGAAAAAATAATTTGCAGTAAGTGAACCTGGTTCAGTGGATCACTTCAGACTTTGAGAGCAAAATGCCGTCAAAGTAATCCCTTCCCTCTGGAGTGTACTGAACCAAAGATTCATTCTTTTAATTGCACGAGCTAGACTTGCTCGCACAGATTTTGATGCAGCCAGTCTCTTCACTACAGCTCCTCAATGGCTCAAGCCGTGTAGACCTGTGAGTGGTTCAGTCAGAGGGAAGTGGATGGGCCTCTGTTGCATCCTAGGCCTGTGAAAAGTTAACCGATCATCACTACGACAACAGTAGGGGTGTTATAGTTGACTTCAGTGGCCTTCGGATGGGGCAGGTAAAAAAAAAATCAGCCAAAGTTCCCACTTCTGATCAGTTTGAATGACTCCTGCTGGAAATAGGGGACTGTAAAATGAGGGCGGAGTCTCAGTCTATCACCTTGGAGTCAGAAGGTTGTGGGATCAAGTCCCACTCCAGAGTCTTGAGCACAAAATCAAAGCTGATGCTCCAGTGCAGTACTGAGAGGGTGCTGCACTGTTGGGGGTGCCAACTTTCAGATGAGATACTAAACTAAGGCCCTGTCTGCCCTCTCAGGTGAACTTAAAGGATCCCATGATGTTATTTTGAAGAAGAGAAGGGCAGTTATCCCCGGTGTCCTGCCCAATATTTATCCCTCAATCAACATCTCAAAAATAGATTATCTGGTCATTATCACATTGCTGTTTGTGGGAGCTTGCTGTGCGCAAATTGGCTGTCGCATTTCCTACATTACAGGAGGGACTACACTTCAAAAAAAAAAGTACTTAATGTCTGTAAAATACATTGGGTGGTGCAGAGGTTGTGAAAGGCATTATTTAAATGCAGGTATTTTATGAGATGAGGATAGAGTTTGGCTTGTGATGTGCTTCAGAGTTAGAAAACTCACCAACACTGATTGTCCAGGCCCAAACATGGAGAGAAGCCACTCGGCTGAGGTACTGGGGGGCTACTGGCACCCACAGAGCTGGGCCCCAATATGAGTCAGTGGCTTCAGAAGAGGAGGGGATAAAACACTTGGGAGGTTGAGGAAGTGCAGTGATGGTGGAATCAGCTGTACCTTGGAAACATAAAGAAATACATGGAACCTAAATGAAAGAGGCTGGCTGTGTGGGCTGCAGTTCAGAAGGAGGGAGATAAAGGTGAATTGCTAGGCTGGGGGAGTATCAAAGGTGGGCAGCGATGGAGGCCTGGGAACAGGACGTGTACTTATTGTCATGGCAACCATGTCTTGAGGACAATAGAACAGGAAATATTTACTTGTCTAAGGACAAAAATTGATAGTGCTGTACGACTTTTAGCACTTGAAACCCCATAGGCCTGGCAAATTATCAGACAGAGCAATAATTCCGACATGGCCACCGACTTCGTGAGATGGAGTTAACACAGTGGGATCACATTTTTAAGGTAATTGGCAAAAGGACCAGAGGTGAGATGAGAATATTTTTTTTTTACGCTGCGGTTTGTTATGATGAGGTAAAACAAACTGGAAAATATAAAACACAAGCTCCCAAAGTGAGGTTGTACCATCCAACAACAACCAAAGGCAGGTGAACGGAGCTGCGGTACAGATTGCCATCTAATTGAGTGGTGACACGGTGATCTGGAACGCGCTGCCTGAAAGGGCGGTGGGAGCAGATTCAATAGTAACTTTCAAAAGGGAATTGGATAAATAGTTGAAGGGAAAATAGTTGCAGGGCAATGAGGGAAGGGCAGGGGAGTGGGACTAATTGGATAGCTCTTTCAAAGAGCTGGCACAGGCATGATGGGCTGAATGGCCTCCCTCTGTGCTGTATCATTCTATTTGAGAGGGCGTAGCTGCCATTGCTGACTTGGTTGTTTCAATACGCAATGAAAGTCCGACAGCTGCTTCTCCCTCTGTCTCAAAGGTTTCCGGCACTGTGGAATGCCAGTGAACCTGCCCAGGCCCCAAGGGGGACAAGACTGGCTGGGCAGCATGTGCCGTGAGATTCTGCACAGTATCCATAAACAGGAGACACCCTGACAGAGACAGAAACTCTGTGTCGGCATTCCAGCGGATGCATGATTAAAATATTTCTTTAATTTAAAATATAATGATCTGAAACTGGTTTGCAAGAAGCAGTGGTAATGGGAACTGGTGTTAGGAGTCATTTGTGGCCTCATCCCATTCACATATGGACCCTAGTGATGTACTGTTGCATAGGCCCCCGTCTGCTGTGAGACATCCACCAACTGGGACTCTCTGCCTTTCTCTCTTCACGTCCATCTTGCTTTCAGTTAAAGTGGAGGGGTAATTCTATTCAGAAGCAAGGTCATATCAAGCTACAAGCAGCAAGTGAATATTTTTACATTCTCATCCTTGAGTTTAAATCCCTGGGCGGCCTCGCACTCCTCCCCCTCACTCTCTGTTCCTTTTGTACATTCCTGTTTGCCCTGTTATTGGAGGCCTTTTCTAGCCCCCCCCCCCGCCCCCCACTCCCCCACCCCACATGCTTTGGAATTCCCTCCCTAAATCTCTGGAATTCATTTTTGTCGCTCTCCACCTTTTAAGAGGCTCTTCAAAACCTACGCTTTGGCAAATCTCACCTCACCTCA
The DNA here is from genome assembly GCF_036365525.1 of Heterodontus francisci. Classification (NCBI taxonomy): domain Eukaryota; kingdom Metazoa; phylum Chordata; class Chondrichthyes; order Heterodontiformes; family Heterodontidae; genus Heterodontus; species Heterodontus francisci. The sequence goes on along the minus strand of NC_090412.1, from coordinate 21,254,710 downwards.
CCGCCCACCACCCCTCCCCAATTTATTCCTGCTTTTCCCGCGACAGTGCAGCATTCCCTCAGTACGGCACTGGAATGTCAGTTTAAATTACCTGCTCGAGTCCCTGAAGTGGCACTTGAACCCACAACCTACTGAGCTGAAGTGAGAGCCTTGCCCACTGAGCCACAGCTGACCTGTCCCGAATTCAAATGGAGTTGCGCTAAAACATATTTAGCAACTGCCCACAACGGCATGATGAAATCCAAGAACTCACTGCATGGGGAAATTGCAGGCGCAATCCTGCAACGCATCAACCAGAGGTGTTGTACATTGCTTTAATCTTGAAAGTGGCCCATTTGTAGAACTGTCGACAGAAAGTTAATGAGTAGCAGTGCAAATATTGACACTGGATGTGTGGTTTGACACAGTAATAGTCTTGTGTGTAGGACAGTGTGGTGACATTGAAGTGGATTTCCTGCTGCGGGAAATGAGCCTATTAAGTAAAGCTCTGCAGTTCGTGGACACTGTCCCTTTAAGAACCAGACACTCTGTTTTCAGTATCTCCCACAAACTTAAGTGGAAAAGATTTTATTGTCGATCTTTTCTGAGTTCTCCTTCTCTACTTTCCTTCAGACCGTCTCCAACTTTCTTGCTGCTGAGTGCTTTGTTCTTTGCATTCTGATCAGAAAGAGATTCAGTGACTCGCTGCGAAAGGCGTAGGTCAGAAGGGTAATTGTTCATGTTACAAAAACACTGGCCTTTTATCTACAGGATAAGGACAAGCTCACAACGAGTTGTCCAATTCGTTTCGCTGACACTTTATAACAGATTCCTATTTGTTCTCATTGTCCATCTGAGTGAGGCCTGAATAGGCCCAGTTTACTTGTGTCACTGTATCTGTTAACACTGTAAGGCCTGAACTAGAGTTGCTAACCCTCCAGGATTGCCCTGGAGCCTCCAGGAATTAAATACTAATCTCCAGGGCACTGCTACAAGCAACACAAGAAGAAAAATCATAGGGTTAGTAAACAAAATTGTGTTTTTAAAACTTCAACACTTTTGGTTACGAAGTATAAAAATATTAGACATGGGGAAATGACTGACCGCCAAGAGTCATCCAATCTGTTAATGTAGAGTCTGTTTGCAGAAAGACAATATGGATGTGTCAGGTGACCAATGGCGGTAATGTGGGGACCGGTTAGTTGGAAGCAGGTGGTCATGTGATGATACCTCCGGAGTTCGAGTCATAGAGTCATTGCAGCACAGAAGGAGACCATTCGGCCCATCGAGTCCATTCTGCCTCTCTGTAGAGCAATCCAGTCAGTCCCAGACACCTGCTCTATCCCCGTATCCTTGCAAGCTTATTTCTCTCAAGTCTCCATCCGATTTCTCTGAGGGTCGTGAGTCTTTGGAACTCCCTGAAAAGGCGGTGGAAGTAGAGTCTTTGAATATTTTTAAAGCAGATGTAGATCGATTCTTGATAAGCAAGGGGGTGAAATGTTATTGGGGCCAGGGGGAATGTGGAGTTGAGGTGACAATCGGATCAGCCATGATCCTTTTGAATGATGGAGCAGGCTCGAGGGGCCGAGTGGCCTACTCCTGCTCCTAATTCCTATGTTGGTATGATCCACCACCCTTGTAGGTAGCAAGTTCCAGGTTATTAGCACTCACTGCGTAAAAACAAAAGTCATCTTAACTCTGTGTCCGCTAGTCCTTATATGATCAGCCATTGGGAGCAACTTTTCTTTGGTCACCTTATCTAAACCTGTCATAATCTTCTACACTTCTGTCAAATTGCCCCTCAATCTCTTTTGCTCCAACCTAACCTTGTAGCTAAAATCCCTCAATCCTGGAATCATTCTGGTAAATCTCCACTTTCCCCTCTCAAGGACACTCACATCCTTCCTAAAGTGTGGTGACAAGAATTGGATACAATTCTCTAGTTGTGGTCTAACCAGAGCTTTATAAAGGCTGGCAGTCCTAGTCTGAGCAGAGCTTGAATTACACGACCTGGTGCATTCCCAGTCTGTGTTAACAGTGAGCTCTGAACTGGATGGCTTGTTACATGAGGGAGCGTTGTTTTTTGTCCATTTATATTAGTGTCATATAATGTGTAACTGTTGGTTACTCAGGGTTTTGATTAATTGTCAACAACAGCAATCGTCAGAGGTCAAGTTTTTGTCACAACCAGTGGTAATATGTAACAAAACCAATTAGGACTGGCCAGTGCTTGTCTGCCCATTATTGTGTCTGTGCCAGTGAGATATTTGGACAATGAGGGAGACCAAGGTGCAGGAGAGTGAGCTGGTTATGGGCCTGGAGAGCTTGCCAGGGCCGGGCCAGTCATCTTACCATCATGGGTGGGTTCATGAAAATGCTGTCTAGAATAAATCACAGAATTGCAGAATCATTATAGTGCAGAAGGTGGCCATTCAGCCCATCGTGCCCGCACCAGCTCTCCGAAAGAGCAATTCACGTAATGCCATTCCCCCGTCTTCTCCCCATAACTCTTCCCATTCTTCCTTTTCAGATAACAGTCTAATTCCCTTTTGAATGCTTCAATTGAACCTGCCTCCACCACACTCTCAGGTAGCGCATTCCAGACCTTTAACCACTTGCTGCGTGAAAAAGTTTTTCCTCATGTCACTTTTGCTTCTCTTACCCATTACTTTAAATCTGTGCCCTCTCGTTCTCGATCCCTGCATGAGTGGGAACAGTTTCTCTCTATTTACTCTGTGCAGACCCCTCATGATTTTGAATACTTCTATCAAATCTCCTCTCAGCCTTCTCTTCTCCAAGGCAAGCAGTCCTAACTTCTCCAATCTATCTTCATAACTGAAGTTCCTCATCCCTGGAACCATTCTTGTGAATTTTGTTTGTACTTTTTCAGCTGCCCTCACATCTTTCCGAAAGTGCTGTACCCAGAACTGGACGCAATACACCAGCTGAAGCTGAACTAGTGTCTTAAACAAGTTCAACATAACTTCCTTGCTCTTGTACTCTATGCCTCTATTAATAAAACCCAGGATACTGTATGCTTTAATCGCTCTCTCAACCTGTTCTGCCACCCTCAATGACTTATGCACATATACGCCCAGGTCCCTCTGCTCCTGCACCCCCTTTAGAATTGTACCCTTTATTCTATATTGTCTCTCCATGTTCTTCCTACCAAAATGAATAACTTCACATTTCTCTGCATTGAACTTCATCTGCCACCTGTCTGCCCATTCCACCAACTTGTTTATGTCCTTTTGAAATTCTACACTATCCTCCTCACAGTTCACAATGCTTCCAAGTTTCATATCATCCTCAAACTTTGAAATTGTGCCCTGTACAACAAGGTCTAGGTCATTAATATATATCAGGAAAAGCAAGGTTCCCAACACTGATCCCTGGGGAACTCCACTACAAACCTTCCTCCAGCCTGAAAAACATCCATTAACCACTACTCTTTGTTTCCTGTCACTCAGCCATTTTTGTATCCATGTTGCTACCGTCCCTTTTATTCCATGAGCTATAACTTTGCTCACAAGTCTGTTGTGTGACACTGTATCAAACACCTTTTGAAAGTCCATGTACACCACATCCACAGCATTGCCCTCATCAACCCCCTCTGCTGCCCCTTCAAAAAACTACAGCAAGTTAGTTAAACATGATTTTCCCTTAAGAAACCCTTGCCGGCTTTCCTTAATTAACCCGCATTTGTCCATGTGACTATTAATTTTGTCCCAAATTATTCTTTCTAGAAGCTTCCCCACCAGCAAAGTTAAACTGACTGGCCTGTAGTTGCAGGGCTTATCTTTACATGCTTTATTGATCAAGGGTGTAACTTTTGCAATTCTCCAGTCCTCTGGCATCAGCCCCGAGTCTAAGGAAGACTGAAAAATTGTGGCCAGTGCCTCCATGATTTCCACCCTCACTTCCTTCAGTATCCTTGGATGCATCTCGTCTGGTCCTGATGATTTGTCCACTTTAAGTACAGACAGCCTATCTAATATGTCCTCCTTATCAATTTTAAACCCTTCTAATGTCTGAAATACTTGCTCTTTCACCATTGCCTGGGTTGCATCATCTTTCTTGGTTAAGTATTCATTTAATACCTCAACTATGCCCCCTACCTCCATGCGTAAATCCCCTTTATGGTCCCTAATCAGCCCAACTCCTCTACTTACCACCTTTTTACTATTTATATGTCTATAGAAAACTTTGGGATTCCCTTTAATGTTAGCTGCCAGTCTCTTTTCATGCTTTCTCTTTGCTTCTCTTATTTGTTTTTATACTTCCCTTCTGGACCTTCTATATTCAGCCTGGTTCTCAATAGTATTTTCTACCTGGCATCTATCATAAGCACACTTCTTCTTCTTTATCTTAATCTCTACCTCTTTTGTCATCCATGGAGCTATTTTGCTAGAAGCAGGGTGCAGAATTCCAATTTATCTGATTAATGTGACCTAAAATAACAGTAATACATATGGACATATATTCATGAGAGAAAAAGAGAAAGAAAAGCAGAAGAGAGAGAGGGAACAAGAAAGATAATAAGAAAAAAAGGCTGACAGTGAAGAAACAGGAGTGATAAAGAACAGAAATAGAGGGAGAGAGAAAAAGAGAGAAACGAAGTTGGGGAAATTGAGTGAGAGAGAGAAAAAGAGAAACAGAGAATGAGAAATAAAAAGGTGGGGTGGGGCGGTGGGGGGAGACTAAAACGTAAAGATAGTTTTGGATTCTCCCTCCAACAGGGAGATAGATGGATGCAGTTTTCATTTGCTGGAGCTCCCAGTTTCTGGGTTGGTTTTTTGCCAAAACATTGTTGCACGACTTTAAATATTTTCCTGTGTACGAACTGCTGTCAAAAACTAAAGATAGCCACAACAAGTACAGTAACATTGCTAGTGTAGGGCCCCATTTATAAAAAACAACTTTTTCTTAATTCATTCTTAGATGTGCGTGTCACTGGCAAGGCCAGCATTTGTTGCCCATCCTTAATTGCCCTTGAGAAGGTGGTGGTGAGCTGTTGTCTTGAACTGCTGCAGTCCATGCGGGGTAGGTACACCCACAGTGCTGTTCGGGAGGGAGTTCCGGGTGTTTGACCCAACGACAGTGAAGGAAAGGTGATACAGTTCCAAGTCAGGATGCTGTGTGACTTGGAGGGGAATTTGCAGATGGTGGTGTTCCCATGTATCTGCTGCCCTTGTTCTTCTAGGTGGAAGAGGTCGCTGGTTTGGAAGGAGCCTTGGCGAATTGCTGCAGTGCATCTTGTATATGGTACACACTGCTGCCACTGTGGTAGTGGATAGGGTGCCAATCAAGCGGGCTGCTTTGTCTTGGATGATGTCGAGCTTCCTGAGTGTTGTTGGAGCTGCACCATCCAGGCAAGTGGAGAGTATTCTGTCACACTCCTGACTTGTGCCTTGTAGATGGTGGACAGGCTTTGGGGAGTCAGGAGGTGAGTTACTCACCACAGAATTTCCAGCCTTTGATCTGCTCTTGTAGCCACAGTTTTAATATGGCTGGTCCGGTTCAGTTTCTGGTCAATGGCAACCCTCAGGATGCAGATGGTCAGGAATCCAATGATGGTAAAACTGTTGAATGTCAAGGGGAGATGGTTAGACTGTCTCTTGTTGGAGATGGTAATTGCCTGGCACTTGTGTGGCACGAATGTTACTTCCCACTTATCAGCCCAAGCCTGAATGTGGTCCAGGTCTTGCAGCATGTGGGCACGGACTGCTTCAGTATCTGAGACGTTGAACATTCAAGTTGCATTAATACAGTATTTTTAAATCCCAAGGCACTTAGGAAGGAATATATGGTGCCAATTTAAGGATTGATTATTCAGTCAATTTACAGTGAGTTATAAATATACTTCAAGGAGGAAGTGGCAGGAGAATAAGCACCTGTACAAAAAGAGAACCAGACTAGCATTCAATTGGGACTGAAAGACACTTTGACATTGCAGTGTATCAAAGTGAATACGGAAATTTTGTGTGTTGCTTCACTCACTGTATGTTTTAATAAGGGAGTTCATGGTCATTGCATCAGTAGCTAGAACAAGATATATTTACAGCACACTCATGACCGAATGGTCCCACAACTAGTTCAACAATACAGAGAGCAGCGGTTTGAACAGATAGCTGCAGGCAGGCTTGAGAATGAGACATTTTATATCATGAGATAATAATGCAAGTGGAAGGTCATCTCATTTCACCCATCCAGAATAACCCACAACTTCTCCCTTGCAGCATCCTTGTCTTCTAAATGATTCCAAGGGTATCTCCTCTGCCAACAACAACAGCTTGCATTTAGATAGTGTCCTTAATGTCTAAAACGTCCCAAGGCCCTTCACAGGAGCATTATCAGACAAAATTGAACATCAAGCCACTTAACCATTTTCAGTCTGGATTGAATTATGTTTAAAAAACAGCATAACAATGACTTTGCAGATGTTGTCATCTGCACCTTTCTGTAGTTGTTTTCTGGTGCCCCGCAAGGATCTATCCTGGGCCCCCTCCTAGTTCTCATCTGCATGCTGCCCCTCGGCGATGTCATCTGAAAGCACTGCGTTATTTTTCACACGTATGCTGATGACACACAGCTCTACCTCACCACCACCTCTCTCAACTCCTCCACTGTTGCTGAATTATCAGGCTGCTTATCTCATCCCACATCCAGCACTGTAGAAATTTCCTCCAATTAAATATTGGAAAGACTGAAGCCATTGTTTTCGGTCCCCACTCCAAACTCCGTTCCCTAGCTACCGACTCCATCCCTCTCCCTGGCAACAGTCTGAGATTAAGTCAGTCTGTCCGCAACCTTGAGGTCATCCAAAACTCTGAACTTGCACCAAGTCCCTTTCACCCATCACCCCTGTGCTCGCTGACCTACATTGGCTCCTGGTCAAGCAACGTCTTGATTTTAACATTCTCATCCTCGTTTTCTAGTCCCTCCATGGCCTCTCCCTTCCCTATCTCTGTAATCTCCTCCAGTCCCACAACCCTCCAAGATATTGGCTTTCCTCTAATTCTGGCCTCCTGTGCATCCCTGATTTTAATCGCTCCACCATTGGTGGCCGCACCGTCAGCTGCCTGGGCTCCAAGCTCTGGAATACCCTCCCTACACCTCTCTGCCTTGCTTTCCTTCTTTAAGACACTCCTTAAAACCTACCTCTTTGACCAAGCTTTTGGTCATCTGAGCTAGTGTTTCCTTAGGTGGCTCAGTGTCGTACTTTGTTTTGTAATGCTCTTGTGAAGTGCTATATGATATAAGTTGTTGTTGTAGCAAACAAAGCTTCTTTCACCATCTTAAACTTTTTGAAGTGTGGTTATTTTTTTCATGTAGGAAACATGGCAGCCAATCTGTGCTCAGCAAGCTCCCACAAACAGCAATGTGATAACAACGAGATAATCTATGTTTAGGTGTTGGTTGAGAGACTAATATTGGTCAGGGCAGCACCGTGGGATCTTTTACAACCTGGACGGGCAGACTGGGCCTCAGCTTAACCAAGTTATCCAAAAGACAAGCACCTCCGGCAGTGCAGCATTCCCTCAGTACTGCACTGAAGTGTCAGCCTAGTTTTTGTGCTCAGTTTCTGGAACCCACAACCTTCCAACTCGGAGGCAGGAGTGCTACCACCTGAGCCAAGCTGACACCGAACCCCATCCCAACTGTTCATCACTCTTAGTGTGAGGTAGAGCTTCCTGACATCAGTACTAAATTTATCTTGTACAAGTTTGTATCTGAGCCCCATGTCCAGCTGCAGTAATTTAATTAATTTTACAGGTTTTGCTTTTCTTTTTGTAAACTAACTTGTAACCCTCTATCGCCCCTCAGAAGTCTCCTTTCCAGGCCTAAAAGCGCGAGTCTCACCAGTCTTTCCTTGTAATTCAGAGGCCTGTCACCATGCAGTGATTAGCCTGTCAGTTCTCCTCCGCACTGACTTCGGTAGTTTCCCTTCCTTCTCGACAATCAGAACTGGACATAATTATAGTCTGACCAGAGCAGTGGACCGTTGAGTCAAAGCAGCCTAGGCCTTGTTTTCTACTGTTTTGCCCATGTAGTTCAACATTTTATGTGCTTTGTTGTTTGCTGCTCTGTGTTGATTAGAAGTGTTTAGTGTTGCATCTACTGAGACTCCAAGCTGTGTCTGAACTTCATTGTTTGTTATCGCAACACCATCCATCCCATTGCGTATTTCTATCCTTGTCAATGCTTTCTTCATTTGAAATGTTTAAAATCGGCACCGTTTCTCAAATTTTTACCAATTTGCTATCATCCTTTTGAATGTAGAATGGTGAATACTTATTCAATATTTAACTTGAGGAATGAACTCTGAGGGAAACTGCCCCATGACGCTTCACAGGAGTGTTATCAAACAAAATATGACACCAAGTCACATGAAATATTCGGACAGGTGACCAAAACGTGGTCAAAGAAGTAGGTTTTTAGGAGCGTCTTAAAGGAGGAGAGAGAGATAGAGAGGTGGAGAGGTTTAGGGAGAGAAGGAAACTATGAGGGTATGAGGGGCAAGTTGGCTATGGTGGATTGGGAAAATACATTAAGAGGCTTGACGATAGACTGGCAATGGCTAGTATTTAAAGAAGTATTACACAGTTTACAACAAATACACATTCCTCTAAGACACAAACATCCAACAGGAAAGGTGAATCAACCATGGCTAACAAAAGAAGTTAAGGATTGCATTACATCAAAGGAAGTGGCTTATAAGGTCGCCAGAAAAAGTAGTAAGCCCAAGGATTGGGAGAAATTTAGAGTCCAACAAAGGAGGACCAAGAAACTGATAAAGAAAGGGAAAAGAGAGTATGAATCTAAGCCAGGTAGAAACATAAAGGGAGACTGTAAAAGCTTCTTTACTTATGTGAAAGGGATGAATGTGGATCTGTTGTAGGCGGAGACAGGGGAGTTTGTGGTGGAGAATGAGGAAATGGCAGAGAGACTAAACAATTACTTTGTGTCTGTCTGCACAGAGGAAGACACAGAAAATCTCGCAGAAATACCAGAGAACCAAGAGATTTGTAAAAATGAGGAACTGAAAGTAATTAGTATCAATAAAGAGGTAGTACTTTCGATGTCGTTATGGTGGCACAATGGTAGAAGGTTTGAGGAAATTAATGCCATCAATAGATATCGGGCTGAATTTTCACTTTGGGGGCAGGAAACAGGAGCTGAGATGTTTTCTGGGTCCCAAATCCGCTTCCTCCAGGGGGAAAGAGTCACTGAGCTGGAATTGTGACCAGGCGCCCCCTTAATTGGCATGGAAACAGGTTAGCTGTCCAATTTAGGTTGGCAGGCGGGCTCTCGAAGCTGGAGGGCCAATCAGAGGAGTGCCTGGCTGCAGTACAGGGCAACTGACAGGGTGCTTCAACATAAAGCAACTTTTAAAAAATGTAAATAAAAAATACAGAAAACAGCCAGGGTACCATTGTGTTGGGGGAGAGCCTGTACAGGGTGGCCTTTGGCTTCACTCCCACCCAAGCAGGCAGTGAGGGCCTCTAGGCCTGCCAGGAGTGCTGGTACCCCGGACTGCTGCTGGACTCCCGCCTCCAGCTGCTTGAACATCCCCAGTCGGTCTCCATTACTTACCCCTAACAACACCCTTAATGAGCCCAATTGCCTGCCTGCCAATGGGGGTGGGCGGCCTTGCCGGGTCCCGAGCCCATAGCCAACGTCGGGAATGGGGTCGGGAAACTGGCATGCCGGCCCACCTCGTAATCTTCGTGCCCCGTCCACCTCCATTTCCGTCCTCGGCAGGGCCCAAACTTTCAGCCCATCGTAAATTAAAATCCACATCAGACAATCGATGAATGGTATGAATAATAAGGGATCAAAATAGCCCCCCGCAGATTTCCATTCTTCAAAGGCAGAGCTTTTCCATTTATCATCATCAGTAAAAAAAACATTCACGGCCGACATACTTGAGTCACCTCTTTTGTCCATTGATTAGAATCCATGCATTGCTGCAGAGGCACAATGATTTGACTTGACAACAGGGTGGATAGGGATAAAGGGAACATTCTCTGACTGGAGGATGTGATACGTGGGGTGGAATCTTCTCTTAGAAGATTCTCAGGCATCAGGACAATCTCTGGCCCCCGGTCTCAATGGTCTCTGCATTCTACCTGCCTGCGTGATCGTCCTGGAGGCAGCCAATCAAGAGGCCGTCTCCTCATTCGCTGCCCAATTAAGGATGGTGGGCAGGTTTCCGAGGCGGGAGGCCCAATCAGAAGGCCCGAAGATACGGATAGCCAGCAGCCCCATTGGGAGAGGTGTGAGCTGCTGAAGCTAGTAGGGGACAGCGAGGGCACCTCTGGAGCCATATGGAAATTAAAAATAAATGGCAGCCATCATTGTGGAGGGGGAGCTCTACCGCAGGATTGCTTGTGGCTACAGCTGTGGCCATCTGATCCTGCGGATCCTGGATGGGGGGATTTAGAGGCAGTCTCGATTGCCTCCAAGCCTGCCACTGGGAAGCCTTGGAAGGGGTAAAGCGCAGATTGAGCAGAATGATACCTGGGCTTAAAGGGTTAAGTTAAGGTTGCATAAACTTAGTTTGATTTTAGAAGGTTGAGGGATAATGTAAACGAGGTGTTTAAAATGATGAAGAGAACTGATAGGGTAGATACAGAGAAATTATGATTGGGGGAATCCAGAACAAGAGGCATAGTCTTAAAATTAGAGCTCGGCCATTTAGGAATGAAATCAGGAAGCACGTTTTTCACTCTAGATGCTCTCCCCTAAAGGCTGTGGATGCTGAGAGTCAATTGAAATTTTCAACACTAAGATCGATAGATGTTGTTGGCTAGGGGTAGGAAGCAAAGGTTGCATTTGAGGGTCAGATAAGCCATGAAATGCTGAAAGAGGCTCGAGGGGCTGAATGGCCTCCTCCTGTTTGACTGTTCCTATTTAACATCTCACAGCTTGGCCTGTCAATCAACAGCAGCATGTTGAAACAGCAGCTGAAGCAGAGGCGGACCAGGTGGAGCCCACTTAGTCAGCGCACCCACTGAGCTTCTGCTTCAGTACTGCTTAACACACGATCAGAGACCACAGCATCACACCGAGCTGATAACGCATGCGTCCTTCCCTGTCTCCATAACCACCTAGACCTCCCCCAGCTAAACTTATTGTTGCTCTAGCTCCTGCCTCTTGTGATTACCCATCATTGGCAGCTTCAGATTGAGCCCCCATTCTCTGAAATTCTCCCCATATACACCCTCTGTCTCTCCACCTCCTTCTCCATCTTTTAACACCCTCTTTAAAACCCACCTCTTCGCCCCTCCTAATGTCTCCTTCTTTAGTTTGGTCTCCATTGTTCCTCAAGCCTTTGTAAAGGGCTCTGGGTTGTATTTCTATGTTAGAGGATTGATATATGCAGGGCATCAAGGAGCCCTAGCAAAACTGGAGTCAATGGGAATCAGGGGAAAAACTCTGTGCTGGTTGGAGTCATACCTAGCACAAAGGAAGATGGTTGTGGTTGTTGGAGGTCAATCATATCAGTCCCAGGACATCACTGCAGGAATTCCTCAGGGTGGTGTTCCAGAGCCAACCATCTTCAGCTGCTTCATCAAGTGGCAAGTAACATTCATGCCACCCAAGTGCCAGGCAATGAACCATCTCAAACAAGAGAAAATCTAACCATCTCCCCTTGATGCTCAATGGCATTACCATCACTGAATCTCCCACTATCATCATCCTGGGGTGGGGGGTTACCATTGACCAGAAACTGAACTGGACCAGCCACGTAAATACTGTGTCTACAAGAGTAGGTCAGAGGCTAGCAATTCTGCAGCGAGTAACTCATCTTCTGTCTCACCATTGCCTGTCCACCATCTTCAAGGCACAAGTCAGGAGTGTGATGGAATACTCTCCACTTGCCTGGATGGGTGCAGCTCCAACAATACTCAAGAAGCTCAACACCATCTTCACCATTCACTCCCTCCACCACTGACGCACAGTGGCAGCAGTGTGTACTATCTACAAGATGCACTGCAGCAATGCACCAAGGCTCCTTCGACAGCATCTTTCAAACCTGCAACCTCTATCACCTAGAAGATCAAGAGCAGCAGATACATGGGAACACCACCACCTGCAAGTTCCCCTCCAAGTCACACACCATCCTGACTTGGAACTATATCGCCGTTCCTTCACTGTCGCTGGGTCAAAATCCTGGAACTCCCTTCCTAACAGCACTGTGGGTGTACCTACCCCACACGGACTGCAGTGGTTCTTGAAGGCAGCTCATCACCAGCTTCTCAAGGGCAATTATGAATGGGCAACAAATGCTGCCTAGCCAGCGATGCCCACATCCCACGAACAAATTAAAAAAATAAGCACAAGGGGATGAGTTTGCACAATGATATTGTATCCATTCACGCTGCTTTTCTCTGTGGTTTCCGCTGAATTTGTGACGGATGAGCAGGAGAATCCACTACCCCCACCCCCCCACTGCCACAGTATTTACGTGGCTAGTCCAGTTCAGTTTCTGGTCAATGGACCCCCACCCCAGGATGATAGTGGGAGATTCAGTGATGGTAATGCCATAATAAGGAGAGCTATCTTAGTTACAGGCTGCGATTGGATATTCCTAGTGTTGCCAATCCTCCACCATTGTCCTGGTACCTCCAGGAGTCAAAGGTTAAAGTTCAGGGCGCTGCTTCAAGCAACCCAGGAGAAAAATCGCAGGGCGTTACATCAATTTTTTTCTTATTTTCTGTGGATGCATGTTTGTTACAAAAACATTGGAGTTGGGGGAATGGGCGGGACTGTTGGAGGCAGGAGGTCATGTGATAACTCCAGGAACACGTCTAACCTGAGTTGGCAACTCTACGGAGATCGCAAAGAGCCGGGAGCATGGGAGTTGGCAGGGAGGAAATGCTTTCTTTCTGCATTGGTTCTTGAGGGAGTTCCCAACTTACACTGGGTTATTTGTGCCACCTAGGAATCCTGCCCCTAGTGTCAGCTGTCAAGATCAAAGGTCAAGAATAGAAATGGAATTAATGAAGTTTTCTCTGATCAGTCACTCCCAAGTATCTGCAGAATGTAGGCTTAGAATAAAGGTCACTTTACACTGCCCTATCAAGTACGTTAAGTTCGGTAAAATGCAGAGTCAAGCTCCCTCTACACCGATATATGACTTTATCCCAACCTTAGAAACGTGCGCCAGAGTGACAATCCCCTCCATGTCCCAGCCTTACTCTCTCTGAGTAACTTTATAATTTTAGTACCAATTACGCTGTGGATTTACTATCATTAAACAGAATTGAAACTGTCCCTAACTAATTTGGCATACTATTTCAGACTTCAGGAGACAGGGAGTGAGAGAGACCTTATCCCATTACTGTGGCCTACTGTCAACCCCAACTTCATGAGGCACTAACCCAACATATCACCCAGGCCCTTACAATGCAGCACAGCGGAGGTGAAGGGAGTTTATTCGGATTTGAGCTCGGCATCAGAGTGAATGAGAAAGAAATGTCTCTGGTTGGTTGGGAATTGTTTTCAGGATATTTTTCAATGGGTGGAGGGAGGTGGGGAAATATTTTTACATAGCACAGAGTGAATAATAGGGTGTGAATTGGGATTGTCCCGATGAAATTGGATTCAGCAACTGAACCCCAGCTCAACAATCTGCTCATTTTTCACCGACAGTAACACACAAATTAAATTGGTGATTGAGACAATCGGTTCTAATAACCCACATTCTAAGTGCAGAGAAATGTTGTCAAACTGGGTTCCATGTAGAAGTGTTACCATAGTTATGATATCTGATGTGTTTGGGCAGGTCAATTGCTGTGAAGTGTGTATTTAATTCTTTCTATTTCTTTTTACAGGTACGGTCTTGCCCTGGCAAATGGCCATGTATGCCCATTGTACAACTGGTAGGTTGCCATTTTTTAGTTTACTAACATGAGCAGAATGCAATTAAAATAATTGGGTGGCGCAGTGGTTAGCACTGCAGCCTCACAGCTCCAGCGACCCGGGTTCGATTCTGGGTACTGCCTGTGTGGAGTTTGCAAGTTCTCCCTGTGTCTGCGTGGGTTTCCTCCGGGTGCTCCGGTTTCCTCCCACAAGCCAAAGACTTGCAGGTTGATAGGTAAATTGGCCATTAGCAATTGCCCCTAGTATAGGTAGGTGGTAGAGAAATATAGGGACAGGTGGGGATGTGGTAGTAATACGGAATTAGTGTAGGATTAGTATAAATGGGTGGTTGATGGTCGGCACAGACTCGGTGGGCCGAAGGGCCTGTTTCAGTGCTGTATCTCTAAATAAATAAATAATCATGGCTTACCTCCCAGGCTAAAGTCTCTCCAATCAGGGTGGGGGCGGTGCACAACATCCCTTTGATAACTGCCTGAAACCCTCTTTGCCATGTTTCTGAAGCCTGTTCTTAGGATAAAGATGGCCTCAGATACCATGATATCCATTGAGTCATGAGCTACCTTCACTGCAATTATCACACAACAGAACAAACAAAACGAGTTGGATCGCACCGCGTTGTATGCTGGGGGGAGGGGAGGGGGTGCTTGGAATACAAAGAGGCAGCTCACCACCACCTTCTCAAGGGCGATTAGGGATGGGCAATAAATGCTGGCATTGACAGTGACACCCGCATCCCATGAATGAATAAGAATAAAAGGAGGATGTGATACTTGAGTCGTACAGAGCCTTGGCCAGACCCCATCTGGAGTATTGCATTCAGTTTCAGGAAGGATATATTGGCCTTGAGGAAGGGTACATTAAAGGCAGGTTGTATAAATGTGGCTTGCATTCCCTTGCATATCAAGGTTGAATGGTGACCTGATCAAGTTGTTTAAATTGATGAAGGGATTTGATGGGGTAGATATGGAGAAACTATTTTCTCTGGTGGGGAATCCAGAAGAAGGGGACATAATGTTAAAATTGGAGCTGGGACTGTTCAGGAGGGAAATCAGGAAGCACAAAGGGTAGCGGAGATCTGGAACTCTATCCCCCAGATGCTGGGAGAATTGAAGCCCTCAAGACAGATTAAATGTTTTTTAGGTAAGGGCATCTAGGGTTCTGGATCAAAGACAGGTAAATTGCGCTGAGGTACAGACCTGCCAAGATCGAACTGAATGATGGAACAGGCTCCAGAAGCTGAACGGCCTCCTCCTGCTCCTAATGTGCCTGCCAGTAAAATGAGGCTGAAGGAGAATGGATCAAATAATAAGGTTGAGTTCTTCTTTTAGACTGATGCCAGAACTGAGTGTTCGTCACTCTTGGTCAGCGCTGAGCAGTTTGCAAAATCCGACTGCTTGTAATGGTGAAACCAGAGCAGCTGTGGTTGACCTGAAACTTCTCTTGTGTAACCTGTCTGAGTCGATGTTTGGTTTCTTTCTTGCAGGGTGTACAACCGTTCCTGTCAGGCTGATGCTTCGGTGAGATGCTGTGCAATCAAAAACATGCCGTTCGTAAGGTAAGCAGTGGATCCTGCAAGGTTTTAGCAGTAACACCACAGCGTTCAGTATAGACCGGGCACACCAAGGGAATACGCTCCTAATGACTGTGCTACAGCAGGGGAGATTGTGGGGTGATTTGATCGAGGTGTTTAAAACTATGAAGGAATGTGACAGAGTTAGGTAGAATCAGACTGTTTCCAGAGATCAAGGGGTCTAGAATGCCACAACAAAGATTAAATACAAGAGGTTTAGGACAGAGAGCAGGAAATGATAAGTTCCCCTCCAAATCACACACCATCCTGACTTGGAACTATATCACCGTTCCTTCACTGTCACTGGATCAAAATCCTGGAACTCCCTTCCTAAAAGCACTGTGGGTGCACCTGCACCACATGGACTGCAGCGGTTCAAGAAGGCAGCTTACCACCACCCTCTCAAGGGCAATTAGGGATGGGCAATAAATGCTGGCCTAGCCAGTGATGCCCACATTCTGTGAACGGATTTTTAAAAAACTTTTTTATATAGGGGATTGTGAGGCTGTGGAATGCATGATCAGAGTTAATGATTGAAGCAGAGACCATGGCCTAGAAATTGGTCCCCTAATCTCCCGTTTATCAGGCGATAATTGGGCTACTAAGGCCCAACATGGCAGGCAGGAAGCTTGCACACATTTCTGGCCACAAGTGTGTCAACCACCATATTGGGTAAGGACAAACTAGAGACATCCTTTCCTCACACCTGAAACAAGCTCCATGCACTTTGCACATGTACTTAAGGGGCCTAATGCCTGTTTAAGATTGGTTCGTCCTGAGGCAGCCAATATCTGGGGAGCCTCAGGCCTAACCTTTTGGTCACAGGGAATGTACTCTGCTGTATTAACCCTCCACATGCCCATTGCGTTACTATCTTACCTTCAATGTGCACTGGTGGAGGTGTACAGGTGTTGGATCTAAATAGCAAAGGATTAGGGGCACATTGCTTTGAAATGCTGCATGAGTGTTTATGACGGTGAGTTCATCAAACCTACAGACCATTGACGATGCAGTACAGAACACAGTAATTAGACCCCACCCCTTAGGACAAACAGCTCAGCCTCCCAGTTCATGTTGGAATGTTATGTTGCTGAATATAACCAGCATTAATATAAACAAGGTGGGGCTGGTGCCTTTGGCAGCAGAGACACCCACCTCAAGAGATACTTTCCTCATGCGTCATGAACAACGTAACAAAAGGCTGGGTGTGGTTGCCTTGGTTTGTGTGAGGTGATCCTGGGCCAGTGATTAAAACTGCAGTGGTTTACCTGTTGCTACACCTGCTCCTATATCTGTCCCACAGTGCAAATGTGGTGGGTTCTAGGGCACAGGAAACCTCAGCTCATTAAGTATTATCTCAATATAAATATTTCTGTGATGTAAACATGATATAAAGTCTGATAGGAGCATAGGAATTTGTCAGACAATAAAAGACCAACATCCATCTGGATCATCTCTACCATCCTGAGCACCACATGATACAATAGCAGACTTGACGATTCATTACAGCAATCAATTAGAGTCATAGAATCATTGATCAGAATTTAGCGGCCTGTCTTTCCTGGCTTGGAGATAGGGGGAGTGGGGGTAGACCGGGAAAATTCTCTGATACGTTGCTGGGCAAGTTTCCCCATGGCAGGCAGGAATGCGGATTGGCTGCCCACTGCAAGGTGGCGGGCGGCCGATTTAAATAATTAGGGGAGGCGGTGGCGTAGTAGTAATGTCACTGGATGAGTAATCCAGAAGTTGGCTCTTAAAGGCCCTCTGAAACCGGACGGACCACCTGGTATCAACCTAGGCACTGGCCTTCACTGTCGCTGGGTCAAAATCCTAGAACTCCATTCCTGACAGCACTGTGGGTGTACCTACCCCACATGGACTACAGCGGTTCAAGAAGGCAGCTCACCACCACCTTCTCAAGGGCAATTAGGGATGGGCAATACATGCTGGCCTAGCCAGCTATGCCCACATCCCGAGAAGGAATAATAATAATAATTTTTAAAAATTAACGCCGCAATTAGGGGAGATTTTATGGGCTCGGCGGAGCCAACCACTGCTAGCCCTCCCCACTTGGGGAGCCTGCCAGCTTTAATGGAGGCGACATTAGAGCAAGAGGTTCTATCCCCCAAAGAGTAGGCCATGGGCATCAAAGGACGTCCTTGGGTTCACAACAAGTGGGTTCCCTCTGATTGAAGGATGCTACCGCCTCCCCCCTCCCCCCACCTCCCACCCGAAATAATTATTTTGATGGCTGTGAAGGCACCTCCATTTTGAGGTGCCCTCTCAGTCTCCTACCTGCCTCAGCAGTGCCTACCTCTCTCAGTGGGGCTGCCAAGACTCTAGAACTGCTAGCCCTCTGATTGGGCCAGCAGCATCAGAAGCCCGCCCACCATGCTTAATAGGACAGCGAGCACGGAGGCAGCCAATGAGGAAGCCAGTCTGGGACACTAGCTCCCCCTGCCTGACTCCTGGGAACTGCAGGCATGGGATCCCCCCCCCCCCCCGCCAATTTGGTCCCGCTGTCAGGGTACCGAAGCCTGCAGGAAAATCCTGCCCATAGAATGATACAGCACAGAAAGAGCCCATTCGGTCCATCCTACCTGTGCCAGCTCTTTGGTAGAGCTATCCAATTAATCCACTCCCCTACTCTTTCCTCATAGTCCTGTGAATTTTTCCCTTTCAAGTATTTATCTAATTCTCTTTTAAAAGTTACTATTGAATCTGCTTCCACCGCCCTTTCAGGAAGTGTGTTCCAGATCACAACAACTCGTGTAAAAAAAAAAGTTTCCTCATGTCACCTGTGGTACTTTTGCCACTCAACTTAAATCTGTGCCACTGGAAGCTCTATTAAAACCATTCATGATTTTAAACACCTCTATCAAATCTCCTTGTAACCTTCTCTGCTCTAAGGAGAACAATCCCAGCTTCTCCAGTCTCTCCACATTACTGAAGTCTCTCATCCCTGGAATCATTTTAGTGAATCTCCTCTGCACCCTCTCCAATGTCTTGACATCAATCCTAAAGTGTGATGCCCAGAATGGAACACAATACTCCAGTTGAGGCCCAACCTGTGATTTATAAAGTTTGGTATAACTTCATTGCTTTTGTACTGTATTCCACGATTAATAAAACCAAGGATCCTGCATGCTTTTTTAATGGTCTTTTAAACCTGCCACCTTCAAAGATTTGTGTGTGTACACCCCCAGGTCTCTCTGTTCCTGCACCCTTTTAAAATTGTAGCATTTAGTTTATATTGCCTCTCCTCATTCTCCTCACCAAAATGTATCACTTCAAACTTCTCTGCATTAAATTTAATCTGCCATAGCCTGCCCATGTCACCAGTCTGTCTGTCTATTACTATCTGCCTCAATTGTTTACTACATTTTCCAATGACAACGTCCCAAATTATTGTCTCGAGAAGCTTCCCCATCACCGACATTAGGCTGATTGGCCTGTAGTTCTTGGGTTTAACCCTCTCCCCTTTTTTAAACAGGGGTGTAACATTTGCAATCCTCCAGTCCTCTGATACTGCCCCATATTCACGGAGGAATGGAGAGTTGTGATCAGAGCTTCCACAATCTCCACCCTTATTTCCCAAACAAACCTAGACTGCATCTCATCCGGACCCTGTGACTTTTTCTCTCCTGAGAGCTGCCAGTCTTTTAAATGTCTCCTCTTTATTTTTATCCGATCCGATATTGCTTCTGCTTCCTCCTTTATGGCTGCACTGGCAGCATGCTCTTTAGTGAAGACAGATGCCAAGTACTCATTTAGTACCTCAGCCATGCTCTTTGCCTTCGCAAGAAGATCTTATTTTGTTTCTAATCGGCCTCATCCTTCCTTTGACTATCCTTTTACTATTTATGCATTTATAAAGACTTTGGGGTTCCCTTTTATGTTAGTCTCTCCTTATTAGCTTTATTAGATCTCTTTTATTTACTCAGCTTGGTTCTCTATTGTATTATGAACCTTACCATTGTCATAAGCCTCCTTTTTCTGTCTCATTTTAACGTCTAGATTTTTAGTCATCCAGGGAGCTCTAGCTTTGGATGCTCTTCTGCTCTCCCCCATCCCCATGTGAATGTGTCCACTCTGTACCTGAATCATTACCTCTTTCAAAGCCTCCCATTGTTGAATTACTGATTTGCCAACCAGTCTTTGATTCCCACCCAACTGAGCCAGATCCCTTTTAAGCTCACTGAGGTTAGGTCTGCTCCCCGACACTGGGAATACTGATGTGCATTCCCAATGGTTCTCCATCCGGAAGATTGTGGAGACCACATTCCCAAATCGCAAGTGTGTGTTCCCATCAGGCAAAACTCCATCTCAGGAGTGCAAATTTGTAAACTGGCCCTATTGGGTTCAGTCAGGTCTCGACTTTTCTCCAATCTGCACCTTCTCCTTTGTTATCTCTTGCCCAACCCCCACCTCACTTGTTTATAATCTGTGACTTTTCTATTCTGCTCTCGACTTTTCTCCGCTGTATTCATGCCTTGCTGTATATTGAGACATTGCTAATGGCCCAATTCCCCTGTTAGACTGTTAATATACTCAATGTAACCCATTATACAACAATAGCATTATTACAGGTCCTCTCTGGTGCAGTGTCCTCAGGGTCAGGATTGTTCCTGGTTTCCCAGTGTGTATCATTACTAACCAGTATTTTAGGGTTACATACATGGTTTTTCTTTGCTTATTTTGGACTCATGCTGAACCTCCAAATCAAGACAGAGAATTACAATTCCTGCAACTAAAAGGAATTAGTCCTGGCTCTGTGCTATTGGTGTTAACTTGAAGACCTGACTGTGTCTACCCAAGGTGTGCATCTCTGGTGTAATCAGATATTCAGAGGTCAGGCCATTTCGATCAGACTGCTGCCGAGGTTGGGCAAACTGCACATCTGCCATTGATAGCACTCCCGTTCAACATGTCAGAGATTGGTTTTGTACTGATCCTTCCTTTCCCCTCTGTGCTAAGTAACATCTTCTGTCCAAGCTTCCTTTGGCAGTGTTGGTCTAAACCAGCCATTAGGTGGTCTGACTAGGCTGATCCAGGTTGAATTCTCTTTCCTCCTCACTCACAGAAACTGACGAGGTGTGTGTGTGTGTGTGTGTGTGTGTGTGTGTGTGTGTGTGTGTGTGTGTGTGTGTGTGTGTGTGTGTGTGTGTGTGTGTGTGTGTGTGTGTGTGTGTGTGTGTGTGTGTGTTTTAATGTGTTATGGCATGTATATCTAAGACTCTGCCGCCATCTCCTCCAGTGTTATGTCTCTGCTGCCCTGATATTTGTAATTTTTGTCTTTGTGATTATATCCCCTCATGGCCTCACTCTTCCCTATCTCTTTAACCTTCTCCAGCCCAACAAGCTCCTCCCAAAATCTTAATGCCTCTAACTCCAACCTCTTCGTCACCTACATTCGGCCCGCCATTGGCGGCTGTGCCTTCAGCTGCCTCAGCCGCAGGCTCTGGAACTGCCTTCCTAAACCCCCGCACCTTTACACAGCCCCTCCGTAAAGCCCACCTCTAGAACCAAGCTTTTTGTCAACCTCACCTGATATCTCTCTCTTTGGCTTGGTGTCCATTTTTTTTTTTGTTTAGGCCTCTGTGGAGCACCATGGGATGCTTTTATATCTTAAAGGTGCTATATAAATGCAAGCTGTTGTTGGTTGATATCCAGTTGTAGCAGAGCAACGTCTGTGGGCCACTTTGAGATTTGGAAAGGCCAGCTGGTCCTGGTTTGCACTTTGGGCTCTGAGTTAATACAGAAACAAACAGAAAGCAAATGTGATTCCTGTTCCTGAATTTTATTAAAGAAAATTCCAGATCCCTTGTTTCCAATGTCACAATCGCAAACTTGTGCTTTGCTGCCCGAAATACGGAAGTTTTTCATGGGCTTCAGCGCAGTACTGAGGGAGTCCAGCACCGTCAGAGGTGCCGTCTTTTGGATGAGACATTAAACCAAGGCTTCACCTGCCATCTCAGGTGGGCATTGACGAAACTATGATATTATTCAAAGAGGATCAGGCCGGTAACCTGGCCAACATTTCTCCCACAATGAAAAACTGGGTCATCCATTTCATTTCTGTTTGTGGGATCTTGCTGTGTACAAGTTCACAGCCTACTGGACAACAGTGGCTGCACTGCAAACGTAAATTATTGGCTGTCAGGCACTTAGGACTGTCCACGGCACGTTTTATAGAAGGAAGGGTTCTTGCTTTATTCTGACTGAGTGCCGCTGAGGGAATGGGTCCGCACATGTCTGCAACCAGCTTGCACCCATACGCAGTGGAAAAGCAGCCCGTGTGTCAGTGCTCATGATGTACATGATGTCCTGAGGCTGAGGCCAGGACACATTTAATTTGAAACAGACAAATGCCAGGTTACAATGTAGCCAGCTGTTTGCTGTATCCATGGCCACCTCGATGTTCAGGAGCGTCAGCACTCTAAGTCGGTTTAGCTTCTCTCTCCCAGCAGTCACTCTTAATCGTTAGCTCTGCAATCAATGCGAAGGAGATTGTTAGGTTTTCACACTGTTTATTAAAGTGCTGCAGTTATCACAGCTCCTGCCTGATTAGGGGAGGCCGTGCAGTGGGAGAGATTATTGGCACAATGATTCTTCATTTCTGATATTACAAATTATAGCCTGGTTATATTAATATCAGTCTGTGCCCTTGACCATCTCTCTCTGGTTACTTGTACATCACCCCCTCGCCCCTCCCTGCCTGATGCACACTGGAACCAGCTCCCTATATCTCACTGCTTCCCTGTCTACTTTCAAAAGTCTCCTTCAAGCCTCAACCTTTGGTCCACCTTTGATCATCTTTCCTGGCTCTCCTATTACTGTGCTCTCTTCCTACAACTGCATGCTGCAACTCTGGCTACACTCTCCCTCTATAACTGCACTGTAACAATTCTGTGATTTTGCACATTCTGCATTACAGTATCAAGCAGAGCTGTCAGCTCAACACAGTGCAGTTTACTTGCCCATGCTTTCATACAGCCTTATACTTTACAAAGTTATAAAGGACACTCAGTTCCTGGCCTGGACTAACCCTGCAGTTCCCAAGTACACAGATTGTGTCCCCCCCCCCCCCCCCCCCCCCGTCTGATAACAACCCAATCAGGTTCAGCTACAGTCTCCTCCTTGAACCTGAATGAGATGAGTCAAGGTTGTATAAGATGACCAGCCCTGTTTCACTGTGTGTCTTTTTTTGTTGGCAGTCTACATCAAGGGCCTTCTGAAAAGAGGAAGGGAGGTTTAGGGCTTCCTTCACGCACTCAGGCTGTTTGAGGACACATTGCATAAACTAGGCTTGCATTTCCTTGAGTATAGACGATTGAGGAGTCATCTAATTGAGGTGTTCATAGGATTTGTTACATTGGATACGGAGAAGCTATTTCCTCTGATGGGGGAATCAGGAACGAGGGATATAATCTTAAAATGCGAGCTACGAGCGAAATCAGAAAGCAGTTTTTCACACAAAAGATAGTAGAAATCCAGAATTCTCAGTCCCAGACTCTGCTTTCAGTCAGTCTCCCACTTCTCTGCGTCAACTTTTGTTCGCCTCTCCATGAATCCTAGTCTCTTTCACCTGGTTAGCTCTCTGCAGCATTCACTGCTGTTCGTCCTTGGTCACTGACCGTTCCAGCCTCTGCTATTTCCCCCTTTATTCTATTTTTATTTCTTCCCACCCTTACTTCCTGTCTGATTCAGATGGGTTCTTCTTCCGACCCCGCAATCTTCACATTTATGCAATTTATGCTCCCCCTGAACCACTCGGGTCCACAAGTGCAAAGGACACATTTTGAAGCCTGTGGACTGAAGCTAGTCCTGTATCAGATTGTGTCGGTCGAGGCACCTCAGACAGGAAGCAACAAGTTTAAAAGTCGCAGACCTGGTTCTGATTTTCTTTTCGTCATCTAATATGTTTTCAGTGAATTGTTCCTCAACCCAGTCCACCTCTGTTAGGCCCGACACTTTCAACTCTATTTGCTTCCTGGAAAGTGGGTTTGGCTGTTGACTGGAAAGTTCCCAGTAACTAAATGCATATAAAATTAAAAGCTCATAGTGTAAGGGGTAACATATTGGCATGGATAGAAGATTGCCTAGCCAGCAGGAAACAGAGAGTAGGCATAAATAGGTAATTTTCTGGTTGGCAAGATGTAACGAGTGGTGTGCCACAGGGATCAGTGCTGGGGCATCAACCTTTTTACAATTTATATAAATGATTTGGATGAAGGGACCGAAGGTATGGTTGCTAAATTTGCTGATGACACAAAGATAGGTAGGAAAGTAACTTGTGAAGAGGACATAAGGGGGCTACAAAGGGATATAGATAGGTTAAGTGAGTGGGCAAAGACCTAGCAAATGGAGTATGATGTAGGAAAGTGGGAAATTGTCCACTTTGGTAGGAAGAATAAAAAGGAAGCATATTATCTAAATGGTGAGAGATTGCAGAGCTCTGAGATGCAGAGGGATCTAGGTGTCCTAGTGCATGAATCGCAAAAGGTTAGTGTGCAGGTACAGCACGTAATTAAGAAAGCTAATAGAATGTTATCATTTATCGCTAGGGGAATTGAATACAAAAGTAGGGAGGTTATGCTTCAGCTGTACAGGGCATTGGTGAGACCACATCTGGAGTACTGTGTACAGTACTGGTCTCCTTATTTAAGGAAGGATGTAAATGAGTTGGAGGTAGTACAGAGAAGGTTTACAAGACTAATACCTGGAATGGGTGGGCTGTCTTATGAGGAAAGATTGGACAGGCTAGACTTGTATCCGCTGGAATTTAGAAGAGTAAGGGGCGACTTGATTGAAACATATAAGATCCTGAGGGTTCTTGACAGGGTGGATGTGGAAAGGATGTTTCCCCTTGTGGGAGAATCTAGAACTAGGGGTCACTGTTTAAAAATAAAGGGTCACCCATTTAAGACACAGATGAGGAGAAATTATTTTCTCTCAGAAGGTCGTGAGTCTTTGGAATTCTCTTCCTCAAAAGGTGGTGGAAGCAGAGTCTTTGACTATTTTTAAGGCAGAGGTAGATAGATTCTTGATAAGCCAGGGGATGGAAGGTTATTGGGGTAGGTGGAAATGTGGAGTAATCAGTTCAGCCATGAACTTATTGAATGGCGGAACAGACTCGAGGGGTCGAGTGGCCTAATCCTGCTCCTAATTCGTATGTTAATATGTATACAGTAATCACTGTTCACTTAAACCAGAACATCATGCATGCATCGAGAAGTGGGTGCAGGTTAATGTCATTGTGACAACATTCCCAACGGAGAATAATTGGCAGGGTAAAAGGAAAGGCCTTTTTTCACAAATTGGGGAATCCAAATACGGAGGCAGAATCTTAGATTTCAAAGTGAGGGCAAGAAAATCTCTTTCACACAAAGGCGATGTTGAGCTCACTGTCCCAGATGGTTACAGATGCAAAATCAATTGAACTAATTTAAAAGAGAGATAGCTACTCATTTTGGAAGTAATTTTTCATTGCCTCTCCATTGGAGGCCATGCCTTTCATGAGGCGCTAAGCTCTAAAATTCCCTCCCTAAACCTCTCCACCTCCCCACCTCTCTCTCCTTGTTTAAGATGCTCCTTGCCTTTTGGTCACTTGCCCTGATATCTCCTTATGTGGCTCAGTGTCAATTGGGACATTTTGCTACGTTAAAGGTGCTATAAGAGTGCAAGTTGTTGTTGCAATGGTATTGAGGGCTTGTGGAGAAATGAGAGAGAACTGCGTGTCAAGTTAGAGCTGCCTTGACTTAACGAATGAGCCGGTCCTATTCCAGTGTAAATAAATGTGGCAGCCATTTTGCACATGGCAAGATTCCACAAACAGCACTGCAGCGAATGATCATTAATGCATTTTTACTCCTGTTGGGCGATGGAATGACATTGACATAAAATGCGGCAGAACTTACTGCTCTTTACCCAAATTATGCATTTGGATCTTTAATGGCCACCTGCGCAGGTCCTCAGTGTAAGAGCTCACGGGAAAGATGGCCGCTCTGACAATGCTGCCCTTCATCAGTACTGCACTGGATTATGGGGCAGGAGTAGGGTCGCCAACAGAACCGAACTGACACTCAACAAAAGCCAGGAGAAGCTGGTTGATTGATCCCTCACTCATCTCAATATCATTTCCTTTCACAATACCGTTAGATTGTTGATTTTCTGGTCCTTGGATTGCACGTCCTCCTTGGTCGTCATGGTATCCCTGTCTAAATGTGGCTGCCCATGTAACCCTTATTTATGGATTCCTGCTGAACCATGCTTATCCTATTCCTATCACAAGCAAATTGATAGAAAGAATTCAGCTCCCCATTATTACCATTTTACTTTTCTAGCCCAATGACCTCTCCTAATCAGCCATCAAGGAGTGAATGTTTTTCCTTGTTATTTTAAGGTGTTTGAAAGGATAAAGACCCTGGATCAGTGTAAGAGGCAGATCATGATCCCTTTGATCATGAACCCGTCACCCCTGTGCTTGCTGGGGTGCATTCGTTTCCCAGCCTACCAACGTCTCAAATTTAGCACAAAGGCAGAATACTGTGGATGCAGGAAATCTGAAATAAAAGCACAAAATGCTGGAAAGCCTCCACAGGTTAGGCAGGATCTGTAGAGAGAGAAGCAGTTAACAGCGCTGTTGAAAGGTAACCTGAAACGTTAACTCTGTTTCTCTCTCCACGGCTCCTGCATAACGTACTGTAAAGGCCTGCTACCCGACCCGAACCCGAGGGGACCCGACGACACATGTCGGGTTTGGGTCGGGTCGCGCTTCCGGGTCCAACATTCGGGCTCGGGTTGGGTCGGGCCGGATCGGACACGCTCTATCACCACCTCAGGTAAGTGACTTTAATGTTAATTTACTTTTTGGATTTTAAAGGTGGGTTTTGCTACAGTTATTTTAAGCTTGTGCAGGTAAGGAACAAAGTGAAAAACGGAAGGTAGGTTAACTGATGGTCGGGTGGGGTCGGGCGCGGTAAAAATTGGAAGGAGTCGGGCTCGGGTCGGATGGGGTTCTGTCAGGCTCGGGTCAGGTCTCATTTGTAGACCCGAGCAGGCCTTTAATGTGCTGCGTTTTTCCAGCATTTTCCGTTCTTATCTCAAATTTAATATTCCCATCTTTGTCCTCGACTCCTACCATGGCCTTGCCACTGTACCTATCTCTGAATTCTCCTCCAGGATTGGTGCACTCAAAGAACTCTGCGTTCCTCCAATTCTGTCTTCTTGTGCATCCCCAACTTCATTTTAGCTCTTTCGGCTTCCGTATGTGCAGTAGGTTTCGTGAAAATGAAGACACAGCCAGTGTAAAGTATCGTGTTGACGCGTATGTATAGTTAAAGAGAATGCCCATGTAGTCAATGCTGTTCGCCTCACAGCAGCTCATCTAAGTTTATGTCTTACAATAGTTCCAGTTTAATACAGACCAAACTGATCTTTAATGAAGTAAATTCACTTGTATACTCGGAGCTGGCCTGCGCTTAATAACAAATTAAACAGCGAATGATCAAGAGCAAAGTTGGTGCTGTCGGATTGCCAAGAGACAGACAATCCTTGGACTATAGGGGAGTCTCGTGTGGAATTTATGCAGCATTTCAGAGTTTCACACTTCCTTGGTCAACATCTTTCGAAAGAATTTGGATTTAATTATGGCTCCTCAGGATGTTCCAAAGTGTGTCACTGCCTTTTGTTGTAATGTAGGAACCATAGCAACCGATCGGCACATATCAAGGTCCAACAAACAGCAAATGAGAAATGACCAATTAGTCTGTCTTTAGCGGTGTTGGTTGAAGGATTAATGCTGGCCACTACATCAAAGAACTTCTCTGCCCTTTATTGAATAAAAGCCGTGGGATCCACCTAAACAGGCAGATATTTAATGTCTCGTCTGAAAGCGGTCAACTCCCACAATCCAGTACTCTTTCAGTTCTGCGCTGATGTGTCAACCTAGATTAGGTGCTCAAATCCTAGACTGTGGCTTGAACCCCATGACCTTCTGACTCGGAGGCTTGTTTTGAATTCTATATAATCTTGTGTCCTGAATTGAAATCATTAATTTAATCAGGCTGCCTTGAATCAAGGCCTGCTGTGAGTCTGTGTACCAATATTGAACAGGCCTCAGCAGTTCTCAGTGAATTCATGTACCCTAAATCCCAACAAAATAAATGATCAGTCTGACATTTGACTCGAATTTGTCCAAACTCCACCGTCTCCTCCTCCATGTTACCTTATATCAAGTTCAAAGTCTGTTTCGGCCAAACCACCCACTTAACCATTTAGACCGTAGTTTCTCATCTTCACCTCAGGTTCATTTTACTGCATTTCTTTCCAAATTCTCACTCATGCAGCAGTTGATTTTTATTTTAAAGGATCAGTTTTAAAGCAGCTGTGGCTCAGTGGTAGCATTCTTGCCTTTGAGAAGATTTGAGGTTCAAGCTGCATTGAAGCACTCGATCTAGGCTGATACCTCAGTACTGAGGGGTGCCGAATTTCAGCTGAGGCGTTAAACCAGCCCTCTCAGGTAAAAGATCTCATGGCGCTATTTTCGAAGAAGAGCAGGGGAGTTCTCCCCAGTGTCAGGGCCAATATTTATCCCTCAACCAACATCATTGAAACAGATTATCTGATCATTTGCACATTGCTGTTTGTGCGAGCTTGCTGTGTGCAAATTAGCACATTTCCTACATTACAACAGTGACTAGTTTTAAAAGTACTTCATTGCTTATGAAACACTTTGCCGCATCCTGAGGCTATGAAAAGTTCTGTATAAATGCAAGTCCCTTCTTAAAATAGTACAATAGAATTTTTAAAAATTATATATCAAGCTGGGTCTGGCTTGCATGCAGCCTGACATAAATAACGGACGAGAGCTGACCTAGGAAACTGGATTTGAGGTTCATGCTGGGATTGGAATGGCAGGTGGAAGTTCTTTCGAGAGGATGTATATACGACATAGAGGTGAACAGTGCAGAGATTTATCTGGAGAGATATTTCCTGTACTATCCATTCGGAGAGTTAATCAACACGTCAGGAGCATTTTGTGAAACTCTGGCTCTATTGTTGAGCTTTTCAGATGGGGGTCAGAGTTGGACATGGCACTAGTACACAATGGGAAGAATTCTGTGACCCTTTCTACCAAGGCCTAGCTGTGCAGAATGACCCCTAAATAGTGTGGGATACACTCTATTGGAAAGAGGTGTTGTGTACAATGCATAGATTTTGTACTAGATGTACACCACATAGAGCTGTTTGAAGGGATGTACAGTGTATACTGTTCACAGTACTGTATACACAATACATAAACTGGAAACCTGCTATGTAGCTATGGAAATATTGTATATACAATGATGTGCAAAGAATGTTTGCAAAGCAATGTACATTCAGTACTGTATAGAAAGGTGGACATTTATATATTGTATGATGTGCATATGTGGACCCCAAAATTCCACATGGGGCCCTACTTGTCTCCCAGTGTATGGTAGGAGAGGGGCTAGAGTTGTCAACTATACTTGGACACATATAAGAGATTTCATCACATGACCTCCAATCTCCAAAACTCCACCCCCACCCCTGCCATTGGTCACCCAGCAACATCCATTCTCGTGGTGTAACCCCTCCCCACAGCCAATTGAAAAACAAAGTGGGGATGGAGTTAATACAGAGGAGGGCCGTGATAACATACAGGAAGACATTAATAAACTTGCAGAAGTAGTGATGCAGGTTAATAAAGCCATAAAAAAGCAAACAAAGCACTAGAGTTAATTTCTAGAGGGATAGAATTGAAAAGCAGAGATGTTATGTTAAACTTCTACAGAACCTTGGTTAGACCACATTTGGAGTAGTGTGAACAGTTTTGGTCACCATATTACAAAAAGAACATTGCGTCACTGGCGAAGATGCAAAAATGATTTGCTAGAATGATACCAGAGCGGTTCCAGAAAGATTGAACAGGCTGAGCTTGTGTTCTCTAGAAAAGAGAAGACCAGATAGATTATGGTCTTTAAGATTATGGAAGTGTTTGATAGGGTCAACATAGAGAAAGTGTTTCCACTTGTGGAAGAGATCAGAACTAGGTGCCCGTAAATGTAAAATAGTAACTTCGTCTTTCAGATGGGATGTTAAACTGAGGCCTTGTCTGCCCGGTCAGGTGGATGTGAAAGATCCCATGACACTATTTCAAAGAAGAGCAGGGGTTTTCTCTCTGGTGTCCTGGCCAATATTTATCCCTCAAACAACATCACAAAAACAGATTATCTGGTCATTATTACATTGCTGTTTGTGGGAGCTTGCTGTGCGCAAATTGGCTGCCCTGTTTCCTACATTACAACACTTCAAAGGCACTTCATTGGCTGTAAAACCATTTGGGACGTCCGACGGTGATGAAAGGGGCTATATAAATGCAAGTCTTTTTTTTAACTAATAAATCCAATAGGGAATTCAGGAGAAACCTCTTAGCTCACAGAGTGGTTAGAATATGGAATTCACTACCACATGGAGTAGTTGAGGCGATTAGCACAGATGCGTTTAAGGGGAAGTTTCATAAACACAAGAGAGAAAGGAAATGGAGGAGACTTGATGGGGTTAGATGAAGAAGGGTGAGAGGAGGCGCATGTGGAGCATAAGCTCCAGTATGGAGCTGTTGGGCTGAATGGCCTGTTTCTGTACTGTAAATACTTTGCCAATAAACTTTCCGTCAATTGGATAAATTTTAACTGTCACCAAAACTGCCTTTATTCCATCTCCAATATTTTTTATCAATAATAAACGTGTGCAAAGAAAGTTTTTTTTAAAAAGCACCATTTATTTTAATGCCGCTGTGAATTTTTCTCCTGGGTCACTGGCAGCAGTGCCCTAGAGATTAATCCATAATTCCTGGAGACTCCAGGAAGGTTGGCAACCCGAAAAGGGGCAGAAACCTGCCAGGGAACTGGTGTAACCAGCCACTGGTGCCATTTCTTTGTTGGGTCTATCGGTCATTACCAGTGAGAGGAAGTGGAATTTCAGGATGGTGCTATATATTGTGCAGAGATGAACTCCCAGTTATAATCTGAATGTGGAAACGTGACTGAGTCCAGACTCAGGTGCAACAGCCACTTGGGAGTCAGGAAGTTGAATTCTTTTCCATCCTGTCACTTGGTTTTGGCTACAGATGTTTGAGCTGCTGCAGTGATGGCACTAGTCCGGTTCCAAAGCATTCAGTTTGGGTTTAGAGCGGGGCCATCGAGAAATTTCTAAAAATACCATTCTGAGCTCAAAGCTCTGTGGAGATAGTAGTTATTAAGGTTTTCAGTGAAGTCTTTGCAGCACAAAGCAAATCGAATACCTCAACCCATGATAGCCCTGTCCCTCAAGACCCCCCATCTCCAGTTCTTGTCTCCTGTATGACGTTTGTATGCCTGTAACTGGAGCTGACCGATTTGTGCAGTGCAGGTTGTGTTTCTGATAGAAGTGACTAGGATTTCAATAAAGTGTGGTGTAGGCACATGAAATATTTGTACCGCCATCATCTGAAGAGTGAAAAATATCTAGGCTTGGGTCTAGTTGGGTTTCAAGCTGTTTAACACAAGAGTGGATCACTAGTGCACAGATTGGACTTAAATAGGGGAACAAGTTGAGGTGATAAAATAAGAACTTATTGTACAGCAGCAAGTGTCTTGACTTGTGTGTGATTTTTCCTGGGCAATATTGGTGCTAGTACACTAAATAAACCTGACAACTAGACTGTAAGAGCCAGTGGATGTCCAGAATCTCAGGTACTGCATTCTGGTGTGAATGGTGCACGTCTCATCCACGGCCGCACTGACATTTCCATTCTTTGTGTGTGATTCTCATATCTGTACTATCTTTCCACTGAATAAGAGACAATGACTCCATGCTCATACTTGACTATTTATTTCAGCACCAGTGGAATGAACCTCCCTGAAAATTCACTATACAGTGCGGTGCTTAACGCAGTGTCTGTTTTATGTAAGTATTATACAGCGGGAATATTGTACAAAAAAAGAGCTCATCCATCTTGGTACTGAATGGCATTTTTATGCTGTACTTTTGATTCAGAATTTGCTTTGATGAAGCAGTCTGTTGCACTGTCGGAAACACTGGAAGGTCAGTGTGGGCTATACAAGCTGAGTAACCGTGGTGCTTGTGTATCAGAGTGGGTTGCAAAGATAATGTGTTGCTTTCTCATCCTGGGTCCCATTGAATGTAGCACTGATAGGCTATGCCCTAGACCATCTCATCTCACAGCTGAATTAATGCTGAATAATTCCATGGCTAAGCAATCCCAATGCTCCAGTTAAATGATAACCAAGAGAGGCCCATGTCCCAGACTGTCCCATTTCCCCTGGTTGAGGGATATCTTTCAGCAACTTAGCATGCTGCCTTTCAGACCTGAGTTTTAATCGAGTGCAAACTCATAGTAGAAAGGTTTTCTCTCTCTGCCGGTTAATAAGCGCCCTTTATCAAACTGCTTTGGGCATCCTCAATCCATTCTCAAATGGATGTGATCCCACATCCCAAAACCACCCCAAATTGGCATTAAATTGGTATTCTCACTCAACGAAGCCACATGGATGGCGCGTGTGGGGAATGAAGCTGTCACATTGATGCAACAGGGAGTGCCATTCTGTGGTTGGGTTCATACACAAGTTGGGGCAACGTAGATTGAGCTTTACTCTGCACCTAACCATGCTACGCCTGACACTGGGTTAACTAAGAAATAGGAGCAGGAGTAGGCCATTCAGCCCTTCGTGCACTCGGTAAGATCATGGCTAATCCTCTACCTCAACTACACCGGCCCGCACAATCCCCATATCCCTGATTCCCTCAGTATCCAAAAATTTATCAATCTCAGTCTTGGATATACTCAGTGACTGAGCACCCAGTCTCTGTGGTCGAGAATTCCGAAGATTCACGCCCCTTAGAGTGAAAGAATTTCTCTTTGTTTCAGTCCTAAATGACTGACCTATCATTCTGAGACTGTCACTCCTAGTTCCAGATTCCCCAGGCAGGGGAAACATGGTCCCAGCATCTACCCTGTCAAACCCCATAAGAATTTTATATGTTTCAATGAGATCGCCTCTCATTCTTCTAAACTCTAGGAAATATAGGCCGAGTCTACTCAATCCTCATAGGACATTCCCCTCAATCCAGGAATCAGTCTGGCGAAAGTTTGCTGCATTCCCTCTAAGGCAAATATATCCTTCCTTAGGTAAGGAGACCAAAACTGTAGACAGTGCTGCAGGTGTGGTCTCACCAAACCCCTATATAATTGCAATAAGACTTCTTTACTCTTATATTCCAATTCATTTGTGAAAAAGGATAACAGATCATTTGTTTTCCTAATTGGTTGATATAGGTGGCAGTTAAATGTCTGTGATTCGTAAAACAGAATTCAGATTCATAATAGCACAAACCTTTTCTTCCTCGATCATTAACCCAGACCTTCAGATTACTCGTACCATTATCAATACACCACAAGGCTTGATAATA
Source organism: Heterodontus francisci (assembly GCF_036365525.1). Lineage (NCBI taxonomy): Eukaryota > Metazoa > Chordata > Chondrichthyes > Heterodontiformes > Heterodontidae > Heterodontus > Heterodontus francisci. Next base: position 21,221,775 of record NC_090412.1, on the reverse strand, counting down.
TGATGAGGTTCTAGGATGGGGATACAATGTTTTAGTACAATGGGCAACACCTTGAAATGTGGTGGATCAACTACAGCCGGGAGGAGAGACTTGAGGCACTGGGACTATTTTCACCGGAGCAGGGAAAGCGATGAGAAGATTTAACGGAGGTTTCTAAAGTTTTGAAGGATTTTGAGAAAGTGAAAAGCTATTTCTTCTGGTTGGAAACTCAGTAAGGTAAATTTAAAATAGCCACTAAGAGAGTGAGCAGAGCTGTTAGGAAAAATTTCATTATGGAGAGAGTTGTTACAGACAGAAAACTATCGAGGTTAAGGCATAGAAACAGGCCATTTGGCCCATCTAGTTCGTGTTGGCATCTTATGCTTCAAGCAAGTAAATAGTTTCTGTATTAGGCTGGATTTTCCATCCGGGGGTGGGAAACAGGAGTTGGGCCTGTTTCCGGGCCCTGAACCTGCCCTGGGGGGGAGGGGGGGTGGTGGAGGGGGCATGGGGGGGACATAACAGTCACTTATTGGGCTTTTTAACAAGGGAGGAGGGCACTCCCTTAATCGGCATGGAGACAGGTTCTCTGCCCAATTAAGGGCCCTTGAAGCTGGAAGGCCAGTCAGAAGCCTTCCAGCTTCAGAGGAGCAGCAAACTTTTGTAAAAGGTAAGTAAGTGACTGGAGGTGCCCTTTCTCAACTATTTTAGATCTTTCATTAAAAAATGGTTCATGCAGCCAGGCAAAAGGGAACTTCTCTACAAGGCTCTCACCCCCAGTCATGGTTTCCCCAATCTGCCATTGGGTGCCCACATCCTGGCACCTAAACTGGCCCTCGCCAGTGTGGGAAACTGGAAGGTTCCCGTCAGCCTCCTTTAATTGGATTTAACAGGGCTCATAACGAGTTTAATTGGCCTCTCGCCATGTGGGGGCCAATAACCCTGCCATTCCCAATCTTGCCTCCGCAAGAGTGGCCCGGAGGTGGGTTGGAGCCAGGGAACCGGAACGCCGGCTGATGGGAGTGAAACTGATGGGAGCCGGATGCGGCAGGAGCCAAAAAATCCAGCCCATTATTAGAGAGTGGAATGCTTTGTCACATCTAAGTTGAGTCTTTTATGGGAACAGTGTATAAACATTTGAACTAGATGAAGATACAGGCAATGGGATTAGTTTGGATTTCACAAGCTAACAGCCAGTATAGACATGAAGGGCTGAATGCCCTCCTTCTGTGCTATAAACCTCTATGGTTGCAACTGTTGCCAAATTGGAAAGGGAATTGTACAGAAGAGAGTAGCTGGACAATGGTGTGACCTTTGGGAGAGAAAGCCAATTATTAACCTGCCCCTGGTCTGATTCTTCTAGTTGCTGTGGTGTGTATTTTTCGACATGCTCAGATAGTGGACCGGAAAGTGGATGAAGCTCTGCTGAGTAAGGCTGCGATGATTATAGGCTTGTTTGGTTCCGTGGGAGGCTTCATCGCTGGGAACTGTAACGTAAGTGCTTGCGCCTGTGACGGGAACACAGTGGGTTCGTGGTGGATGGGAATTGACGGCTCCATTCAACATGGCCGCTTTGCCACGGAGCTGGAGTTCGAGCCTGCTTCAAACTATTTATGTCTTGTTGTTTTCATCATATTGTTGGGAGACCCAAAAGATTGGTACCCAACGTGTGGCTTCCTTTAGTGAAGAGAAGTCTGCACTTGGGGATTACTATTGGGGGAATGGAGAATTGGTTTTCTTTGGTTTTCTGGGACTGTGTTGGGCAGAAAATGAGCCACAAGCCACCTGTGGCTAACTGCGTTTCTGATTAATAAAAAAATGAGTAATAGACACCATCATTTGGTCTGTGACCTCAATACTCATTGACACGGCGTATGCATGTGAAAATGAACCTTTTTATGCGTTTGTTAGTTAAGCGTTAAAAGTGTGTGAGTGTTTTTTGTATTGTTGTGAATGTGTTTCCTCCTTGGTTACTGAACATTGGTAGCTGTTTGTTTTGTAATTATGCACATGTGAAATACATTTACCTGTATTGTGTGTGAGTTATTTCCCACTAAAATTAGTGCAAGTGGTTAAAATGATGTCACCGTGGCCTCCCCTGAGGCTAGTCAGCATTTTCTATTGGATGACACTGTGCTGATGCAAGACATAGTTCACACAATGTTGGTTCCTGTCACTTTTCAGGCCATACCAGGAGGGCTGATCACAGAGGCCCTGGGACTAGTTCTCCAAATACCTGGACCACACTGAACGGTCTCAGGATATCCCTGGTTTTAAAGACTTCCACCATGGGTGGGAGATGGGATAAATGGAAATTTTGAAGGATGCAAAGTGGAAAGGATAGACACCCTGAACAGTGAGAACTGAACACCATGAGCGATGGCAATGGGAGGGAGGGATATGAGGGGCTGCACTTTGTGCTGGAGGTGGGGCTCCTTGCGGTGGGCCGAAAAGGCAGGGGGAGCCCTGCCTCTGCCTTTCTGTGCCCCCGACCACCCCCCGGAGCAATTCTCTGGTCTTTTTAGATGAAAGTTTCAGGAGGCGTGATCCCCGTCCCTTTAAAGACAGGGATCCCGCCTCCATGAGCTGCTGGCCAATCAGAGAGCTGGCAACTCAGCAGTATCGGCAGCGCCACTGGGAGCAGTGGCCACTACCGCTGCTGCTGAGGCCTCTGACCCAGGCCCAGCGCTGGAAACCTGGAAAAGAGGTAGGTGAGGCAGAGTCGCTGGGGCCAGTCCAGAGAGCTGGGGGTGGTCTTGCAGTCCAGGGAGAGGGGGGTCCTGGAGGGTGAACTGGTTCCTGGTGGGGTTCTCTGTGGGCCACAAATTGCTGCCTTGCTGTGCGCCCTCCCCCCCCCCCCCCCACCACCTGTAGCGATATTCCATGCCACACACCCCCTCCTCCGATCCCACCTCATAGAACCACACAAATCCAGCTCCAGGAGTGATGGGAAGTAGGGAATGGGAGAGGTGGAAGACAGGGGGATAGTCAAATGAACATTACTTGATAAACTGTTTACTTTAATTAACTCAACACAGCTGAACTGTAAGTCACTTCCTCTCGGGTTTGTTGTGATTGTTATTTCAACTTCATGCATTTGTGTAACTAACTTTGGACTTTAATACAATGGCTTATAACGCATTTAAGTAACATGTTTTGGTGCATTAACCCCAAGCTGCTTCTCTTTCAGCCATCGGTTCTCATGGTGCTACACTACTTCGGAGCCTCACTATGTTTTGTCAGCGGTTGTATTTATTGCGTATTACAGACAGCTTTAACATTCAGGCTGTATATAACAGGAAAGGAGTGCGTGTTGGCGCCTGTGCGTGCAGTGCTGGCCATTTTCCAAGTGATCTTTTCTATCAGCTGTATCCTTCATTGGTTGTGACTGTCCTTGATGAGGGCTCGTCTTTATCTGTGCCCCCAGCCTCTACTTAGACTAAATATTGGAGACAAGTTGTAGGGGGCCCTGTTTGTAGAATCGTAGAATCTTCGAGCACAGAAGGAGGCCATTTGGCCCATTGTGCCCATACTGAGTCTTTGAAAGAGCTAACCAATTAGTCCCACTCCCCCTGCTCTTTCCTCATAACCCTGCAATTTTTCTGTTCACAAAGAAATTCTCCAGGCTGCTTTAATGGTCTCGCTCCCTGAGCAATTGGGTTGCTTCAATTGGGTGGCCTGGAGAGGGGAAATAAAATCATCCGGGACTCTTGACCGCTGTCTGGTGACTGGTGCTGCTGGGAAGTGGCTGCATTTGGGCATCGGGTCAGGACAGGGCTGTGCTCAACTGTGATGCTCCCCTTGGTGCAATAGCCCGCTGACTTTCACAGTCTCTGCTCAATCCAGCCGCCAGGAAGGCTAAATCTTGTTTACCAGATGCTTCCAGCGGCTGAGTTTAGTAATTCAGACAAATGAACACAGGGGTTCAGCAGCAGGAAATGCACGAAACTACTGGCACCCTCCAAGTGGAGGGTGAGGGAAGCTTGCAAGGAGCAGTGAGCAAAGCTCGAGTTTCACTGAACTTCCTCACGGGAATGGTACCAGGATCCTGGGAAGTGCAAGTACTGTATTGGCATAGCTCAAGCAATGGAGAGCAGAGAGAGAGGGGAGAAGAGGAAAGGTGAAGGGAATGGAGAGACAAGGAGAGGAGGGGGATTGGAAGGGAGGGGACAAGAGATAGGCGGAGAAGAAGGAGAGGAGATGGGAGAGGAGAGGAGGAAAGAGGAGGGACAAAGAGAAGGGAGGACAGAGATAGGATCATAACAATTCACTTCATAAAGAAAAAAATCTCCTCGACTCCCCTCTGTGCCAAGGGTCAGAGAGATTTACACACATGCATTCTGAGTTAAGGTAGAAGATACAAGGCAAGGATAAAACTTGCACATCGGTATCAGGGAGGTGTGTAGGAGCACGGCTGAGCCTGTTGGCAACCGCAGAATAAAACGCCCAGTGATAAAGGTGGCACCCAGCGACTGGACCGGGCCTCCAGGCAGAGATCTCTTCAACGGAGGTGACGTGGGTTGAAGGTTTGGGTATGGAGGAAGGAGGGAGATGCTGGTGCACACATTTCAACAATGAATCTGCCCTTTGTTGCATCTTATCCTTAACTCTCTTCCAGATCTGGCCTTTTTTGTCCATCCAGACCTCTCAAAGCAACACATAGGAGCCATCTGTGAATGGATCTTGGCCACAAATTTCTACGTCTTTATCATGTCATTTGCCTTTGAGTTTTACTGTATAACCTCCTCAGTTCTCTACGCGTTGATCAGCAGGCCCGATGATGAGAAGGTTGCAATTTTGTCTGAACCCAGAGGTACAAATATGGCCACATTCGACAAATGACGTGTGGAGTGCCAAGCACAGACGGGCCGCGGGATTACGGGCTGTTGGAACCACACCTTTCTCCATGTTAATTAGATTACTTAGTGTCAATCCCTTCATCTCTATCAAAATGTTTTTTTCTTCTTTGGAACCCACAGGTTGGCTTTTGTCTCTTAATGAACAGCCAGTTAGCACAGCACGAATGAATGGGAAACATCATGGCCTCAATATCCCTCCCAATGCCCCTGGGCAACACTCAGGAGAGTTAAAACTGAGGCAAAGACCTCATGTGAAGTCTCCATGTTGACCTTAGGCTTCATTCACCCCCGCCCCCTCCCCCAATCCAAAGGGGGTGTTCCTGACCCTCCTGCCTCATCTTCCTCCAGCTTTTCCTGAACGGTCAAGGCCTGGGTGTAGGATTAACCACCAATCCTCAGGCTGGGAGATCTGAGGGCAGGCAGCAAGGCGAGGGAGGCCTAAAGAAGGCAACTGCTACCTCTCTCTTCCAGCCTCTCCGTGGATTTTGGCTGTTGTTGGTGCTCAGCAGCCAGGAGGCCACAAGGCCAGTCTTCAGGCCTGCAGTTGAGGTTATAATCCCAGCCCCATTTCCAGGTGTGAGGCCCTGCCAGTGGGTGGGCCTGTGCTGTGGGTGCGCCTGCATCTTGCCACTAACTTGACCCGGCAAACAGAAGTGTAATCAGGTCAGGCCAGGTTCAGAACCCAGGTAAAGTGTGAGAGGGGGGGGGCGGGGGGTGGGGGCAGTGGGGAAAGGAGCTCTACTGGGGCCCCCAACTCTTTATTGTTTCTTTACATCGGTGCCTCTGATGGGAGGTTAGCGGCCGTGACTACCAAATGAAGCAGTTTCTCAGGGTATTTTCAGCAGCCAAGTGCCACTGGCATTGAATCCACAGCCAGACTCAGCTTCCTGCCATCCTCAGCTGGCATCCTTGGACCTCCCCTCAAGCCTCAGTGCAGGATTCGGCCAATATGACGAGGCTACTTCTGTTGGAAGCAGGTTTATGAAAGAAAAGGCTGTAAAAGATGCCTCCATCGCTGGACTGGGCTCTGGTTAAGCTGCAACTGAACTGATTGAAGGACTGTTACTGCCTCCTCGAGTAGAGGGGGACTTGAGGTAGCAGAACTGGGGCATCCTACCCAGTCACATTGCCTCCTCGCAGCTGTACAAGTTATCAGATCCAGTTCACCTCCCCTAACACACCACATCTATTGCAGTGCAGATAAGATGGTGTTAAAGTTTTTAATCTTAGGTACTTTTGAAATTGATGATTGGCCATCCAATCTTGTTATCAGCAGATCGTATAGCACAGAAGGAGTCCATTCGGTCCATTGTGCCTGTGCTAGCTCTTTGAAAGAGCTGTCCAATTAGTCCCACTCCGTCCTGTTCATTCTCCCCAGCCCTGTACTTTTTTTTCCCCTTCTAGTATTTATCCAATTCCCTTTTGAAAGTTACTATTGAATCTGCTTCCACCATCCTATTGAGTGCATTGCAGATCAGAACAACTCGCTGTGTAATAAAAAAGATCCTCATGTCACCTCTGTTACTTTTAGCAATCACCTTAAATCATCGGTCATGCCCTCACCCAACTCTCTGTTAGGGCTGCTGTTACTCCAGACCCCACTAGTATGAAAGGTGAGATGACGCAGATCTCAGGTATGCTGCCCTTCACAAATTCTCTTTACCAATATGTGGTTGTGCCCTCCTTTCGGACGAGGGAGAATAAAATGGGCCCAAAGTAGGGGCTACTTTCTTGATAGTTTGTATTTTATTGTATGCACTCGGAGAATGGACAATGTACTGTATTTAGCTCTGTATTATATTTAGCATTCAAAACTGCTAGAAATAAATTCAGTAGTTCAAAGAAAGCCAGTCTTTTTGACACATACCCTTTCAAATCTGCTGTTGCATTGCTTAGTGCAGCACTGACTGAATGTGTTACTTTAATTCACAATAATATTGATGAATTTTAACATTGTGCTTCTTTCCAATCCATTGTTCTGTCTTTTGATTCAGCACGAAATAAAATGTGCTCCGAATTAGGGTGCACGGCCTTTTGAAAGCTGATTATTGGAACCAGCTCAACTTGTATTTATACAGCTGTGTCCACAGGGAGTAGCATGGTCACCTCTGTTAGAAATTCAGGGGCTCAAGTCCCACGCTACAGACTTGAGCACAAAATCTAGGCTGACACTCCAGTGCAGTACTGAGAGAGTGCTGCACTGTTGGAGCTGCCATCACTCATATGAGATGTTAAACCAAGGCTGAGTCTGCCCTCACGGATAGATGTAAAAGATCCCATGGCTCTATTTGAAGAAGTGCAGGGGAGTTATCTCCGGTGTATTGGCCAATATTTATTCCACAGCCAACATCATTAATATCATTAATCTGGTCCTCATCGTATTGATGTTTGTGGGAGCTTGCTGTGCAAAAATTGACTGCCACGTTTCCTACATTACAACAGTGACTACACTTCAAAAGTACTTCTTTGGCTGTAAAGCGCTTTGGGATGCCCTGAAGTCATGAAAGGTGCTATATAAATGCAAGTTCTTTCTTTCTAACTTCAGGGGCAAGGTTAATAACAAGCTTTGACAGCCTCATGAGTTGAGATATTAATTGTGTTGCATTGCTGTGTATGAGAGAACACGGGGATTACTCATGGGCTCTCAAGCACCGCAATATAGTACCAAGAAAAAGTAGGTCCAAGGAGTGGGGGGTGTGTTAATTGTGCAGCTCCTTGCCAGGTTGTTCTAGTGTCGCCCATTGGGATACTCCTGGCCCCACAAAGGCAAATAATAACTTACCTTCTGGATTTTGGCCATTTTGCCAGTGCACGCTTCACCCTGTTGAGGCCTAAAATAACCACCAGGACCCGAAGAAATCCCCAGTTTGCATCTTTATATGGCCCACTACCTGTCTCAGGCAGGTGGTCTGGTCACCTGGCAATAGATTCTTGAGAAGGTGGCACATTGTGAGTGGGCGTGGGGCTAGAGATCATACCCCACCATTTCTGATGTGCTGTTATCCCCGTCCTCCAATCCGGAGGCCTCAAAATCTTCCCCCCCCTGCTCCGCCCCAGAGTGATATCATCACTCCCAGGTTGCTTGTACTATCTCAAGGGCAATTAGGGATGGGCGATAAATGCTGACCGTGCCAATGTTAAAAAATTAAATAAAGACTTGCATTTATATGACGCTTTTCACAGTCTCAGAACATCCCAAGTGCTTTACAGCCGAAGTACTTTAGTCACTATCAGTAACGTAGGAAAAATGGCAGCACGTGTATGCACAGCAAGATCCCACTGCTAACGATAATGATCAGAGAATCTGTTTTTAGTGATTTTGGTTAAGGGATAAGTATTGGTGAGGATGCTGTGGAGAACCTCCCTGCTTTTCTTCAAAATAATTCCATGGGAAGTTTTACATCTACTTGAGAGGGCGACTCCGGAACAACCTGGAAGATCTGGCAATCCGATGCTTAAGGTATTCCAGAAATGTCGTCAAAGTACTCACTTGGAAATAAAATCCATGAACAAATCAGTATTGACTGAAGCTGTAAGCTTATGAATGCGTAGCAGCGAAAGATTCAATGCACACTGTTCACTGCCCGGGGCTTTCCCTGGTGATGGCCTCCTCCCACTGCCTGTTGTTGATAACATCTGCAACTTCAGAAAGGCCTCAATTAATTTGGATTTGACCTTTGTGGGTCGCCCTGAGTTGTTTGTCAGGTGATAAGTTTCAGCAAAGGCACAGTACAAAATCTACGCCACAAATCTAGTAGCTGAAGTCAGAAGGTGGGTAGGAACATGTCTAGCATATTTCACAATACTACCTGCCCCGTGGCTGGACATGTCAGAGAGCTGCCTACTTTGGACTCGGAATTAAGTCTGCAATTTTACATTGCAACCTGCATGTGAAATGTCGACTCAGATCTCAAACATAAATGAGGCGAAAGTTGCAAGCTGCCATCCACCACAGGGGCAGCAGGGTACTGCCAAGTAACGTCGACACATTATCCCTCCTTCCTTGCCCTCTTACCCAGCTAGAGGTCCTCTTTTCAGGGCTCCCTTTCTGCTGTAGTGCAGGTCTCTTTCATTTCACCACCCAACTGTCTATTTTTTTTATTCATCTGCAAGATATTGCTGGTAAGGCCAGTATTTGTTGCCCATCCCTAATTGCCCTTGAGAAGGTGCTGGTGAGCCATCTTCCTGAATACAACTGAATGGCTTGCGAGGCCATTTCAGAGGGCAGTTAAGAGTTAACCACATTTCTGTGGGTCTGGAGTCACATGTAGGCCAGACCAGGTAAGGTAGGCAGATTTCCTTCCCTAAAGGACATTAGTGAACCAGACGGGTTTTTATAGCAATTTGGTAGTTTTATGGGCACCCTTGGTGACGGTAGCTTTTTATTCCAGATTTATTTAATTAGCTGAATTTAAATTCCGCAGCTGCCGTGGTGGGATTTGAACTCATGGCATTAACTCACTAGACCTGGTCTCTGGATTGCTAGTCCAATAACATAAACAATATGCGATTGTACTCCTTGCCAGTGGGATTTTCCTTTCTAAGAAAGTACTTGCATTTGTATAGCACCTTACACATCCTCAGAATGTCCCAAAGCGCCTCACAGCTGATGAAGTTGTAATGGAAGGATACACAGCAGCCAATTTGTGTACAGCAAAGCTCCCACAAACAGTGATGAGACATATGGCCAGATAATCTACTTTAGGTATTGCTGAGGGATAAATGCAGTACTCATAGCAGTGACAGAAACCTCACTTAAAATTCCAGGGCCAGTAGTTTTAATAGAGAACCTTCACCCCTGCTGAGTGCTTGAATAGTTCCACCTTCGTAGCAATGCCTCGTTTGCTTTAACTCGCAACTGAGAGACTGGTCCAGCACCAAGTTCATTCCTGAAGCCAGGAAGCACCAGCAAATGGGAGATCACAAGACTGAGGAGGGAGGATGAGGCCTCATGATATTGCATCTGAGGTTCCAACTCCACACAAGTTAGAAAAGTCCCACCAAACATGGGCCGAGCGCTAACTTTAAGATTATGTCCCTTTGTTCTTGATTCCCCCACCAGAGGTAACATTTTTAATAGATCACCCCTCAATTTCCTGCACTGCAGGGAATACAAACCAATTTATCACAAACCTCCGGAATAGGTACAGAATATTCCAACCCTGCAGCTGGTGGCAGATACAGAGAGTTTGACACTGAGCTTTATCCTCCATTACGTCACCATAATAAGTTGCGTTCCCAGTGCCCCAGCAGAAAAATTGCCATTGTGTTTCATGAGGTATTTAATCTTCTCTGTTCAGGGCATCCCAATCCAGTTGCTAATGGACACAGAGCACGTGACGAGAATTAGACATGATTTAGTGATGTCACTGGGGGAGGACACAAAGATAGCTGGAATAGAAAATAAAATCCCTACATTTCTGTAACCTTCCAGGATTGAGATTAATGCTCAGTATTGCGGTCCAGTAACGGGTTACCCTCTGTATTTAATCATTCCAATTAATAGTCCGAAAATTGGGCTCACCGCATGCCTGACATACAGTCCCAATGGGCACAGCTCCCTATTGGGAATCGGATAATTATTCCTTGGAAGTCAAACTTAGAATAATTGTTCCAGTGTTGTCATCCCTTAACTTGATGATCAGAAAAATTCACACATTAAAAATATATATATTTAATAGAGTGTTAAAAATCTTGCCCTTTCGCAAACCCTGCTTCCTGATTTCTGGTCATGCTTTTCTGTCATTTACTATTGCAAAATGCTATGTCAACATTTTCCGTTCAGTTTTGGTATGTCCATTGTCACGATGTAGTGCAGGCTCTGGCCTTTAGGTGGCTCCATGGAGGCAGTTTTACACAGAATTTACAGGGCAGAGACAGGCCATTCGGCCCATCTGATCCATGGCGGTGCTTATGCTCCACATGAGCCTCCTCCCACCCCACTTCAACTCAGCCTATCAATATATCCTTCTGTTCCTGACTCAAGGATTTTATGGTAGAAAGGACTAAGGGACACAGATTTAAGGTTTTGGGCAAGAGATGCAGGGGCAATGTGAGGAAGAACATTTTTATTGAATAGTCTGCTAATTCTCAATGTCAAGCGGGTGGTAATGACCTGGAACTCGCTGCTGACGAGGGTGGTGGACGCAGAGACAATCAAGGACTTAGAAAGGAAATTGGGTGGGCATTTGAAGGAGATAAATGTGCAGGGCTACGGGGATTAAACGGGGGAGTGGGACTGACTGGATAGCTCCGCAGAGAGCTGGCATGGACTCCATGAGCCCAATGGCCTCCTTCTGTAAATGACTCTATGACTTATCTTGTCCATCTCAGTCAGCATCTTGCACACAAAAAAAACTTACATTCCTCAACTGAGGGTGGGTGATAGCGTCGGCAATTAACGAACATGGGCTAAAAATGAGAAATATTGCCAAGTCTTTCTTCCTTTATGACGCTCCACTCCCTCCGTCTACAAGACAAGTGCCAAGGAAGAAGAGGAAATGGGTGGGGATTTAGCATCTTCTGAGCCAGTAAGTGGACTGGAAGTCAAGTAAGTGGACTGGAAGTTTCTACAAATTCCAGTTTGTCTATTGTCATATCTGCAGATCATTGATGTAAAAGGATAATTTTTGTTGCCAGGCAACAAAAATTTAATGTGACAACTTTGACATGAGGAGAGCTGGCATGCATGCAATACAGAGTTCCCTCAAGCACGTGCCCAAAAGTACATCACTGAGCTTGTTTGCTGATGTACGACTAAAGATGTGGCAGTTACTGGGGTAACAAACCTTCACACCCAGCATAACAATTCAGAGCAAATTGTGGCACTGAGTTCAAGTATTGAGCTGAAGCCGAGCACCGTGTCCAGCTCATAACTGCTAGAAGAAAGCCCAATACAGCTGAGAAAGTCAAAGCAAAGTCTATTTCAAGATCAAAGTGCACCAGGCTTGGAGTAGTCAGAAGTGTGAAGCCTCAGTGGTTGAATAGTCTGCTAATTCTCAATGTCAAGGCTCATAGTGGAAACTGGCCTGCTTGAATGAGATACCAGAGGGCAGCTGACATTCCTGTTACGATGCCCCAGAATGAGCTAGTTTCCTTAGGAAAAGAGGGCAGAAAAGGGAAGGAACTTGGGGAAAAGAGATCAAACTCGTTGATTGTGAAGTAGGGAGTCAGGAGAGTGAAAAAATACTGACAGATTTCTTCCCAAGAATTTGATTAGGTAAGTGCTAATTTTTGTGGGGTAGGGCTGCATGAGCACAGACCACTCTGCAGTACCTTGTCCAAATGGCAGTGCGTTGGCAAACTATTGGACTGTGGTAGGCATCTTGCACTTCCCAGTGGGAGTCACCAGATAATGATCCAGAGAGGGAACACTGATTAATTTTTTCCACTCCATAGCCCAGGGTTTTTTTATTCTTAAAGTATATTTTATTCATAAAATTTGTAAAAGTACTTTACATTAGCGTTCAAATTTGACATTACATAAAGTGCAATACAGTTCAGTTTCTTTCATTACACTATGTGCCAATCTGTAGTGACCTACTGCACCTACAATTACAATGTTTGCAATATACATTTCATGTCAATCATTCTCTGCTGCATACAGCTTGAGGGGTTTTACCCATGTTCCGGCCCCTCGGTATACTATGGTGGGAGGGCCTTAAACAGTGGCCTTTCCCCTTTGAGCCATTGTGGTGGCTGCCCCAAGCTTTCGTGTGTCCCTCAGCACGTAGTCCTGGACCTTGGAATGTGCCAGTCTGCAACACTCGGTCATGGGCAGCTTTTTGCACTGAAAGGCCAACAAGTTTCGGGCAGACCAAAGAGTTGATATTTGTCTCGGTGTGTGTCCCAGAGACCGTGGAGCACAGAGTCCTGCGTTACGGAGCTGCTTGGGATGAACCTCAACAGAAAATCACTGCATCTCTTTCCATATCTTCTCTGCAAAGGCACATTCTAGTAGGAGGGAGGTGACAGTCTCTTCACCAACACAGCAGCCTTAAGGACAGCATGTGGTGGTGCTGAGACTCCTGGTGCCTAAGAAAGGTTTGATAGGGAGGGGCCTGCTCTCCACCAGCCAAGCGTGGGGGCCCAGGTCAATGCGAACAATGAACTCAGACTAATGATTTATCCTGGGCCATCCCCTTCATCAGCCGGTGTCTTTAAGAACAATATATACAACTTCTAAACCAAGCAGTAAGTCATCCCACATCAGAACACGAAATGCTGATGTGGGTCACACCTCCTGTGAGCTTTTCTTTTCTCCAAAAATAGCAAAATAAACACAGCTTCACCCCTGAATTAGTGTGAGGCGGTTTTTCCCAATCTGCAAATCTCTTGATGCTAGTCAGGCCCAAATGACTTGCTGTACCAGGCCAGGAAAAGAAACAGGGTAAACATTAAACTTTCAGGAACGAGCGGCACATTCATGCTGTGCGACTGACCTTTGGAACTGATGGAAAGGAGCCTTGCCTTCCTGCCAAGGTTTGAAAATCCTCGAGGTCTTTACCTAAAGGAACAAAACAATCATGGGAGCCTCACTGTCAGATTCTTTGTGCGACATGCTTTTTCAGTCAACCTAGTATCAACCTGTTTTCATTGTGATACAGTGGTGGAAATAATTAGAGGTGGGAACCTTGGCTAATTTGTGCAAGAGGCTACATACAGCTGGAGTGGAGACAAATGTACTGAAGCCTCCCCTTCTCTCCCCCACACTGTCGTGATCCTTATTATCAGGTCCCCTCTGACCCTCACCATAGTGACTCTCACTATAAGCCCCTGGCCCTCAACATAGTGACCCTCACCATCAAGCCCACCCTATCTCTTTCAGTCTTGTGCTTGATTTTGAAGTGCTGGATTATTTTCACATTGTGGCAGAGCTGCAATACGATTGTAATGACGGAATATACCAGTCAGCACCTACTGTCCCTGCGGCGTGAGTAGAACAGGGCCTAATTCAATCAATATTTATTTTTCTCGGGTGTTATCTGCATTCCATCCTGCTTACATCCTAAACAGGTAATTGTGTGTAAGTGGAGGCGGAACTAGATCCTGGAGCAGTGATTTGATTTTATTGCTATCAATACCTTCTTCATAGACGGAAACAGATACATTATTCACCTTACAGTTAAATTCACTCCTGACCAGTTCAGTTGTGGAAATATCTATTTCATATTTTACGGCATTACTCAGCCACGCCAAGTTCTCTGAGGCAATCGCACATTCTTTACATTCCCTTCGACCACTTATAACACGTTCGGTAAATATGGAACTGTAAACCAGAATTTCCAAGACAGGAAATTATTTTCCCTTTATTTTTCCAGCCTTGGTGCCCCTGAACCCTTTGACCTCGGCTGCAGAGCAGTTGCAGAGCCCTGCTGTACTCCTGAGCCAAGTCTGGTTGGAGATTCATCAGCACGAGCCTTACTCAGTATGTTCCAGCATAGTCCTCTCCTTCACCAACCTCCCATAGCTGTGCCACTCCATGCAGGGATAACAATCAGCAGCAGGACTCTTCCCTCACCCAGGGACACTGACTAATTGTAGTTCCCTGAACACCAGCCCAGTTGAGACCAGCAAACACAGCTCAGACCAGGCATCAAACATCAGCACCTTCTTTATAGAAGTGTACAGCACAGAAGGAGGCCATTCAGTCCATCATGCATGTTCTAGCTCCTTGGAAGAGCCACCCAATTATTTCCATTCCCCTGCTCTGTCGAAACATATGTCACCTCAGGTGACCATTCGGCCCATCGTACTTGTATCAGCTCTTTGAGACAGCTATCCAATTAGCTCCACTGCCCTGCTCATCTATCGTATAGAATCACAGGAGGAGGCCTGGTCTGTATGGCTCACTTATCACCTAGTTACAGCCCAAGAAATCCCCAGGGACTTCTTGTATCATTTGTGAGCATGTTCCACCTGTTCTACATGCCAAAGATCATGCTCACACTACACCAGGCAAAGACAGAAAATGCTGGAAACACTCAGCAGGTTGGTCAGCATCTGTGGAGAGAAGAGACATGTTAACATTTCAGGTAGAAACTCTTAAATCATAGAATCATAGAATGTTTACAGCACAGAAGGAGGCCATTCAGCCTGCCGTGTCTGTGCCAGCTCTCTGCAAGAGCAGTTTAGTTAGTACTATTCCCCCACCCTTTCCCCATAGTCCAGAAATGTGTTTATCTTCAGATGCTTATCCAATTTCCTTTTGAAAGCCACAATTGAATCTGCCGCCAGCACACGCTCAGGCAGTGCTTTCCCAAGCCTATCAACTTGCTGCGTAAAAAAGTTTTTCCCCAAGTCGCCACTGTTTCTTTTGCCAATCACCTTAAATCGGTGTCCTTTGGTTCTCAACCCTCCCACCAACAGGAACAGATTCTCCCTATCTACTCTGTCTAGGCCCCTCATGATTTTGAAAGCCTCTATCAAATCTCCTCTCAACCTTCTATAAGGAGAACAAACCTCGCTTCTTCAATCCTGCACTCCCTTTAGAATTGTACCCTTTATTTTGTATTGCCTCTCCTCGCCCTTCCTACCAAAATGTATCACTTCAAACTTCTCTGCATTAAACTTCATATGTCACGTGTCCACCCATTCCACCAGCCTGTCGGTCCTTTTTAAGTCTTATCATTATCCCTCCTCACATTCACCATGCTTCCAAGTTTTTTGTCATCTGCAAATTTTGATATTGTGCCCTGTACACCTGAGTCTAGGTCATTAATATATATCAAGAACATGTATGTATCAAGAACGCTGTATGATTCTATGACTCTATAAGAAAAGCAGTAGTCCTAGTACTGACCCCTGGGGAACCCAACTGTATACTTTCCTCCAGTCTGAGGAACACCGTTTACCACTACTCTGTTTCCTGGCACTCAGACAACTTTGTATCCATGCTGCCATTTTCCTATTTATTCCATGTGCTTCAACTTTGCCGACAAGCCTCTTATGCTGCACTTTATCAAACGCTTTTTGGAAGTCTATGTATATCACATTAACCACATCATCCCTCTGTGTTACCTCACCAAAAAACTCAATCAAGTTAGTTAAACACGATTTGCCTTTAACAAATCTGTGCTGGCTTTCCTTAATTAATTCCCACTTGCCCAAGCGACTGTTAATTTTGTCCCAGATTATTGTTTCTAAAAGCTCTCCCACCACTGAGGTTAAACAGTCTAGCCTGTAGTTGCTGGGTTTATCCTTACACCCCTTTTTGAACAAGAATGTAACATTTGCAATTCTCCAGTCCTCTGGCACCAACTCTGTATCTAAGGATTGCAAGATTATGACCATTACCTCTGCAATTTCCACCTTTACTTCCCTCAGCATTCTCGGATGCATCCCATCCAGCCCTGGTGACTTATCAACTTTAAGTACAGCCAGCCTTTCTAACACCTCCTCTTTATCAATTTTAGCCCATCCAGACTCTCAGCTACTTCCTCTTTCACTATGTCTTTGACAGCATCTTCCTTAGTAAAGACAGATAGATGCATTGTACTCATTTAGTACCTCTGCCGCACCCTCTGCCCCCATGCATATGTCCTCGTTTTGGTCCTTAAGCAGCTCTATCCCTCCTCTTGCTACCCTTTTACTATTTATATGACTATGGAAGACTTTCGGATTCTTTTTTATGTTAGCTGCTAGTCTCTTGTCATACTCCCCCTTTGTCTCTCTTTTTTCACTTCCCCTCTGAACTTTCTATATTCAGCCTGATTCTCATTTGTATTATCAACCTGACATTAGACATACAATCCCTTTTTCTGCTTCATCTTACTCTCTATCTCTTTCTTCATCCAGGGAGCTCTGGCTTTGGTTGCCCTACCTTTCCCCCTCGTGAGAATGCACCTCAACTGTACCCAAACTATTTCCTGTTTAAAGACAGCCCATTGTTACATGACATTTTTGCCTGTTAATCTTTGATTCCAATTTACCTGGGACAGATCTGTTCTCACCCCTCTGAAATTGGCCCCCTTCCAATTAAGTGTTTTTACTTTAGATTGCTCCTTGTCCTTTTTCATAAATAACCTAAACTTTATGATGCTATAATCACTGTTTGCTAAATGTTCCCTGACTGATACTTGACCCACCTCATTCCCCAGAACCAGATCCAGCAATGCCTCCTTCCTCGTTGGGCTGGAAACATACTGATCACTGAAATTCTCCTGCATGCACATCATAAATTTTCCCTCCTTTTGCCCTTTGCACTATTACTATCCCAGTCTATATTAGGCTAATTAAAGTCTCCCATTATCACTACTTTATAGTTTTTGCACCTTTCTGCAATTTCCCTGCAAATTTGTTCCTCTATATTTTTCCTACTATTTGGTGGCCTATAGAATACATCCAGTCGTGTAATGGCACCTGGAGTGTTCCTTCACTCTAACCAAATAGATTCTGTCTTTGACCCCTCCAGAGCATCCTCTCTCTCCAGCACTGTAGTATTATCTTTAATCAATACTGCCACCCCTCCTCCTTTCTTTCCTTAGCTGTCTTTCCTGAACACCTTGTATCCAGGAATATTTAATACTGTGTCCTGCCCTTTTATGAGCCAGGTCTCCAATATCGCCACAATATCATACTCCCATGTGGCTATCTGCACCTGCAGCTCACGAGCCTTATTTACCACACTCTGTGCATTCACATACTGCACAGTAAATCTAATTTAGATCTTATTTCATTCCCTCTTATTCTGACTGCACCTAATACCTTACTATTTCTTATTCTAGTGCTATCTGTCTCTCCCAGTTCTTTGTGCACCTTGTTTTTCCTCTCCAATGTTACTTCCTGGTTCCCATTCCCTTGCCAAGTTAGTTTAAACCCTTCCCAATAGCTCTAGCAAGTCGCCCCACAAGGACATTGGTCCCGGTTCTGTTCAGGTGCAAACCTTCTGGCCTGTACAGGTCCCATTTCACCCAGATACCTCCCTCCTGCACCATCTCTCCAGTCATGTATTCCCCTACTCTATCCTCTGATTTCTATACTCACTAGCTCGTGGCGCCAGGAGTAATCTGTAGATTACCACCTTTGAGGTCCTGTTTGCTAGTCTCTTTCCTAGCTCCCTAAAATCTGCTTGCAGGACCTCATCCCTCGTTCTACCAATGTTGTTGGTACCAATATGGACCACGACCTCTGGCTGTTCACCCTCCCCCCTCAGGGTGCTCTGCAGCCACTTAGTGACATCATTGACCCTGGCACCATGTGAGTGCCCTGCCATGCCTATATTCATTAGACTAACTAAACTTTAACAGAAATAAACTAAAGACTTATTAAAGAGTAATATAAAAAAAAACTCACCAGCTATTCACTAATAAGCACCTTCCATTGTGCTGACGTCACTTTAAGTTTTGTTTTACCTCTCTCCCTCCAGGCTCCGGCTGCTCGACTCAGCCTTAATTGGGGGTGATTTTAACTTAAGAGAGCTAATTTGATATCTTCCATTTTATATGATTTTATACTCCATAGCTGGAGTACTGTGTACATTTCTGGTCGCCACACAATAGGAAGGATGTGATTGCACTGGAGAGGGTGCAGAGGAGATTCACCAGGATGTTGCCTGGGCTGGAGCATTTCAGTTATGAAGAGAGACTGGATAGGCTGGGGTTGTTTTCCTTGGAGCAGAGAAGGCTGAGGGGGGACCTGATTGAGGTATACAAAATTATGAGGGGCATTGATAGGATAGATAGGAAGAAAGTTTTTCCCTTAGCGGAGGGGTCAGTAACCAGGGGGCATAGATTTAAGGTAAGGGGAGGAGGTTTAGAGGGGATTTGAGGAAAAATCTTTTCACCCACAGGGTGGTTGGAATCTGGAACACACTGCCTGAAGGGGTGGTAGAGGCAGGAACCCTCACAACACTTAAGAAGTATTTAGATGAGCACTTGAAACTCCATAGCATACAAGGCTACCGGCCAAGTGCGGGAAAATGGGATTAGATTGGATGGGTGCTTGATGATCGGCGCAGGCGTGTTGGGCCGAAAGGCTTGTAGAACTCTATGACTCTTGACTCTATATCATCACCCAGAGTTAAAACTACCCCATTAAGAGTCATGTCAGAGATACCCTCAGTTCCCATCACCTCCACACTACAGCCACAATCCCCATTTGTGCGCTAACGTCTATGAAGCTATAAACTGATGTGTGTGTGTGTGTGTGTTTGTGTGTGTCTGTGAATGTGAATGTAAAGCATATAAGTAGGTGCAACTCAACAGGATGTTTTTGCCAAATCGTTATCAATTATCAAGAACAAAGATAATGTTTAAAATTGATATTTTGATCCCTTTACTTCCTTTTCTTGGTTATAACCCTCCTCACTCTCTTTAGAACATCCTGTGCCACGGAGCAGCCCCTCACTGCGATAACGGGGTGCTGAATGGCTCACAGCTCTTCTGCCAATACTACCTCTTGTGTTGGCTGCTATGGGGATGCCATGAGGGTGGGGGAGGAGGTTAATGTTCCTATTTCCTTTCTGCCCTCTAAGAAACATGCCCTCAAGATGTGGGCAATGCTGGCACAGCCAAGTGCTCAGTGCCCATCCCTAGTTGTCCTTGAGAAGGTGCTGGTGAGCCATCTTGAACTGTTGCAGTCTGTGTGGTGCTGCCACAGTGGTGTTGGCTAGAGAATTCCAGCATATCGACCCGGCAAAGATAAAGCAACCAGGTCAAGATGGTGTGTGACTTGCAGGATACGTTGGCCTTCCGATGACGTTGCTGCTGTCGTCCTTCTTGGTGGCTGGGTCACGGATGAGGTGGGGGCTTTTGAAGTAAGTCTGGTGAGTTGTTGCAGTGCAACCTGTACCAGGAAGCTTACCTTCACACACAGAGCGATCATTAAGAGAATGAGTATCCAGGTAGGGTAATGGGGCTGGAATCACTCCAAAATACATTAAATTAAGGAGAGTTTAGGGCTGTGCTGGCTGGAATGAACTAAAATGGGCTTGTATTTTATGATCTCATGACACAAAGGACACCTGCGCAAGTTGTTTCCAAAGCCAGCTGCTCACTATTTACACAACTTATCAGCAATAGCTCCAGCATTACCAGCAAATATTTAACCCGTCAACAGTTTAATCACCAGTCAAAAACAAGGTGTTCAGCTTCTGCCGCCTTTATTTTGTGATTTCACTGCATTTCAATGTCCTGCCAACATGCATACCTGACACCGATGTCAAGTAATAACCCATTTATGCTGCATTATTGCTGCCTGCTTATATAAAGTCTGCTCACTGCTACCTGTCCCTCAACACGTTAGGATCCTGTCCTTGTAGCGATCTATCCAAGGGCTGGTACCTCCCATTGCTTTATCCCATCTCAGCCCTGCCCATGAAATCCAAGCATGACTCAGCCTGAGGAAAGGACAATTCCCAGGTCATCACTCAACAGGGAAGACACATGCCCGCCATTGAAGGTTGCCGGAGTGGGTGGCGAGGGTGAGGTAGGAAAAGTACAACTCCTGGTCTGCTGGGAGTAACAGCTCACCTCAGAGTTGCTTTCATCCCAATGTGAGTCTCACAGTCCTAGCCTGTTGAAGTTCCATTGAGCGCAGCTACAACTGATAAAACATCCCTTGCAGTAAAACTACTGCTGTTAGTTTCCAGGCAATCAACCTTCATCACTGCAAATAGAAGCCTTTTGGAACATCGCTATTGAGATGCAAGAAACCTTTAGGCAAGATGATTAGAGTGCAGCTAACACTCTGGCCCATTTGGAATGTGAGATCCTACTGCACTCTTATCACAGGATAGCTCCCTCACTTGGATCCAACATATTGTCCAGGAGTGTTTAGTTTGGTCAGATGGCAGCTAGTCTGTATTTATATATCATTTCTCCATACCTTACCATTTTAAGACACAAGCCTACAGTTACTTGTGAACAAATGTTACTCCAGACAGTGATCACTATGAGTGAATGCTTGTAGTTGAAGAGCTGGGGTGTAAAGGAATCCGCAATACCCCTTGCACTTTGATTGTAAACCTTTGAAACAGTTTAACCCAGTGAGGGGGAGGTGGCTGTAACTCGCAGACCTGCTTAATGCAGTACATTCGGAATGCGGAGCTGGCCTCTCTATCTTACCTGATCTGGTAAGGTCATTAAACTTCTTGAGGCACTGAGCTGCCATGTGTGGGGTCCTGGAGTTGCAACTCATTGCTCCGGCCACCGCCTTCCTATAGGTCTGAGCAGATCCCTTTGAAATCCTGCCTAAAACTTTAGTATAGCATCTTTCGCATCTTTGGGATGTCACAAGGCACTTCACACCCAAATCACAAACGTATTCACTGTTGCAATGTAGGAAAACATGGCAGGCAATTCACATACAACTAGGTCCAGATGATATAACTGACCAGATTATCCGTTTTTGGTGATTACAATTGAGGGATGAATGTTGGCCAAGGAATCGGGAGAACTTCCTATTCTTCTTCAAATAGTGCCTGGGATCATTTACATCCACCCGAGGGGGCAGACGAGGTTTTAGTTTAATGCAAATAATCGAAAAATTATTTCATACAAAACATTATTAGAAAAATCAGATATTGGAAACACCACAGGTAGAATTGAATCGCTGAATTTTATGGAAGGTATCAGAGCATTTTGAAAGGCAAAATAACTTTTCACTACGTTCTGTATCCTCTGGGAACTACCTGCACTGCTTAAAAGAAAGTGTTGAGCTTTCCTACTTTGTTCTAAGCTGCATTGGAACATTTCTTGATAATGGGAGTCATGGCGGTGGGGACAGCAGAGGGAGGGGTAGGGTGGTGGTGGTAGAGGGAGGGGGGTGGGGAAATGGCTGGATATTCCACTCTGAACCCAGCACTAGGGCATCCTCTTGTCCATGCAGGCCGCGTCGTACACAGCGTCACAGAACGCAATGTAGTTGACGTCGTCGCGGTTGCCAATCGTCACCCGGAATTTATGGCACAGGACACGGATGTCCTGCAAACTCAGCACGCTTTCCAGGTCCAGCTCTGTCAGCACGCGGTGGAACTGCGACTGCGTGACGCTGCCGATGTTCAGACGGTCGTAGTCCTCAAACAGGGGGAAGAGTTGCAATTGCTTCTTCCTCACCTGCCAACGAGAAACATTTCATTAATGTTCGGGGATCGGTCAAAGATCTCCAGTGCCCGTACTGGTGGCGGAAATAGGGTTGGCAACTCTGGCTGGACGTATTCCCGGAGGTGTCATCACATGAACTCCCGCCATGGCCCTACCTGGCCAAATAGCTTCTTCTGCTCCCCCTGCCCCTCATCTCCAATATTTTAATGGACAAAAATGTTCAAAGATGATGAGAAAAACGCAACTCTTTTTAATGACCCTATGATTTTTCTCCTTCGTCACTCACAGTGGTATCTCTCTAGAAATTAGCCCCAGTGCTTGGTTTGATTTATTGTGGCCTTATTACCCTGCTTAAGGAACATAGGATCAGGAGTGGGCCATTCAGCCCCTCTAGTCTGTCTGCCGGTCAATAAGATCATCTGTCTGCCTGCTTTGGCTCTCCCCTTGTCTAACAATGTGTGAGATGTCTGTGAATCTCAGTTTTGAAATTTTCAGTTGGCCCCCCCCCACCCCCCCCCCCCAGCCTCAGCAGCTTTCTGCGGGAGACAGTCCCAGATTTCCACTGGCCTTTGTGTGAAAAAGTGCTTCCTGACATCACTCCTAAGTTTACGCCTCTCGTTCTCAACTCTCGCAACTTAGGAAATAGCTCCTTATTTACCCTATCAACTCCTTTAATCATCTTAAATACTGCAATTAGATTACCCATGACTATTTTATGCTCAAGGAAGTACAAATCTAATCTATACAACCTGGCCTCACAATTTAACCCTTTCATTCCAGGTATAATTCTGGTGAATCGATGCTGCACTCTGTCTGAGGCCAATTTTTTCCTTCTGAGGTGCAGTGCCCAGAACTGAACACAGTAAACCAGAACTTCATCTAACTGTAGCTTGCTTGAAGGGGTGGAGCCGAGGGAGCTGGAGGCATTCTATTATCTGTAGCCAATTCATAAAACACTGAAAAACCAGTTTAGCTGAATTCCTCTGTGAGTTATCTTAAGGGTAGTGTCAGACATAACAAGCTTTAAGCAGTCAGGGAAACCCAAACTGTAGCAAGTCCAGAAATGATCAATAATTGTGTCTTTCTTTATTGAGGAGTGTGGGGATGATGCTTATTGTGCTGTAACCAGAGCACTGGAAAACCTGTAGGGAACATCACGATTTTCATAACCGTAAATAGTCTGTGGGTTATATGTTGTGCTGAATCGTTCTCAGTGGAGCAGCTACAGATCTGTCTACAAATAAGAACAGAACGTTCCGAAAATGGGTCATCAGCATCTGAAAGAGAACGATAGGCTGGATGTTTCTCCCTGTGGAGCCTCTTTCTCCCGGCACTACAGAAAGGGAAAGGGGGTAGCGGGTGTGTTAGATTGGACCACCAGCTCCATTAGTCTGTCCCTGCATTTCCCGGGCTTCTCTAAATGGGCAGAGCAAGATCTACGCATTAGAATGTTATCTAATGTTTCCCACCCAACCATCTTATTTTGCTCAGTATGATCAAGGACTACTCGCTTCCAGTGGTACTGGGTCATTCACCAGGACTCTCTCCCCCGCTGAGATCGAAGGGTCTGAGAGGACCCATATTGAGTTTTCTTTCCCCTTTCACCAGGGACCCAGATGTCCTTCAAACATTGGGACTTTCTCCAACAGCATCCAGAAGGCTCCGAGCCTGGTGGCCAGGCCTACAGCTATCTACACCTGACCTGCACTTTGCCCTTTCATCACAGTATGTGGAAGATGGCAAAGTCCAACAGAACTATCCTGAGATTGTGAATCCCGCTTCCTGCTGTTCCAAGATGGATGCAGCTTGGGAGCACCACTCTTTCATGTATTTGTTCTACGGATGTAGGCAACATTATTTATTACCTAGCTGGCCTGAGGACATTATAGAATCATAGAATGAAGACAGCACAGAAGGAGGTCATTCAGCCCTTTGTGTCTGTGCTAGCTCTCTGTAGGAGCAACTCACCTAGTCCCACTCACCCGCCTTTTTCCCATATCCCTGCAATTGTTTTTTTCTTCAGATAATTATCCAGTTCTCTTTTGAAGGCCTCGATCGAGTCTGCCACCACCACACTCTCAGGCAGTGCATTCTATATCCTAACCACTCGCTGTGTAAAAAACATTTTTCCTCATTGTCAACATTACTTCTTTTGCCAATCACCTTAAATTGGTCTCCTCTGGTTCTGGATTCTTCCGCCAATGGGAACAGTTTCTCCCTATCTACTCTGTGCAGACCCCTCATGATTTTTAAGAACCAGCCATGTAATGTGGGACTGGAATCATAGCTGGGCTAGGAATGGCTGTTCTCTCCCTGAAGGATTTTAGTGAACCAATTGGGTTTTTATTACAATCCAACAGAGCTCATGCCATTTTTCTGGTGCCAATCCACAAATTACCAGATTTATTAAATTCAACTACACATCGCACCACTGTGGGATTTGAACCCACGGCCTCTGTGCTGCAAGTCCAGTACGAGTACCACCAGGATACTGTACTCTCAATACCTCTGCTACCTTTGAGTGCTCATTAGCAAACCCCTCATGATGTGCTTACCTTTTCAGCCAGTCTGGCCAAGGCCTGCTGGTAAACAGTGACCTCCTCTGTAGACAGTGTGTTCAGTGTCCAATCCGCAGGTGGCTTGTACTGGGTTACCTATAGAATGGAAACATCAGTGACCAAACATCCTTAATATATTCACCATAAACCCAAGTTATTCCAGCACTGGTACTTCTAGTCAATGATAGTGGGATAGGAAGCAGATATCAATAGCTGACAAAAGGAATAGGAATATCATTCATACAGCAAATATATAAACAGCAGCAATCAAACACATATCAAAAGTCCTCCCAACCTGCAAACACAGTTATTATACACAATTTATTTTTCATTGAACCGTGTAAATAATTAAATGGCATTTTTACGAACATCTGATCGAATGATAGAAACTTGCAGCACACAAAGGAGGCCATTTGACCCATCCGGCCTGCGCTGGCTCTTTGCCTGTACCCCTGTAAGTTCCTCACACTCAAGTACTTGTTCAACTCCCTTTTAAAATCATTTATGGAATCAGCTTCCAACACCTTTTCAGGTAGAGCATTCCCGATCCCGACAACTCTCTGAGTGGAAAAATTCTACCCATCTCCCCTCTAGATCTTTTGCCAATGGTTTTAAATCTATGATCTCACAGAGGGAACAATTTTTCTCTATCTACTCTTTCAAAACCTATCATATTAAAACCTTTTATTAGGCGCCTTCTTAATCTGCTCTGTTCCAAGAAGAACAGGCCTAACTTTTCCAACCTCTCCTCATAACTGAAGACTCTCACCTGCTTCTTTTGTGAAGACAGATGCAAGGCACTCATTTTTGACTTTAGCCAGGTCCTCTCTGTCTCTCCATCAATGATAGGCTCAATAGTCCTTAATAAGCTGACCTCTTACACTTTAAATGCTCATAAAACATTTTAGGGTTCAATTTAATGTTGCCCGCTAATCTTTTCTTGTACCCTCTCTTTGCTTTCTATATTAATATTTCCAATCCGCTCCTGTACTTTACGTAACCTCCCATGTTATTAAAGGAACCTTGCTCCTGACATTTGTCATAAGCCTTCTTTTTCTGTTTTATTTTAACCTTTATTTCCTTTGTCATCCAGGGTGCATTCACTTTGGATGCTCTACCTTGCTCTTAGTTTGGACTTGAACTATCTCTTCTCTGAAAGCTCTCCATTGCTCTGTTACTGCTTTATGCAGCAATCACCTTTTCCAATCTTCCTGTGCTGGGTCCCTTCATAATCCCTGAAATTAGCTCTTCCCCAGTTGATCATTTTTACTTTCGATATCTTCTGGTCTCTTTCCATAATTACTCTAAACCACATTTTTCCAGTTCTGATGAGAGATCGTCGATCTGAAACGTTAACTCTGTTTCTCTCTCCACAGATGCTGCCAGACCTGCTGAGTATTTCCAGCACTTTCTGTTTTTTCTTTATTTCAGATTTCCAGCATCCATAGTATTTTGCTTTTGTCTAAACAGAGTTATGTTATGATCACTCCTCCACTTGCCCTACTTCATTTTCCAGATCTAGGTCCAGCACTGCTTCCTTCCTTATTGGACAGGAGACTTACTGATTGAGAAAGTTCTCACCGACACATATCAGAAATTTTTCTCCTTCGCCACACTCAATAGCATGTTTTTCCCAGTCTATATTAAAACAATTAAAGTCTCTTAATATTACTACCTTATTTTTGTTGCACATCTTTGAAATTTGCCAACAAATTTCCTCATAGAATCATAGAAAGTTTACAGCACAGAAAGAGGCCACTTGGTCCATTGTGTCTGTGCCGGCCGGAAAATGAGCCCATTTAATCCCACCTTCCAGCATTTGGTCTGTAGCCCTGCAGATTACGGTATTTGAGGTGCATATCTGGACACCTTTTGAATGAGTTGAGGGTCTCTGCCTCAACTACCCTTTCAGGCAGTGAGTTCCAGATCCACACCACCCTCTAGGTGAAAAATCTTTTCCTCATCTCCCCTCTAATCTTTCTACCAATCACTTTCAATCTATTTCCCCTAGTCACTACCTCTCTGCTGAGGTAAATAGGCCCTTCACCTCTACTCTATCCAAGCCCCTCATAATTTTGTACATTTCAGCCTCCTCTGTTCCAAGGAGAACAACCTCAGCCTATCCAATCTTTCCTCATTGCTGCATTTTTCCAGTCTCGGCAACGTCCTCATAAATCTCCTCTGTCCCCTCTCTAGTGCAATTACATCCTTTCTGTAATGTGGTGACCAGAACTGCACACAGTACTCAAGTTGTGGCCGAACTAATGATTATACAGTTCCAGCATAACCTCCCTGCTCTTAAATTCTATACCTCGGCTAATAAAGGAAAGGATTCCATATGCTTTCTTAACCACCTTATCGACCTGTCCTGCTACCTTCACGGATCTGTGGACATTCACTCCAAGGTCACTCACTTCCTCTACACATCCTCTAGGGGCGGCACAGTGGCGCAGTGGTTAGCACTGCAGCCTCACAGCTCCAGGGACCCGGGTTCGATTCCGGGTACTGCCTGTGTGGAGTTTGCAAGTTCTCCCTGTGTCTGCGTGGGTTTTCTCCGGGTGCTCCGGTTTCCTCCCACAAGCCAAAAGACTTGCAGGTTGATAGGTAAATTGGCCATTATAAATTGTCACTAGTATAGGTAGGTGGTAGGGAAATATAGGGACAGGTGGGGATGTTTGGTGGGAATATGGGATTAGTGTAGGATTAGTCTAAATGGGTGGTTGATGTTCGGCACAGACTCGGTGGGCCGAAGGGCCTGTTTCAGTGCTGTATCTCTAATCTACTCTTAGAATCTATCTCCTCTTCACTGTTTGGTACTCTATAAAAAACTCCCAACAATGTAACAACTCCCCCTCTATTCCTTAATTCAAGCCAAATTTTCAGTCCTAGAGACGTCTAGTAAATCCCGTCTCTTTGGAACTTTATATCATCCTTAATCAGTACTGCTGTGCCCCCTTCTCTTCTTCCTTCTCTATCATTCCTCAATACTTACTATCCAGGAATATTAAGAACCCATTCCTGACTTTGTTTGAGTCATGTCTCTGTTAATGCAACTACGTTGTAATCCCATGTGGCAACTTGTGCCTGCAACTCAACAACCTTATTAGTTCCACCATAGACAGTGACGTACATACAATACCTTGTTCAACAATTTTGCTATTCTCCTTCACCTGTTCCCTGCAATTTTGGGCATGTTTCTAATTATACTGCTGTTTGATATCTCCCTGATCACATGGCTGCTCCTTTCTGCTATTTTCAGGTTCCCCTCTCCTTGCCAAATTATTTTGAACCTTCCCTGACAGTCCTAGTTAATCTTTCAGCGAGAACATTGGTCTCTGCTGAACCTTTCCTATTAAGAGGTCATTTAAAAACAAACATTTAAAAATCTAAAATTAAAAAATATTAAAGAACAAACAAATATAACTCTTCCCCGACCTGCAAACACTACCAACGTTGAGTGACTTTTGGTCTTCTTCTTACTTTGTACCAATGGCATTAGTCTGAGCTGCTACTTTTGCATTGATTTACTGCATTTAACACAAGAATAGCATAACTTGCAGCATTCAAAACAGTTTGTAAAGTACAGCTTGAAGGCTCTCCACTTCCTCCTTGAACAGAGTCCCATCCAGTCCCCATCCACCACCACCCTCCTCCGCCTGGTTGACCTTGTTCTCATATTGAACAACTTCTCCTTCAAATCCACTCACTTCCTTCAAGTAAAAGGCTATGTGAACCTGTAGGGTCCTAGCTATGCCTGTCTTTTTGTGGTAATGTGAAACATTCCTTTTTCCAGTCCTACTCAGGCCTCCACCCTCACCTCTTCTTCTGGTATATTGATGACTGTATCAGTGCTGTTTTCTGCACTTACCCTGAACTGGAAAATTTTGTCTACTTTGCTTCCAATTTCCATCCATCCCTCACCTTCTCATGGTCCATCTCAAACTCTTCCTTTCCTTTCATCAACTTCTCTGTCTCCATTTCTGGGGATAGGCTATCAGCCAACGTTTACTATAAGCCCATTGATTCCCACAGCTACCCTTGACTACACTTCCTCCCACCCCCCTACTTCCTGTAAGGACTCGATTCCATTCTCCCAATTTCTCCATCTCCGTCATATCTCTTCTGACAATGTCACTTTCTGTACCATTACTTCCGATACGGCTTCCTTTTTCCTCAACCGAGGATTCCCCTCCACCATGGTTGACAGGGCCCGCGACTGTGTCCGTTCCATTTCCTGCACATCTGCTTTCATTCCTTCCAGTCCCTCCCAGAACCACGATAGGTTTTCCCTTGTCCTTACTTTCCATCCCACCTGCCTGTGTATTCAACGGATTATCCTCCACCATTTCCGCCACCTCCAGTGTGATGCCATCACCAAATACATCTTTCCCTCCCCTTTCAGCATTGCGAAGGGACCATTCCCTCCATAACACCCTACTCCTCGTTCACCCCAAACATCCCCGCCCCTTCCCATGGATCTTTCCATGCAAGCACAGGAGATATAACACCTAAGCTTTTACCTCCTCCCTTCTCTCCGTCCAGGGCCCCAAACACTTCTGCAGGCGAAACAGCGAAATACTTGTACTTCTCTCAATTTACTATATTCACAGCTCACAATGCAGTCTTCTTTGCACTGGGAGACCACATGCAGATTGGGTAATCCTTTTGCGGAACCTCCGTTCAGTCTGCAAGTGTGACTCCTGTCACTTGTCATTTTAATTCTCTATCCCACTCTGACCTCTCTGACCTTGGCCTCCACTGTTCCAATTAAGCTT
Source organism: Heterodontus francisci (assembly GCF_036365525.1). Lineage (NCBI taxonomy): Eukaryota > Metazoa > Chordata > Chondrichthyes > Heterodontiformes > Heterodontidae > Heterodontus > Heterodontus francisci. The sequence continues at coordinate 21,192,562 of NC_090412.1, read as the reverse complement.
AATGTAAACTCGAGGAGCAGCACCTCATCGTTTGATTGGGCACTTTACAGCCTCTGGACTCCGCACTAAGTTCAACAATTTCAGATCCTAACCTCTGCTCCCATTTTTTCAGACAGCAGCTGTTGGTGATGACTCTGCTATTGCCATTTACACCTCCTCTAGACCCATCTTTTCTTTCTTTACTTGTTCCATTACCATCTTCATTTGTCATGCACCATCATCCCTTCTGCCATTTAATTTTTCTTGCCTTCCACCCTATCACAGATTCCACCCCTTCCTCTGCCTCTGCACTTGCTTAAAAACCTGTTACACGTCTATCGTTTGGCAGTTCTGACAAAAGGTCATTGACCTGAAACGTTAACTCTGTTTCCCTCTCTGCAGATGCTGCCATGCACTCACACTTTACTTCAAGAAAAAAAATTTGCATTTCTATAGCGCCTTTCACAAGCTCAGGCCATCCCAAAGTGCTTTACAGCCAATCAAATACTTGTTGAAATGTAGTCACTATAGTAATGTAGTAAGTGCAGCAACCAGCTTGTGCACAGCAAGGGCCCACAAATGGCAATGTCTAGATAATCTGTGTTAGTTTATTGGTTTATTGGCCAGAAGCTCATCTTCGAAATGGCGGCACTGGGTCTTTTATGTCCAATGGAGAGGGCTTCGGTTTAATGTCCCATCTGAAAGTTGGCACCTCCAACAGTATAGCACTCCCTCTGTACTGCGCTTCAGTGTCCACCCGGATTTCACGCTCAAACCTCTGGAGTGGGGCTTGAGCCTACAAACTTCTGACTTAGCGGACCAACTGACCCAGAGCCAACACCTGAAGCTGGAATCCAGAGTCAGGTCCCAATCTGGTGCCAGAATGAAGTGGAGTGGCTGTCCCTGGAGGAGGTAGTCACATTCCTCTTTGATCTCAAGTCAGTTCGGGCTTTAACACCTGAAACCAAGGTACAATTTATGTTGGGTTAGCGCCATACTCCTCCTTCCAGAGGCGAGAATCAGATTGTGGGCTCAATTTTAACCACCATTGGAAATTGGCAGGCCATTAAACTTTCTCAGGTGACTTGCTGCCGATGCCCTGCCTGGAACGCACCAAGTGGAATTTTAACTTGCTCTTCTGAGCAGGCAGCAACGGCGGCCACCTAAAGCCGGCCCTTCTTTAAATGAGCAAATCAGGGTCTGATGATGTCATTGTGATGGAGCGTGATTTTAACTCTGACCTGAGTGCGGATGTCGCTGTGACGACCCAGCCAGGTAAAGAGGATGGGGAGCAGAAAATTCCATTCACAGCACAGTCGGCTTCCATTGCCCTGGTCCGCCTCCCATAGAAACATAGAAAATAGGAACAGGAGTAGGCCATTTGGCCCTTCGAGCCTGCTCCGCCATTCATTATGATCATGGCTGATCATCCAACTCTGTAACCTGTTCCCGCTTTCGCCCCATACCCTTTCATCCCTTTAGACCCAAGAGCTATATCTAACTCCTTCTTGAAAACATACAATGTTTTGGCCTCAACTGCTTTCAGTGGTAGTGAATTCCACAGGCTCACCACTCTCTGGGTGAAGAAATTTCTCCTCATCTCAGTCCTGAAAGGTTTACCCCGTATCGTTAGACTATGACCCCTGGTTCTGGACTCCCCCACCATCGGGAACATCCTTCCTCTGTCACGCATTGTGAATCCTCCCTGAACTCCTGCACCCACCACTTACCTGAGTGCCAGAGGTGAACTGGAATTATCACAGGCTGGCAGCAGTGTCCTGCCCATTTACTGCCACAAAAGGTGGGTAGTGGCAAGTTACTGAGGTCTGCAGGTTAAGATGGGCATGGTATCATTCCGACACTGGTGGCTCTGAATCTAAATGACTCTGATGCTGTCTGTTGGAATCCTCAGGCAGTTAAAATTACCCTCAAGATGGTGTCCTTTTGCTGCTACGTATTTTAGGGGTTCGGGTAACAGTGATGTTTGCCCCCCGCCATTCTCCTGCAGATGTTGATTGTCGAGGGTACCATTTCCTGGGCATTAGTTGTCCTCAGTGCTTCATCCATTGGGCACACACTGTGTGTGAGCCCAGTCGATCTGAAGGGCCAATTTTCTGTGTTTGCCCTAGCGCGGGAAGCCTTGCCGGCTGGCACCATCTGTAGGGAAATCATGGGCAGGGCTGCCCATGGCTCTTCGGCCATAGTGGGCATCATGCTGGCTATTTCCTGATATGGGGCAACTGGTGGAGGAGGCCTGCAACAGGCATTGCAAACTGGGCAGATCAGCTCTTGTGTATCAGCAGGCTATTGCACTGAAAAGGAATGATTGCCAGGCCAGAGTCTGTCCTGTGCCATTGATGCATGTGAATACAGATCCACATGTGATCTCACTCATACACATACATACAGATATACACATGCATAGACAAAGAGATATGCATACGTTCACACATACACTTATGCACACACACACAAATACACATAGCCATATACACACAGACACAAACACATACACACCTATATACAAAATGAGTGAGAACCCTGGCTGATTCCACAACCCACCACCCCCTCCCGCCTCAGCAAAAAGATACTGAGACAAAATGTGAACTAGCAACTGAACTCAGTGGTGAGGGTCTCTGTTAACAGTTAAACATGGAGCAATTAGCTTCAAAGGAAAGGTTCTGGAGCAATATTTCCTCTGTGAACTTTACACACAAGCATGAAGAATTTGTTTATGATTCTACTGTAATGAGCTAATGGGGTAAATCCCTCAGCCTGAGAACCAATGAACTTTACGTGATATTTTATACCTCCAGTAAGAGATGTGAACCAAGATTTGTTAAGGCCACTGACCATACCTCTGCTAGAGGAAACTTCTCAAGATGGTCAAGTGTAAAAATAGATTCAATTTCTGCGATGAACAGTTTATAATCAACAAAGTCTGGTTTCTCACAGGATTCGTACCTGAAAAACAAAAGAATGTGCACAATGTGAATTTACACACAGATCTCCCATTAATGCTGAAAAACACTGCAAATGGTTTCCTTCATTTTAATTATTCATAATCTAGTCTGGAATGTGGAATAATGTTTGCAATAATATTAACGATAGCTTATTGTAGTTAGCAATGTAGGATAATATTTAGAGTAGTTTCCAATATTAGATAATGTTTTCAATAGTTTGAATGTGAGATAATGTTTATCTAATGTCGAATTTGCAACAGTTTGTAATGTAGAACATTACCTTCCTCCAAAGAAAGGGTGAAGAAATAATGAAAAAACTTGCATTTATATAGCACCTTTCATGGTTTCAGGATGTCCCAATGGGTTTTGCAGCCAATGAAGTACTTTTTGAAGTGTAGTCACTGTTGTAATGTAGGAGAAACAGCAGACAATTTGCACACAGAAAGCTCCCACAAACAGTAATGAGATAATGACCAGGTAATCTGTTTTTAGTGATGTTGATTGAGGGATAAATATTGGCCAGGACACCTGGGCAGAACTTCCCTGCTCTTCTTTGAATAAATACATGGGTTCTTATCGAGTCATGGAGTTATAATGTCAAAGAAGGCCATTCAGCCTACTGAGTCCATGCCAGCTCTCTATAGAGCATTCCAATCAGTCCCATTGCCCCGCTCTATCCCAGTAAACCTGCAAGTTTATTTCCCTCAAGTGACCATCCAATTTCCTTTTCAAGTCATTCATTGTCTCTGCTACCATCGCCCTCGTAGGCAGCTAGTTCCAGGTCATTACCACTCACTGGGTAAAAAAGTTCTTCTTCACATTCCTCCCTGTATCTTTGGCCCAAAAATTTAAATCTTTATCCCCTAGTCCTTGTACCATCAGCTGATGGGAACCGCTTTTCTTTGTCCACCTTATTTAAACCTGTCATAAACTTGTACACCTCTATCAGATCTCCCCTCAATCTCCTTTGCACCAAGGAGAACAACCCCAGCTTCTCCAACCTAACCTTGTCGACAAAACCCCTCATCCTTGGAACCATTCTGGTAAATCTTCTCTGCACCCTCTCAAGAACCGTTATGTCCTTCCTAAAGTGTGGTGACCAGAACTGGGCACATTACTGTAGTTGAGGCCTAACCAGAGATTTATAAAGGTTCAACCTAACTTCCTTGCTTTTGTACTCAATACTTCTATTTATGAAGTCTGAGATCCCATTTGCCAGCCACTCTTGCAAAGTTATAGCTCATGAATAAAAGGGACAGTAGCAACATGGATATGGAATTGGCTGAGTGACAGGAAACAAACAGTAGTGGTTAATGGATTTTTTTCTGGATTGGAGGAAGGTTTGTAGTGGAGTTCCCCAGGGGTCAGTGTTAGGACCCTTGCTTTTCCTGATATATATTCATGACCTAGACCTTGGTGTACGGGACATAATTTCAAAGTTTGTGGATGATACAAAACTTGGTAGCATTGTGAATTGTGAGGAGGATAGTGTAGAACTTCAAAAGGACACAGACAAGTTGGTGGAATGGGCAGACAGGTGGCAGATGAAGTTCAATGCAGAGAAATGTGAAGTGATATATTTTGGTAGGAAGAACAGGTAGGAGGAACAATATAAAATAAAGGGTACAATTCAAAAGGGGGTGCAGGAGCAGAGGGACCTAGGTGTATGTGTGCATAAGTCATTGAAGGTGGCAGGACAGGTTGAGAGAGCGGTTAATAAAACATACAGTACCTTGGGCTTTATTAATAGAGGCATAGAGTATAAGAGCAAGGAGGTTATGTTGACCTTATATAAGACACTTGTTTGACCTCAGCTGGAGTATTGCATCCAGTTCTGGGTGCCACACTTTAGGAAAGATGTGAGGGTGTTGGAGAGAGTACAGAGAGATTCACGAGGATGGTTCCAGGGATGGGGAACTTCAGTTATGAAGATAGATTGATAGACGTTAGGACTGTTTTCCTCAGAGAAGAGAAGGCTGAGAGGTGATTTGATAGAGGTATTCAAAATCATGAGGGGTCTGGACAGAGTAGATAGGGAGAAACTGTTCCCACTCATAAAAGGATCGAGAACGAGAGGGCACAGATTTAAAGTATTTGGTAAGAGAAGCAAAAGTGACATGAGGAAAACCTTTTTCACGCAGCAATTGGTTAAGGTCTGGAATTGCTGCCTGAGAACCTGGTGGAGGCAGGTTCAATTGAAGCATTCAAAAGGGAATTAGACAGTTATATGAAAAGGAAGAATGTGCAGGGTTACATGGAGAAGGCAGGGGCATGGCATTAAATAAATTGCTCTTTCGGAGAGCCGGTGTAGACATGATGGGCTGAATGGCCACCTTCTGCACTATAATGATTCTGTAATTCGGTGATTTATTCTAGACAGCATTTTCATGAACCCACCCATGATGGTAAGATGACTGGCCCGGCCCTGGCAAGCTCTCCAGGCCCATAACCAGCTCACTCTCCTGCACCTTGGTCTCCCTCATTGTCCAAATATCTCACTGGCACAGACACAATAATGGGCAGACAAGCACTGGCCAGTCCTAATTGGTTTTGTTACAGAAGCTCTTCCCCCCTTTTTGTTTTGAGGCAGGTTCAATTGAAGCATTCAGAAGGGAATTAGACTGTTATATGAGAAGGAAGAATGTACAGGGTTGGGGGAGAAGGTGGGCGAATGGCACTAAGTGAATTGCTCTTTCGGAGAGCAAACACAATGGGACGAATGGCCTCCTTCTGCACTGTAACAATTCTGTGATTGTGTAATTTGTCCTGCCACCTTCAAAGATCTATGCACATGAGCTCCCAGGTCCCTCTGTTCCTGTACACTCTTTAGAAACGTGCCATTAAGTCTAAATTGCCTCTCTCTATCCCTTCTGCCAAAATGCATCACCTCACACTTCTATGTATTAAATTCCATATGCCACTTGTCAACCCATTCTGCTAGCCTTTCTATGTCCTCTTGCAGTTGATTGGTATCATCCTCACAGTCTGCCACACCTCCAAGTTTGGTATCATTGGCAAATTTCAAAATTTTACTCTGTATTCCAATATCAAAGTCATTTATATACAGTAGTCCTCTCACTGAATCTTGGAGAACACCACTATCTATCATCCTCCAATCTGAAAAGGAACCATTTACCACAACTCACTGTTTTCTGAATTTAAGACTATTTTTTTTTAATCTAAGCTGACACTGACCCTTCTATTCCATGAGCCTCGACTTTGTTAACCAGACTTCTATGTGGTACCTTGTCAAGCACTCTCTTAAAATCACATAGACAACATCCACTGCATTTCCTTCATCAACCTTCTCTGTTACTTTATCAAAAAATCAATTAGATTAGTCAAGCACAATCGACCATTTTCAAATCCGTGCTGGTTCTCCTTAATAACCTCAAAGCTCTCCCAGTGCCTGTTGATATTTTTCATGATTATTGTTTCTAAAACCTTACCCAACGCTGATGTTAAACTGACCAGTCTGTAATTACTCGGAATGTCCTTACACCCTTTCTTGAATAAGGGTGTCACATTTACTACTCTCCAATCCTCTGGCAACACCCCTGTATCTTGGGAATATTGGAAGATTATGGCAAGCCCTTCCACTATCTCCACTTCCACTTCCTTTAGCAACCTGGGATGCAAGCTATCTGGACCAGGTGACTTATCCACTCTTATCATAGCCAGCCTTTCCTGTACATCCTTCCTATCAATTTTCACCCCATTATTACCTCTAATATCTCCGTTTCTACCAATATTTTGTCAGCATCCTCTTCCTTAGTAAACACCAATGCAATGCACTCATTAAGTATTCCAGCCTTGCCCTGTGCCTCTAAGCATATATCACCCTCCTTGTCCCTAATAGAAACCACTCTGCCTCTTACTACCCACTTACTGTTTACATGCTGGTAGAAGATTCTTGGATCCCTTTTATGTCAAATGCCATTCTATTCTCATATTCTTTCTTTGTCAGTCTTATTTTGCTCTTCACTTTCCTCTCAACTTATTGTACTTGGCCTGGTCATCATATTCTCCATCTCTTGTCATCCAAGGAGACCTGGCTTTGGTTCCCTTACCTTTTGCCCTTATTGGAATGTACCTAGCCTGTACCTGAAATATCTCCTCCGTGAAAATTGTTATGTTACAGTTTTTCCTGTCTTTGATTACATTTTATCCTGGCTGGATCTCCTCACATCCCATTGAAGTTAGCCCTCTTCCAATTTAGATGTTCCACTTTAGATTGTTCCTTGCTCATCTCCATTACTAATATAAACCTTATGATATGATGATCACTCTTAGCCAAGTGTTTCTCCACAGACACTTGATCCTCCTCACCTCCCAACACCAGTTCCAGCAGTGCCTCCTTCCTCGTTGGACTGAGAACATACTTGTGAAGGAAGTTCTCCTGAACACATTTCAGAAATTCCTCCCCCTCCTTATTCTTTACTCTAACATTATCACAACTGATATTTGGGTAATTAAAGTTCCCCAATATCACCACTCTAGAGTTTGTGCACATTTATTTTTATTTATTTAGAGATACAGCACTGAAATAGGCCCTTCGGCCCACCGAGTCTGTGCCGGTGATTTCCCTGCAGATTTTCTCCACTATCTCTCTCACTATCTGGAGGCCTAAAGAATACCCTCAGTGACACGATCATACCCTTTTTATTTTTCAATTCTAACCAAATGGATTTTGTCTTTGCCCCCTCAAGGATATCCTCCCTTTCCAACACTACAATGTCTTCCCAAATCAGCACTGTCACCCTACCCCACTTTTTTCTTTCCCTCTCTTTTCTGAACGCATTGTATCCTTGAATATTAAGTGCCCGTCCTCATAATTTTTAAACCGCGTTTCCATTATTGCCACAATAATCATATTCCCGCACAGCTATTTGTGCTTGTAGCTCACCAACCTTATTCACCGCACTTTGTGCATTTACATACATGCATTCTAAACCTGTCTTTGTATTCCTCACAGTCCCTCTTAGTCTACTCCTACCTAATATGGTCCTACTTCCTTCTCTAGTACTATCCAACACTCTCACTCCTTTCTGCACATTCTTCTTTTCTACTTCTATATGCTGGTGCACTTGAGAGGGCAGACGAGGCCTCGGTTTAATATCTCATTCGAAAGGCAGCACCTCTGACGGTGCAGCACTCCCTCAGTACTGCATTGGAGTGTCAACCTGGATTGTATGCTCAAGTCTCTAGAGTGGAGCGCGAAGCCACATCCTGCTGACTCAGAGATGAGAGTGCTACAAGCTGAGCTGTAGCTAACACTCCAAATCATAGCGAGACAATAATTGCACAGCCTCATTACTTACAGCACAATTAATGGCTGCCAGTCAATGCTGGATTTGAATTCAGCCAATGAGATGAATGTAGTTCAAATATTGCTCCTGTTTTTACTTTTTGAAAAGAAATGCAACACTAAAGAATGGTCACAGTGAATACCGATAATTGACAATAATACACAGCAAAACTAGGACCATCTATTTGTAGATTACCCTTATCAGAAATAAGTCTCATTATGCTGCTGGATACAGAGGCTCGAGTGAGACAGAAGTCACTGGGGTGAGTACAACACTGACGGAGTACATGATGCAGGGATATAATGCTGAGCATTGTACCAGGATACAGAGATGAACATGATACTGGGAGGCGAAGTGAAAACAGCAACAGAACAGAGGGGTCAGCATGGGACAGAATACAGGAGTCAACAAAGATACCAAAAGGTAACGAGCGAGCATGACAGTGGGGTGCAGGATTGTGCACAGTATTGGAGTGCACAAGCAAACCCAGAAGAGACATAGGGATGAGGTCTTTGGCATTGACCCTACATTTCAGACTTGCATTTGAAGACTTTTTTGTAGACTTTTGAACTGGCAGTTCAATGGGTTTGTGTTTGATTGCCTGCAATCACTTCCAGTTTGAAACCTTTCTTGGAAACTGTTTCGGAAGCTGAACAATTGAAAATATTAAATATATTTAGGTGCGATATTTTATTGGCTGCCCTGCTCAGGTGCCCTGCAGCTGCACAAACTCATATTCCGGCCTGGAGGAAGTACAAGCAACCTGCATTCAGGTGTGCAATTTTCTGTTGAGAGCATAGGAGGCCATATAACCCACACCTTGCTGCATAAACAGAAACTCATCATTATAAGAATTGTTATTGCAGGTCCTTCACGGCTATATTAGCAAACAAAATTTGACACTTGACCATATAAGGAAATGTTACGATAGGTGAGCAAAAGCTTGGAAAAGAGGTAGGTTTTAAGGAGCATCTGAAAGGAGGAGAGGTGCAGAGGCTTAGGGAGGCAATTCAAAAGGGGATGAGTCTATCAATACCAGGTTGAAGCCTGGTTGTATTAGGCAGAAAATGTACCAAAATCTGCAGTGCCTACTTACGCTTTCTCGAGTATTGCCACCTCCAAAGGTTGTAACTCAAACCCGTCCAAGTCAAGCGCCCTCCTGAAGTTACTCTTTAGAATACGCCCGCTATTCAGCTTGTCAAAGTCCTTCATGTGGTCGCCTATCTTAATGGGCTTTCTGTATGCCTGAACGAACACAACATATATAAGGAGCAGCCTTTAACTGGAAACAGCTGTCATCCTGTTTCATAACTCACATCCAAACCGCGAACATGTAAATATACTACTGGTTCACTACAAAGCCTCTTTGTTTTGGATTTTCCTTCTGTAATGGTTTTGGATATGAGATGGGTGAATTTGGACTTGAGGGGAGATGCAAAGTGGGCAATATTGTATCTACCACCTATTATATGCCCCGTCCAATAATCAGTTCCATTGCAGTCAATCGTCACCCCCCGAGATTTAATAGGCTTGCAATGTTAAGTACTTTGTATTCAATATTTGACATGTGGGATTTTAGTATGGAGCATTTCTCTTTGTAGTTCAGGTGTTGGGAGTTGGTAGATGGTCTGTAGGTTGTGATGGAAAAAATCAGATGGGCGTAGCTTCAAGCTTACTTCTTATTTTGAGGTCATTATTCACCTCATCAATATTCACACTCACCTTTCCTGGAGTCACTGATTCTTTGCTGGGGTAGAATTCCATGGGGCTTGCAATAGAGGTGTGCAAAGGAAACCCGAAGCGAACCCGAAATCCAGACCCGGAGGTCCGACCCCACCTGACCCGAACAGGGCACATGTCGTCGGGACCCGTCGGGGTCGAGTCAGGTGGCAGACCTTTACATCAGTACATGGGTAAAGGCCTGCGACCCGGCCTGACTCCGATGGGATCCGACGGCATGTGTCGGGTTTGGTTTGGGTCAGGTCGGGTCGGACTTCCGGGTCCAGCATTCGGACTTGGGTTGAGTTTCCTTTGTACACTTCTAGCTTGCAATGCTCATACCTTATGTTTCAGTCATGACATGTATTAGCAGGGATATTTGGTCATTGGGCCTGTTATATTAATGCTTGATTGTTCTTCAAAGCTTGCCAGTATGTAGCAGGCTGGTACTTAGAATGGGAGCACAGCCTCTTCAATCGGGCTACTGGTCTCGCTTTCATTTTATGCAGTACATATTCTTTGCTAGTTCAAAGGCACCTGCACCGATGTCTGCAAACTTGTGGGCAGGGTGTAGCTTTTATGCTGTTTTCCCCTCCCTAGTTGTTGTTTCTGTATCTTTGCACACTTCCCTTGGAGAATAGTGTGAAGGAGTGAAAGGATTCTTTTATTTGTTCATGGGATGTGGGCGTCGCTGGCATTGCCCATCCCTAATTGCCCTGCTGCAATCCATGTGGCATGGGTACACACACAGTGCTGTTAGGGAGGGAGTTCCAGGATTTTGACCCAACGACAGTGAAGGAACGGCGATATAGTTCCAAGACAGGATGGTGTGTGACTTGGAGGGGATCTTGCAGGTGGTGGTGTTCCCATGTGCCTGCTGCCCTTGTCCTTCTAGGTGGTAGAGATTGCAGGTTTGAAAGGTGTTGTTGAAGGAGCCTTGGCGAGTTGCCGCAGTGCATCTTGCAGATGGTACATACTGCTGCAGCTGTGCGCACCGATTAACGGTCTGACCTGTCAGGACATGGAGGCGCCTTCCGTGGTCATAACCATCTTTATACGAGCTGATAGGGTGGTTAGTGCAATAGGGTGAGATGGTTTTATGGGCTCCCACAAACCATATGTTATGGGGGGGAGGGCCATCCACACCCAAACCCACCAATTGAATGTCAACCAGAATTCAGAGTCAGAGCTCTGGTCTGTACTTGTCAGGACTCTCTGGATTGGGGTTTGAACCCTGCATTGCTGACACAGAGGTGGAACTGCTACCACTAAAGCCAAGTTTGGAAGAAGGTTGATCTGGCGTTTTAACATTTTGGCCTCTGGGTCTCCCCTTCAATAATGAGGCAAATGGCAACAATGAGCCAGACTACCACCAGGCGAACCCTAACTCATGAAATAGCGTGGCCAAGGTAGACCTCAGTAGAAAACTTCTACAATATCACCACACGTTCAAAGGCTTTTGGCGCCATTGATTTTATAGACATATGGGAGCTTTTGAGCAGTTGCACTGTTTTTAGGTCTTCTTAAATCAATTTAAGAAACTTTGTCATCTGTGCCCACCTTGTGTTTTGCAAGGTATCATCACTCAGTCATGACCTATTCTATGACCTCCTCCAGCCAGTTCTCCAGCTACAAAGTTAACAAGGCTGGAAAAAGATTGGTATCATGTTTAAGATGGGAACTATGCGAGCAACTTATGGGGATGTGTTAAATTTATTCCATATCAAACATGAATTGCCTGGTATTCCACAACAGATTTACTGTCATAGGATAGGATGGTGCTGTAACGTACTCAACACCCAATTCAGTGCCACAAGGTGGCAGAGACAAGAATCAAATCCCTCAGTTCCTTTCATGATAAATTTAGTTGTGAAATTGAAGAGATTTTTGGGTGCTTCCTTTTAGGCAGGAAGGGAGACGGAGAGGGAGAGTCATCATGGACACCAGCTGGTACAATGGTCAGCAGTGAGATAGGGGATTTGAATCTAGCCCGAGTTCTTCTCTACAACTGAAGTGAGTTGAGTTAGCTCAATCCAGTTCTTTGTGGGAGTAACATTAAGTAAAGCTGACCATAATTCACCAGCAGCTAGCTTCAAATTGGGAGTCTCACTCATAGAGGTCCGTCTATATACAGGATGATCCCTCAACAAGCAACAACAACTTGCATTTATATAGCACCTTTAAAATAGTAAAACAACACAGGGCACTTCACAGAAACATTGTCAAATAAAATTTGACACCGAGTCACATACAGAGATATTAGGACAGTTGACCAAAAGATTGGTCCAAGAGGTAGGTTTTAAGGAGCATCTTATAGGAGCAAAGATAGGTAGAAAGGCAGAGTGGAGGCAATTCCAGAGCTTTGGGCCTTGGCAGGTGAAGGCACAACCACCAGTGGTAGAGTGGTTAAAATCAACAATGTGCAGGAGGCCAATATAGGAAGAGTGCAGATTTCTCAGAGGGTTGTAGCGCTGGAGGAAGTTACACAGATAGTGACGGGAGAGGTCATGGAAGGATCTGAAAACAAGTTTGCAAATTTTAAAATCGAGACTTTGCTTCACCAACCGCCGATGTAGGTCAGCGAGCAAAGCGGTGATGGGTGAACAGCACTTGGTGCAAGTCAAGATACAGACGGCAGAGTTTTGGATGAGCTTAGGTTTACAGAGAGTAAAGATGGGAGGCTGGCTAAGAGTGCGTTGGAATGGTCATGTCTAGAGGTAAAGGCATGGATGAGGGTTTCAGTAGCAGATGAGCTGAGGTGGGGAGGAGTAGGGCAATGTTAGAAGGATGAAATAGGCAATCTTAATGATGGCGTGAACATGTGGTCTGAAGCTCACTGGAAGACTGGGTGCTTATTAATGACTTGTATCAAAGATATATAATAATGTGGGAGTTTCAAGCCCTTGGAGATGTTCTGGAGTGAGTACGAAGCCAATATATAACATATATATATAAAACCAGGGGGCTTGTAAATAATAGAGGATGAAATAATGGCATCAAGAACTGAAAACTAGCCTTTCTCAATTGAAGATTAGATAATGCTTTATATCATTTCAGGCTGTCCAGAGGAGGCTCATGAATAAACATGACTGACAATGCAAAGAGGAACATGGTATACTAATGCATAGACTTTGGAAACAGCCCAACTTTAAATGGATTGAGTTTGACCGAGAACATGTTTCCAAACCAAGTAAACTGGTCATTCGGGCAGACTCATGAGCAGTGCCCAGCTTCCCTAAGTCAATAATCAGGTTGGGACTGACTGTTCTGGCACTGCTTCATCTCCTTCAAAGAGTTGAATTTTCCTTATCCTGCTACCTGGAACAGTTGGGGATGGAAGGTGTCTTCGACAGTGCTATCAAGTAGCACTTGCTCAGCAATAACCTGCTCAGTGACGCTCAATTTGGGCTCCGCCAAGGCCGCTCAGCTCCTGACGTCATTGCAGCCTTGGCCCAAACATGGACAAAAGAGCTGAACTCCAAGAGGTGAAGTGAGAGTGATTATCCTTGACATCAAGGCAGCATTTGACCGAGTATGGCATCAAGGAGCCCAAGCAAAACTGGAGTCAATGGGAATCAAGGGGAAAACCCTCCACTGGTTGGAGTCATTCCTAGCACAAAGGAAGATTGTTGTGGTTGTTGGAGGTCAATCATCTCAGCCCCAGGACATCACTGCAAGAGTTCCTCAGGGTAGTGCCCTAGCCCTAACCATCTTTAGCCGTTTCATCAATGACCTTCCCTCCATCATAAGGTTAGAAGAGGGGATGTTTGCTGATGATTGCACAATGTTCAGTTCCACTTGCAACTCCTCAGATAATGAAGCGGTCCGTGTTCAAATGCAACAAGACCTGGACAACATTCAGGCTTGGCTGATAAGTTGCCAGTAACATTTGTACCACACATAGGGCCAGGCAATGACCATCTCCAACAAGAGAGAATCTAACCATCTCCCGTTGACATTCAATGGCATTATCATTGCTGAGTCCCCCCACTATCAACATTCTGGGGATTACCATTGACCACAAATTTAACTGGACCAACTATATAAATACCAAACCCACGACCTCCATCACCTGGAAGGACAAGGGTAGAAGATGCATGGGAACACCACCACCTGCAAGTTCCCCTCCAAGGCACACACCATCCTGACTTGGAACTATATCGCCATTCCTTCACTGTCGCTCGGTCAAAATCCTGGAACTCCCTCCCTGACAGTACTGTTGCTGGCCTAGTCAGCAATGCCTACATCCCATGAATGAATAATAAAAACTGTGGCTCCAAGATCAGATCAGAGGCTGGGAATTCTGCGGCGAGTAACTCACCTCCTGACTCCCCAATGCCTGTCCACCATTTACAAGGCACAAGTCTGGATGAATGAAGCTCCAACAACTCCCAAGAAGCTGGACACCATCCAGGACAAAGCAGCCCACTTGATTGGTGACCCATTAACACCTTAAAGATTCCTCCCTCCACCAATGACGCACAGGCGCAGCAGTGTGTATCATCTATAAGATGCACTGTAGCAATGCACCAAGGCTGCATCGACAGCACCTCCCAAATCCACGACCTCTACCACCTAGAAAGACAAGGGCAGCAGATGCATGGGAACACCACCACCTGCAAGTTCCCCTCCAAGCCACACACCATCCTGACTTGGAACTATATCACCATTCCTTCACTGTCGCTGGGTCAAAATCCTGGAACTCCCTCCCCGACAGTACTGTTGGTGTACCTGCACCACATGGACTGCAGGGGTTCAAGAAAAGCAGCTCCCCACCACCTTCTCAAAGGCAACTCGGGATGGGCAATAAATGCTGGCCTTGCCAGTGACGCTAACATCCCAGGAACAAATAATAAAAAGCAAATAGGCTCGCATAGGGTGATTGGTGAGTGGAACTTGGGAGACTGACCAGGAGTGGCTTACTCTGTATAACAGCAGAGATATGATGCTGATATTAGAACTCCGTATTGATAAAGTGAATGGGAACACTCTGATAAACTGTGCTAAACATTTCACCTTGGTTTTAATCTTTTCTAAGATGCAATTAATGTCAGAAGAGGCCCTCTGTTCAAGATTTTTCTTTGACTCATTCAGCTGGTGAATCTCACTCATTAGTTTGTTATACCTGTAGAAGAATAAAAGAGAAAGTGTCAGCTCATAGAGTAACACAGTCTGACATGTAACTCACCAATGCCCAGCACCCAACTTAGCTGGCTCGAGACACAAGAGTGTGAGTAAGTTAAGACTGGGGTGATGGGGAACCGGGCCTCACTGCAGAATAGATATGGGCAGCAGAGTTTTGCATGAATGGTCGTTTATAAGGGTAGAGGTTAGGCTTTCAGCCAGGAGAGAACTGGGATAATCAATGACCTCAGCTTAGCCTACAGTCATCTTTCCTGTGACATTTCCTGCACTGTAACCATACTATCTGATCTTCCCTTGTCCTCCTTGACCTCACTGCCAACCTTTGGCGCAGTCAACCGTGCCACCCTCCTCCAACGCCACTCCTCCAACGCCACTCCTCCATTGTCCAACTCAGCCCTTCCTTAGTTTTACTTATTTGATCATAGTCAGAATATCAGAAACAATGGCGTCTCTTCCCATCCCTTCCCTGATCTGTGCTGAATTAGCTCATTCAGTCATATTGACTTTAGCATCCCTAAGGTAGGCATAGGAAACAAATCAGCCTGGGTTCTAGCTTCTGATCACTACCCTGTTGGAAAGTATAATTGTTAAGCGAGGGCAGGATTGGGCTTGGTTATGATGCTACCCATAGCCAAATAGCCAGCCGACCTGCACACTCAAGGCTGACACATGAGGACATCCACTGGGTTGAGATGCCAGAGTGCTGTTGACACCCATGACAGCTTAACCTAATGTAAGTCACGCGGATGGTGGAGATGGGAGGGAGGAATGAAGACTGCCACAATAAGCCATAAAACCCTGCCTGCCACTCTCTGGGCAAGAGACAGTGCATGTACACCATCCAGTAACACACACGCATACTCACGTCTGCTCAGGCTTCTCCTGGGGATCCACCTGGTCCAGGAACCTAACATAGTTGAAGCCCAGTTCATCCGAGAACACTTTCTCCAGTAGATCCATCTCTTCATCGGTCGCTGGCAGATTGAGCTGAGAAAGGCTTCGGCGAAACTGGGTCTGAAACACGTGGCCATTGTTATATCTAGGAAATTGACAATGATTAGACTTACATTGTGGTACTCAACCATCTGCACAGCAGACACGAGGTGGCATCACTCGGACTCTTGAATTCATTAGATACGATTTCTTAACCAATGTGGTATTTAGATCAGCCATGGTAGAATTGGCACAAGGGGCTGAATAGCCTATTCCTGTTTTTATTTTAATAAAAAATACTCCTCCATTTGCTAACGCTCTTGTCCCTTTTATTATTATGACTTCCACCCCAAGCCGAACAGATTTAAGGTGATTGGTAGAAGGATTAGAGGGGACATGAGGAAAACCTTTTTTCACCCAGAGGGTGGTGGGTGTCTGGAATTCACTGCCAGGAATGGTGGTGGGGGCAGAAACCCTCAATTCTTTTAAAAGGTACCTGGACATGTACCTGAAGTGCTGGAACTGGCAAGGCTATGGACCAGGTGCTGGAAAATGGGATTAGACTGGGCGGCTAGTTTTTCCGGACAGCGCAGACACGATAGGCTGGCTGGCCTTCTTCTGTGCCATAATTTTTCTATGGTTCTATGGTTCTATCTTTACCTAACTGGAAGGACGGGCAGTTTCCAGTAGACTTGCACTCAATGCTGCTGCTTTGAAACCAGTTGCTCACAGGTGGGTGAAAGGAGGTTGATGCTGACCTATTCTCTACCCATGACAGTGTAATTTGAAATAAAAACAAGAAATGCTAGAAATACTCAGCAGGTCGGGCAGCATCTGTGGAAAGAGAAGCAGAGTTAACGTTTCGGGTTAGTGACCCTTCTTCGGAACAGTGTAACTTGAGTTGGATGCCCATGACCATTTGCATTGGCACATGACTGTAACCATTTGAGGAGGCCAATTCTCCAGTGAAATTTCCATACAATTACAGTCACAGGCAAACCTACATGACCCCCCCAGAACAAAAGTTTCCCTTGGAAAAAAGGTTTTCTCACACTGATAAAGTGAGCCCCATCATCAGGACCCCATTTTATATAGAGAGTCGCTGGGGTCATAAAGTCGGTGTGTAATTTAGTCTTGCAGCAGTAAGTTCGATTTAGAACAGCCACTTGCCCAGTTTGGAAAGGCCGGTTTTGGAAGTCTTGCTTATCGGTTTTGGGAACCGAAGAATGAGATTTTAGTTGTAATATTCACAAGGGCTAAACTTCCAAGTTTCTGATGCTGGTTGGGTGACTTGCCTGCTGGGTAACAGCAAATCAAAGGTGCAGCATCAACCACTTCCTGGTACGCGGGAGATGAAACCTAAAAACTGACCCTACGCTGTCACGTGAAGAGTGAGCACGTGATACAATGCCTGAATCTGCCCCGTGCTGATGAAACCGGGTCCAGCAAAGAGTCAGCACCTTCAGGAGAGGAGTGGAGAAAACTGGAGGGAAAGCACCGAGTCTTCTCAAAAGGGCTCCCTTTTGCACCCGTACATCTTACCCCGCCTCAGGATTTATCTTAAAAACAGCGTCTCTCTCTCGCAAGGTGCAGCAACTACCGAATCTCAAAACCACCAGCGGCTCTGTATTCACTTCCGAGTCTGAAAGACAACTGATCTCTGAAACAGTGGAGCCTGCTCACTAAGAACTGCAGCTGAACTCAGCTGATGTGGCTGTGGAGGGGTATTTAAAGTAAGTTTGTTCCAACTGACTCCACTGATGTGAGTAGTAGTGCCAATCAGACCAGGTGGTCCTCTAGCCCCAGGTACAGGATTAAGAAGATCTGCCCCAGAGTTTTTAAACTACAGAAGGAAGTGATCGTTCCAAAGCCACAACATCCATGAAACAAAGTCTCACATGAAAGAAAAAAAAGAACTTGCATTTCTATAGCCCCATTCAATACCCATTTGTCTTCAGTTCCACAGGCTTCAACTTAGCTACCAGTTTCTTGTAAAGGACTTGATCAAATGCCTTCTGGAAATCCATATAAGTAACATCGTTAGACATTCCCATGTCCAATACTTTAGTCACCTCTTCAAAGTAGGCAATCAGGTTCATCAGGCATGGCCTACTCTTTACAAATCCATGCTGCCTCTCTCTGATCAGCTGAACATTTTCAATATGTTTCAAAAAAGGTCCAGCTCCTGATTGGTGATGACCATTATTAACAATACAGGGATGAATTTTGCAAGGCCTTGTGCTGCTAATGGAGCCTCCCAAACAGCCAGAGCCTATCAGAGATTCATGGCACTTTGCAGCTAAAAAGGATAGATCGATTACTTTGTAAATGGTGAAAAGTTGGAAACAGTGGAAGTCCAAAGAGACCTGGGAGTCCATGTAGATAGATCATTAAAATGTCATGGACAGCTACAGAAAATAATCAAATGCTGGCCTTTATATCTACAGGACTAATATACAAGGGGGCAGAACAAAAAAACAAAGAACAAAGAACAGTACAGCACAGGAACAGGCCATTCAGCCCTCCAAGCCTGCGCCGATCTTGATGCCTGCCTAAACTAAAACCTTCTGCACTTCCGGGGCCCATATCCCTCTATTCCCATCCTATTCATGTATTTGTCAAGATGTCTCTTAAACGTCGCTATCGTACCTGCTTCCACCACCTCCCCTGGCAGCAAGTTCCAGGCACTCACCACCCTCTGTGTAAAGAACTTGCCTCGCACATCCCCTCTAAACGTTGCCCTTCGCACCTTAAACCTATGTCCCCTAGTAACTGACTCTTCCACCCTGGGAAAAAGCTTCTGACTATCCACTCTGTCCATGCCGCTCATAACTTTGTAAACCTCTATCATGTCGCCCCTCCACCTCCGTCGTTCCAGTGAAAACAATTCGAGTTTTTCCAATCTCTCCTCATAGCTAATGCCCTCCAGACCAGGCAACATCCTGGTAAACCTCCTCTGTACCCTCTCCAAAGCCTCCACGTCCTTCTGGTAGTGTGGCGACCAGAATTGCACGCAATATTCTAAGTGTGGCCTAACTAAGGTTCTGTACAGCTGCAACATGACTTGCCAATTTTTATACTCTATGCCCCGACCGATGAAGGCAAGCATGCCTTATGCCTTCTTGACTACCTTATCCACCTGCGTTGCCACTTTCAATGACCTGTGGACCTGTATGCCCAGATCTCTCTGCCTGTCAATATTCCTAAGGGTTCTGCCATTTACTGTATACCTCCCATCTGCATTAGACCTTCCAAAATGCATTACCTCACATTTGTCAGGATTAAACTCCATCTGCCATTTCTCCGCCCAAGTCTCCAACCGATCTATATCCTGCTGTATTCTCTGACAATCCTCATCATTATCCGCAACTCCACCAACCTTTGTGTCGTCCGCATACTTTGTAAATGGTGAAAGGCTGGAAACAGTGGAAGTCCAAAGAGACCTGGGAGTCCATGTAGATAGATCATTAAAATCAGATCAGACCAGCTACATTTTCCTCCAAATCATTTATATATACTACAAACAGCAAAGGTCCCAGCATTGATCCCTGCGGAACACCACTAGTCACATTCCTTCATTCAGAAAAACACCCATCCACTGATACCCTCTGTCTTCTATGACCGAGCCAGTTATGTATCCATCTTGCAAGCTCACCTCTGATCCCGTGTGACTTCACCTTTTGTACCAGTCTGCCATGCGGGACATTATCAAAGGCTTTACTAAATTCCATACAGATAACATCCACTGCCCTTCCTTCATCAATCATCTTCGTCACTTCCTCAAAAAACTCAATCAAATTAGTAAGACACGACCTCCCCTTCACAAAACCATGCTGTCTCTCGCTAATAAGTTCATTTGTTTCCAAATGGGAGTAAATCCAAAGTTAGGAATTAAATTAAACTAAATTAAATTCAAAGTTAGAAGTTACGCCATAACAATACAAATCCCTGGTTACACCACACCTGGAGCACTGTGAGCAGATCTGGGCACCACACCTTAGGAAGGATACATTGCCTTGGAGGGAGTGCAGTGTAGATTTATTAGAATGATACCTGGACTCCAAGGGTTGAATTAAGGGGAGAGATCACACAAACTAGAGTTGTATTCTGTGGAATTTAGGGTGGTTTGATGGAAGTTTTCCAGATATTAAGGGGTACTGATAGGGTAAATAGAGAGAAACTATTTCTGCTGGTTGCAGAATCTAGGACTCGGGGATATACAATTTAGAGCCAGGCCTTTCAGGAGTGAAATTAGGAAACACTTCTACACACGAAGGGTGGTACACGCTGGGAATTCTCTTCCACAAAAGGCAATTGATGCTAGATCAGTTGTTAATTTTAAATCTGAGATTGATAGATTTTTGTTAACTGAAGGTATTGAAGGATATGGGGCAAAGGGTGTAGGGAGTTGGATCAGCCATGATCTCATTGAATGGGGGAACAGGTCCAAGGGGATAAATGGCCACCTCCTGTCCCTCGAACCTAGCCTTTCAATTTGTAAACTTTTATCAAATAAGGAAAATGATAACCAACATACTTGTCGAAATCTTTAAACACTGGGTACGTCAAGAGATGCCTGTGACTAATCCGTTCCTTCAAGCGACACATCACTGCCTCGAATTGAGCCCGCTCTGTGCTGTCTAAGATGTCTGCATCCACGCTGCCAACCTTGGGCAACTGGTAGCTCTCCATTGGTGGGACCTTTACATTGGGCTTCTTTTCCAATTCAGGGAGGGTGAAAACTGGAAAGAGAGTTGGCATTTATTTAAATAGGAGTGAGGCACAGGAGACATTGCAAAGACAAGCTAATAAAGATTACGTGGGGCAAGAAACTGGCTTTATAAAGATATTTCCAGTTATCTCTTTCACTCCTGCTCCCTCGGTTAGTGGCCGAGCAAATAATTCTGTACCTGAGTCAATGTCCTTGGTGAAGTTAGGCCATATAATATGACCAGGCATACTGGGATCCTCATAACATTCCACCAAAGCTTGGAATTGGGCATCGGTTAGTTCAGGGTCAAATCCAAT
The DNA here is from genome assembly GCF_036365525.1 of Heterodontus francisci. Lineage (NCBI taxonomy): Eukaryota > Metazoa > Chordata > Chondrichthyes > Heterodontiformes > Heterodontidae > Heterodontus > Heterodontus francisci. Next base: position 21,171,486 of record NC_090412.1, on the reverse strand, counting down.
CATACTGAGAGTCCTCCTGAAGACTGAGATGGGGATTCGTCCACTTCGTAAAGTGTCAAAGTCTTCGATGAAATCAACAGTCTGAAAGGGAAATATATTTTAGTTAGAACAGCTTGGTAGTGGAGGGAGTGGTTGCCCTGTCGGTTCGTCCTCCAACACTCGGAATACCAGAGACCTGCTCGGGGGGGACGATGGGGGATGCTCTGTGTGTTCACCCTCCAGTTCGAGGCAGTGCCTATAGCAGAGGAAGGGGTGGGAGGAATCCGAGGGGATGAATGAAAAAATGAGTAGATTAAAAATGCGAAGTAAAATAAAAAGCTCAAGTCCTCACCCTAGTTCTGTTGACCAGAACATGGTGGCGCATCCGAGCAAGCAGCTCGCCCACGTCCACCTTGCTGTCGTCGGTCTTCGGCTGCGGTGTGAATCCAAGTTGTTGTTGTTCCAGCGTCAGAGCTGTTGATTCTTCTGCCGGTGTTTCAGGCTCAAAGGAATCTGCTTTGAAACCGGTATAATCTGGGAGAGAGAACACACAAAATGAGATCCGATATTGAATGGGTAAACTTCCCGTTTCCTGCTCTCCCGTGCATAACCTCACCCGCGGGAAGTGCAACAGGGATGGGGGCGTGGGGGGAACGCCACCTGGGCAGATTCCAGGAGGTCCTATTCAATGAGGGGAAGAATATCTCATGCACCCAACCCTATCATTGCTCCCAGGGGTGCGGGTGGTTACTGCTACTTAAAGACAGCCTGCACCTTTTACAGGGGAGGTATGTTGTGATTGGAGGAAGTGGTGGGAATCATTTGTGAACTAAATTTGTTGCTGTAAAAGATTGAAGAATGGCTGAACCAGTGAGAGAGCATGCACCAAGGTTTTCAGACATTGCACTGGAGAGCTTGGTGGAAGAGCTGGAAAGGAGGAGGATGTCCTGAATTTGCAAAAGGCCTTCCAGACACATACTCCGGATGCATTGGAAGAAGGTGGTTAATGCCAGGGGCATTGCTCCAATAACATGGATGCAGTGCGAGTAGAAGTTTAATGATGTGCTGCAGAGAACTCAGATGATGGGCCAGCTTACAAAAGAAGGCAGATGTGTGTACAAAGCACGGGAAAACCTGCCAGAAATCCTGCACTCAATGCCAATGAGCATGGAAATATCCAGCTCCAACTTGGCACCGAGCTTTGCACAGAGCTTGGACCCAATCCTTTCCAGTGTGGAACGGTTGTAACCTCCAGCAGAACACTTATGGAGCCCACCATGATGCAGCATCTGATGGCTGAGGTCACAGCTCCCATTGCTGCAGCAACAGCTTCCATCAGTGGTCTGAATGCTGCAGTGTAAGCTCAGACTGCTGCTATCGCAGCTTTGAATACCACTGGACAAAGGGGCTTCCAGCACTTCAAGGTCATCACAGATCATCAGGATTGCTGAGGCCCCATTCTGGGAGAGTGTGGGTGGCTCCACTGAACACGAAGCTGCTGTTGGTTCTCAGGATGACAGCATTCCTGCTCCCAGCCCTGCCACTCCTGTTGCTTGTCAGCCAGCCAGCCAGCCAGCCAGGTCAGACTGCTGCCGCCCATGCCGAGGTGGTGCAATCTGAAGCTAAGCCTTCTAGGCCCAGAGCTGCTCGAGTTAATTCTCCAAGACCATCTGCAGTCTCCTCAATTGGAGGTCAGCTGTCTTCCACCATTCATGCTCTAGCCAATGGGGAAGCACCTTGTTGGAGTACTTGGATCAGCAGAGGCACATGTTAGACAGGCACTAAGGAAATGCACAATGATGATTAGTTTAAATTTGTTTGCATTAATTAACAGGTGAATTTATAAAATTGGATTGAAACGTGCGTTTTCTAGTGTTGTTCATTTTTAAGTTGTTGGAGAGGATGTGATGGTCAGTGATAGAAGAAAGGTAAGGAATGTGGATCTGTTGGTGAATGGGGAGTATGGTTGAGATTACTGGTATCACTCATGAATAATTTGATCATGTTGAGCTCGGGCGGAAAGGGGCTGTCTATACTGTAGCTTCCCTTCCTCATGCTCCACTTTCTCTTCCTTGGCCTCCTGCTTCTCAGCAGCTTGCCTGATTGGTGGCGGCAGCAGTTCACAGTGGCCAGGTTGTGCAGAATACCGACACAAATCCTGATATCCACTCAGCTGAGTACAGCAGGGTTTCTCCAGAGTGAACCAGGCAGTGGAAGCCTTGCCCAAGGACGCTGATCCCGTGCTCTATAATGTCCCTTGTGGCAGCATGGCTCTCATTGTAGGCCTACTTTACACTTGTGCATGGGCTCTGGACCGGAGTCATGAGCCATGTCGTGAGTGGATCTCCCTTGCCACCCTGTCACCCAGTAGCCTGCCTTTAACTTGCCATAGCGGTTCAAACAGAGGTGGCACAGAGGTCTGCAGCAAAATGAAGAAATCGTGACTGCTGCCAGGATAATGGGCATCTCGCACTGCCTGTGGTCGCACACCAGCTTCAAATTGATGGAATGAAATCCCCTTTGGTTGATGAAAATGACTGAGTTCAGATAAGAAGAAACCATAGAGGTACCATTACACTACTGGATGTATTCTATAGGCCACCAACTAGCAGGAAAGATATAGAGAAGCAAATTTGCAGAGAAATTACTGAGGTGCAAGAAGCAATCCAACGTCCATGTCCATAGATTGCTCAAAGTTGCCACCCAAGTTGATAGGGTTGTTAAGAAGGCGTATGGGGTGTTGGCTTTCATTAACAGGGGGATTGAGTTTAAGAGCCGCGAGGTTATGCTGCAGCTCTATAAGGCCCTGGTTCGACCACACTTGGAATATTGTGTTCAGTTCTGGTCGCCTCATTATAGGAAGGATGTGGAAGCTTTAGAGAGGGTGCAGAGGAGATTTACCAGGATGCTGCCTGGACTGGAGGGCATGTCTTACGAAGAAAGATTGAGGGAGCTAGGGCTTTTCTCATTGGAGCGAAGAAGGATGAGAGGTGACTTGATAGAGGGGTACAAGATGATGAGAGGCATAGATAGAGTGGATAGCCAGAGACTTTTTCCCAGGGCGGAAAGGGCTATCACAAGGGGGCATAATTTTAAGGTGATTGGAGGAAGGTTTCGGGGAGATGTCAGAGGTAGGTTCTTTACACAGAGAGTGGTGGGTGCGTGGAATGCGCTGCCAGCGGTGGTAGTAGAAGCAGATACATTAGGGACATTTAAGCGACTCTTGGATAGGTACATGGATGATAGTAGAATGAAGGGTATGTAGTTAGTTTGATCTTAGAGTAGGTTAAAGGTTTGGCACAACATCGTGGGCCGAAGGGCCTGTACTGTGCTGTACTGTTCTCTGTTCTATGTTCTATGTTCTTAAAGATACTTAATTGGAGGGGGGCAATTCCAGTGGGGTGAGGATGGATCTGTCCCAGGTAAATTGGAATTAAAGATTAGCAGGCAAAACTGTAACGGATCAATGGGCTGCCTTAAAAGAGGAGATAGTTTGGATACAGCCTCCCCCTACCACCCCTCCCCTTGCTCAACCTCGCAACGCCAAGCCCAGTATGGCCCATTATGTAAATAAGGTTGACCCCACCAAACCAATTGATCGGGGGCATTGGCCGACTAACACCTGATCACAAACGCTGCCCCCATGTGTCCGTGTCAAGCCTGTGTGACCCAATTTACCTGGTTGTCAATTGAAAGTCTACCAGTGCTGTTTCATGCTTGTGAAGGACCTCTGGTTTACTGCTCACTGACACACTCTAGAGGCTAAAGGGAGGTACTGCACCAGGACTCATTGGGCAGCTTCTCTTTAATTAGAGATAGAGGCCTATCAAATTCACGGTAAAAATTAACAAATTTCACAGTCACAGCCTTTTCAGAGTCGTGAATTTCACGATTCCATGTATTTAAAATTCCAATTTCATGGTGCCGTAACGAACCATGAAAATGATCTATTTAAAACAAACAAAAATATGAGAGGTTTATATGTGCATTACATGTAATGCACAGGCCTGGACAACGTATGTCAGCCAAGAGCGACGTCTCAATTCATTCCATCTTCGCTGCCTCCGGAGAATACTTGGCATCAGGTGGCAGGACCGTATCTCCAACACAGAAGTCCTCGAGGCGGCCAACATCCCCAGCTTATACACCCTACTGAGTCAGCGGCGCTTGAGATGGCTTGGCCATGTGAGCCGCATGGAAGATGGCAGGATCCCCAAAGACACATTGTACAGCGAGCTCGCCACTGGTATCAGACCCACCGACCGTCCATGTCTCCGCTTTAAAGACGTCTGCAAACACGACATGAAGTCCTGTGACATTGATCACAAGTCGTGGGAGTCAGCTGCCAGCGTTCGCTAGAGCTGGTGGGCAGCCATAAAGGCGGGGCTAAAGTGTGGCGAGTCGAAGAGACTTAGCAGTTGGCAGGAAAAAAGACAGAGGCGCAAGGGGAGAGCCAACCGTGTAACAGCCCCGACAAACAAATTTTTCTGCAGCACCTGTGGAAGAGTCTGTCACTCTAGAATTGGCACTCCAGGCGCTGCTCCACACACCACTGACCACCTCCAGGCGCTTACCCATTGTCTCTCGAGATAAGGAGGCCAAAGAAGATGTAATATGGACAGCATGAGGCATTTAAAAGGTTTTATCATGTAAGTTGCATTGCCATTAATGAAAGCAAACACTTTGTTGAAATCTGCATCGTATTTTGAAACGGTTTTGATTATTGCTTGGGAAACTGCGGTGTAACTAACAGCTTCTGAGATTTCACGGTCCGTGACGCATTTTTCACGGCCATGGATTTGGTAGGGCCCTAATTATAGATAAATCCTAATGTAAACTGTTTTGCATCTGAAATACGATCATGCTTTATTTTAGAGTCCTTTAAGTCAGTGTAAAGCTCCTAAACTAACTGCAATCTGCATCTTATCTGTTCTCCTGTGCTTGGCTGGAGTCTCACAATCTCCCAAAGGTGTGGATTATGCTGGGAATTCCTGGCATTCCCACAGGCCTGTCAGTTTCACCACTGGGAAGGAAAGCGAGAGAAGCCAGCAACACCTGTACATCCAGATTGGGAAGAAGCGAGGAAGCGGGATAAAACAGTTGGACAAGAAAAAGAGGATAAGAAAGAAGAGCGAAGACTACGTTACACAGAATTGTGTAGAATTTTACAGCACAGAAACAGGCCATTCGGCCCAACTGGTCTATGCTGGTGTTTATGCTCCACACGAGCCTCCTCCTACTTGACTTTACCTAACCCTATCAATATATCTTTCCTTTCTATTCTCCCTCATGTCATACAGTCCAGTCAGCCCATCAAGTCCATTCTGGCTCTCTGTAGAGTAATCCAGTCAGTCCCACTCCCCTGCTCCATCTCCGTAGCCCTGCAAGTTTATTTCCCTCAAGTGCCCATCCAATTTCCTTTTGAAATCATTGATCGTTTCGGCTTCCACCACCCCTCGTATGCAGCGAGTTCCAGGTTATTACCACTCGCTGCGTAAAAAAAGAGTTTTCTCACATCCTCTCCATATCTCTTGGCCAAAACCTTAAATCCATGTCCTCTAGTCCTTGTACCATCAGCTAATGGGAACAGACTTTCTTTATCCACCTTATCTAAATCTATAGCAATCTTCTGCAGCTCTGTCAGATCTCCCTTCAATCTCCTTTGCTCCACGAAGAACAAGCACAACTTCTCCAACCTAACCTTGCGGCTAAAATCCCTCATCTCCTGAACCATTCTGGTAAATCTCCTCTGCACCCTCTCAAGGACCCTCACATCCTTCCTAATGTGTGTTGACCAGAACTGGACGCAATACTCCAGCTGTGGCCTAACCAGAGCTTTATAAAGGTTCAGCAAATTTTTTCTGCTTTTGTACTCAATGTTGTAACCACATTAAGACAAAAAGAGGAAAAATATTAAATGAACTATTCGAACTCAAAGAGAATAAGCCCCCCAGTCTGAACGGATGGCATTTGTGCGTTTTAAAAGAATCTAGGGAAGAAATAGCAGAGACACTATTACATAATAATTAAGTAGAAAAATGTGTAATGCCAGAGGAATGGTGGATAGTTACCATTATAATTATGTTTAAGAAAGGAGATAGAACAAATCCAGGGAACTACAACATTAGTGGCAGGAAAAATAATGGAATCCTACTAAAGGAGAAAATAGAAAAATATCTAGAAAACAAAAATATAATAGTGAATAGTCAATATGGATTTGAAAAGGGAAAGTCTTGCATGACTAATGTTACTAAGTTCCGTCAAAAGGTAGCAGAGAGTGTACCTAGGGGTATTGTGGTAGATGTAATACATCTAGATTTCCAAAAGACCTTCAGTAAGGTACCACATAATAGACTAATGAATAAGGGGGAAAAGTAGCAGAATGGCTAGCTGGCTGGCTGAAAGGAAGCAGAGAGTAGGGGTAAAGCGTGGCTCATTCAGAGAGGCAGAAGGTGGGAAGTGGGGTCCCATAAGGATCAGTGCTGGGACTACTGTTGGTCACAATTTATATTAACGATATAGCCTTTGGAATAAAAACAGTTTTGAAATTTGCAGATGACACCAAATTGAGAGGGATAGTCAATACTGAGGAGGATTGCAACAAATTACAAGAAGACAGTAATAAACTTGCAGAATGGACTATAATTGGCAAATATATTTTAACATTGCGATATTACAGTTTGGTCAGAAAAATAAGGAGGTCACATAGTACTGACAAAATAGGAATCTAAATGGGATAGAGGAGCAAAGGGATCTGTGAGTACAAATACACAAATCACTAAAAGTTTCAATGCAGCTCATTGAAGCCTTAAAGCCATATTTTTAGGTTAGAATTGAAAAGTAGAAGACATGGAGCGAAACTTGTATTGAACCTTGATTAGACTACACTTGGAGCACTGTGTACTGTTCTGGTCGCCATATTATAAAGAGGATACAGAGGCACTGGAGAGGGTGCAAAAATGATCTACAAGGATGATACCAGAACTGTGAGGTTATACCTGTCAGAAAGGATGAATAGGCTGGCTCTCTTTTCTCTTGAAAAGAGAAGGTTGAGGAGTGACTCAATAGAGGTCTTTAAAATTATGAAAGCTTGTGATAGAATAGACACAGAGAGTGTGTTTCCACTTGTGGGGAACAGCAAAACTAGAAGGCACCAAACGAGATAGTCACCAAGAAATTAAATAGGGAATTCAGAAGCAACTTCTTTACCTAGAGAGTGATGGGAATGTGGAACTCACTACTACAGGGAATGGCTGAGGTAAATAGTATAGATGCTTTTAAAGGGAGTCTAGATAAACTCATGAGGGAGAAGGGAATAGAGGGTTATGTTGTTGAGTTAGATGAGGAGGGATAGGGGAGGCTTGAGTGGCGCATGAATGCCAGCGTGAAGTGGTTGGGCCAAATGGCCTGTTTCTGTGCTGTGTATTCTCTGTATTTCTATATAATAATCTTAAAATTAGAGCTAGGCAATTTAGGAGTTAAATGAGGAAGAATTTCTCACACAAAGGGTAGTGGAAATATGGAACTCGTTCTCTCTGCCAAAAGGCTGTGGATGCTGGGTTGATTGAGATTTCAAGACTGAGATTGAGAGCTTTTTGGTAGGTAGGGAAACCAAGGGATTGGGAGCAAAGGCTGTCAAATGGAATTGAGGTCCAGATCAGCCATGATACAACTGAATGGAAGAACAGGCTTGAAGGGCTGAGTGGCCTACTCCTAGTCCTGTGTTCCTCAACTCTCCTCAGCCTCAGAATAAATGTACAAATAAGACCTTGGAACCATCAGAGGTCATTCACCCTCATTAAACTAGAGGTTGTGTTGAGGAAAGAAGAAAATGAATCCAGCAGTTAATTCCATAGTGTAATCTGCAGCATTACAATCACTGAATCCCCCACTATCAACATCCTGAAACCAGAAACTGAACTGGAGTAGCCATATAAATACCGTGGCTACAAGAGCAGGTCAGAGGCTAGGAATCCTGAGGCGAGTAACTCACCTCCTGACTCCCCAAAGCCTGTCCAACATCTACAAGTCACAAGTCAGGAGTGTGATGAAATACTCTCCACTTGCCTGGATGGGTGCAGCTCCAACAACACTCAAGAAGCTTGACACCATCCGTGACAAAACAGCCCGTTTGATTGGCACCCTGTCCATAAACATTCACTCCCCCCACCACCAACGCATAGTGGCAGCAGTGTGTACCATCTACAAGATGCACTGCAACAATGCATCAAGGCTCCTTAGACAGCACCTTCCAAACCCACGACCTCTACCACCTAGAAGGACAAGGGCAGCAGATGCATTGGAACACCACCACCTGCAAGTTCCCCTCCAAGCCACACACCATCCTGACTTGGAACTATATTGCCATTCCTTCACTGTTGCTGGGTCAAAATCCTGGAACTCCCTTCCTAACAGCACTGTGGGTGTACCTACCTCACATGGACTGCAGCAGTTCAGGAAGAGAGCTCACCACCACCTTCTCAAGGGCAATTAGGGATGGGCAATAAATTCTGGCCTGGCCAGCAACACCCACATCCCATGAATGAATAAAAAAAAGCCTGATGACAACCCGGCACCCATAAATAAAGGTCAAATACCTGGAAAGTATGCTAGCGATCCACAAAACTAAGATCAATAAAACACATGGGTAGTGGAGATGCAGGTTAAGAAATAAAACACCAACTTTACACAAAATTATGTATAATTAGCACAGAAACAGGCCATTCAGCAAAAGTCTATACTGGTGTTTATGTTTCACATAAGCCTCCTCCACTCTCCCCCATCTCACCCGACCGACATATCCTTCTATTCCTTTCTCCCTCATATACTTAGCTTGCTTCCCCTTAAGATTAGATTAGAGATACAGCACTGAAACAGGCCCTTCGGCCCACCGAGTCCATGCCGACCAGCAACCACCCATTTATACTAATCCTACACTAATCCCATATTCCTACCAAACATCCCATCTGTCCCTATATTTCCCTACCACCTACCTATACTAGTGACAAATTATAATGGCCAATTTACCTACCAACAAGTCTTTTGGCATGTGGGAGGAAACCGGAGCACCCGGAGAAAACCCACGCAGACACAGGGAGAACTTGCAAACTCCACACAGGCAGTGCCCAGAATCGAACCCGGGTCCCTGGAGCTGTGAGGCTGCAGTGCTAACCACTGCGCCACTGTGCCACCCAGTAACTGCAGCTATGCTGTTCACCTCAACCACTCCTTGTGGTAGTGTATTCAACATTCTGATCATTTTCTGGATAAAGACGTTTCTTCTGAATTCCTTAGTGGATTTATCAGTGACTATCTTATATTTATGACTCCCTAAATTTTTAACTCACAAAACCCTGTATCTGTCAGGTAAATAATATTCAAGGCAAAGTTCAGGCCACCAGAACAGTGATGAATGTCAGTTATATGCTCTCTGCTGCAATCCCAAATGCAGCTTTGGCAGATAAGGAATCCCTTTTGTGACATGGCGGCTGCAGTGGAGATTTTTTTAAAATCGGAAGAAATCAGCCTGTGATTTGCTCCTAGAAGCAAAATTGGCAATTTCAGAGGCCTAGCAGGGGGTCACTTACTTGTCATTCGGGCTATGGAGTGACCGATGGGACACAGAATAATCTAGAAAGCGATGGGTGAGAAAAGTCTCGACATTTAAGTTCTTTAAGCAGCTAATCCACCTGAAAATAATGCTATCAAGTAAACTTCAGCAACCTGCTGTCTTAAAGTCAAATATAAGAATCAAATGGAGAATCTCCTACCTTTGTCAATGGCTTGGCTAAATGCTACATAATTTATTTCTCCAGTCGCTGGATCCTCAAATTTCTTGCACAGCAGCCGGAAGTCCAGTGGCAGGACGCTCAGCCCAAGGTAATCCAGGCCCCTCTCAAACTGTGACTTAGTCAGGAGTCTTCTGTATGCAACTTTCTATTGAATTGAAAACACCCGCAAATTAATTATTGAGGCCCTGTGGAGGGTGTTTTAATCGTTTGGGTCTGGTAGATTCTCCAAGCTGCCCACTTCTGTCTTTAACTGAGGCCGGACATTGGGTGGGCGAACAACCCGATCTAAGGGGGCCGGGCGGTTACAGCTTTAAATATGCTAATGAGTCTCTGAGCCTCATTGTCATTCAGCTTTTCAACTTTAACTGCTGTTGACCGGGTTTCCCGAGCCCCGGGTAACCCAGCAGCTACATCCGGGCTTGGTGCATCCAGGAACTGAGCATCTATACACCTACCACATGAATCCAACGTGCCTGCCCGAACAACCCCCTCCAAAAGGCAACAACACCCCCTTGGCCTCCAATCCCCTCACACACCCTGGCGGGCTCCAATACTACCCACCCTCATGCCCCCCCCCTTTTCCCCCTCCCCCCATCCATGGCCTCCAATCCCCTTCCAATGTCCCTGCTAATCTCCCTGTCAATCAGGTTGGTTTCCAGGCAGTAAAACAATTGGTGTTGTCACATGCAAGTTAGAACTCCACAACGTGTGAGTGAATCCTGACTTTTAGGTTCCCCGCGCCTTTCCGACACCCTCCTCCACCGCACCCACCACCCCCCTCCCTGCTACACCCACCACCCAGCAGGTCAAATAAGTAAAAATCCAGGCCCATGTTTCAGGGCTTCTGTTGGGTGTGGATGTGAACTGGAAAACTGGAGAGTGGCCAATGTGGTAACTATTGTTAAAAAGGGAGACTGAACTAATCCGGATAATTACACACCAGTTACCTCAACATCTGTTGTAGGGAAAGTTTCAGACTCTTAGACTAAGGATTGAATTATACCGTTAGGCTACATAAAAAGGAAATGGTTAGGAGTAGTCCAGCATAAATTTCCAAAGGGACAAACACGAATGCAGTCTAAATGTGAAGCAGTGGGGGAGTAGATAAACAAATAGATTTCAGTACACACATCAGGTGAAGCTTGTACACGGGTTCTAAAGTGACCACAAATACTAGGCATCATCACAAGATGTACAGGATATAAAAGCAAGTCATATTGAGTGCTGGCCAAAGCTTATTTGGAATATTCTAGATTTTCCGCCCAGAGAATATGAATCGTTGGAAATCTAACCCAAAGTTAGGATTGAATATACTGGCCTTGGAGAAAGTTCAGTGCTGATTCCCCGGGATGATGCCTGGAATGAAGGGATTTAGCAATGATGAGACGCTTGACAAACATTTGTTTTATTACCTGCAGATGAGGAGGTTAATGGGTGATTAGGGGTATTTGATGTCATGACGGGATGGACACTGTAGTTATGGAATCTCAGCCAGTCGCTATGGAAATTCATAGCTCTGAAAGCCTTTCCAAGCCAAGCAATAGACCCTCACCTTATCATAATCTTTGAAGAATGGGTTCACCAATAGCTGTCTCTTCTCCACTTGCTGAGAAAGCTCTCTGAGCACAATTTCCACTCGTTTCTCTTCTGCGTCCATTAGCTTTGCCCCAAGCTATGGGAGGGAATAAACAATTCAAAGTGTGTGAACCTCGGAGAGATATCTCCCTGATGTTAGACCTTTATAAATCACTGGTTTGACCTCAGCTAAAGTATTGTGTCCAATTCTGGCCACCACGTTTTAGAAAGAACATCAAGGCTTTGAGGAAAGTGTAGAGGAAATTTATGAAATGGTACCAGGGATGAGGGGTTTAAGTTTTCTGGAGAGACTAGAGAAGCTGGGATTGTTCTCCTCAGAGCAATGAAGGTCAAGGGGAGACTTAGTAGAAATATTCAAAATTATCAGAGGTTTTAATAGATTAGATAGGGAGAAACTGGCAGGAGGACATAGGTTAAAAGTAATTGGCAAAATGGCCAGGGGATGAGAAGAATTTTTTTTTATGCAGTGAGTTGTTGTGATTGGGAATGCACTGCCTGAAAGTGGGGTTGGAGCAGACTTTCAAAAGGAAATGGGATATACAATTGATAAGGACATATTTGCAGGGCTATGGGGAAAGAGCTGGTGCAGGCGTGATAGGCTGAATGGCCTCCTTATGTGCCATATGATTCTATGGGGGGAATATTAACATGGTTTTAATGGAGATGTGTTTGAGGAAAGGTGACCAACTGGAGGCTCTCCAGAGGCGAGTCCATCATTAAAAAATTTTAATTATGCTACTTGCCTCAAATTTAATGACAGTTTTACTTTTAAGCCTGTGGGACAGGGATCAGGAAACTCGGCAGCTGACAGGGAGGCAAGAATGGCTGGATGCTGAAAGAAAGATCCTTTATAGCACTGCTTGTGGGCCAAGAGGAGCAGGAGTGCTCCCTCCTGGTCCACCTCCACCCACCAAGCAAACCTGTTTCCTCCCCACACCGAGGTATTCCCGGTCCCCTCACCCTCGATTTTTCTTCTCCATGCCTGAGCCCCAATGTCTTCCCCGACCAATTATCTCTCCCTCCCTCCTCTCTGCTCCCTGGCAGTGGCCTTCTAGTCCAGGCCTTCCCACCCGACAGCCAATCAGCCTCTCAATCTTACTAGTTACCAGGTGGGAAACAAAGACAACAAATTAAAATGAGGACCGGCCATTAAATTCAGCAGGAATTCCAGGTTACTGGCTTCAAACCAGCCCCCCAAGGCATCCGTAAATATTGGGGTCTAAGACTCTATCATGTTCATTTTTTGGCTAACATACAACTTCCAGTGAACATCAATTCAGTTTTCTGACAGTATTGATGCCTTTCTAAAGCTGGGCCACATTAAGTTGTAACATGGAGCCTGTTTCAATGTCTTCTCCAGACAAGGCTGCAGAAAGGACAGTTCCATAACTCGAGGCATGATCTTCAACTACTTTAAACAGGAACCACCCTCCAAATACCACAGAGATAAGGCCACATGGCTGCTAAGGTCTTTAACTAACAATACTACAATGTCAGGACACTAATCTCTGACTCTCACTTCCCATGCAACATAACATGAATCCATGCCTCTATTTATAAAACCAAGGATCCAGTATGGTTTTTTTAAAAATAGCCTTATCAACTTGTCCTGTCAGCTTCAAAGGTTTGTGTATTTGAACCCCCACATCTCTATTTCCCGCATTCTCTCTGTAATTGGGCCATTTTGTTTATATTGCCTCTCCTCATCTGATTTCCTTTCACGCTCCCAGTGTGCAGCTGGGATTCATGCCAAGTATCCCTCATGGAGACGGGTCACGCTTTGGGCTTTTTTTTAATACTTTCATCTAAAGATGAGATTAGACAATAATGCTTTGTGAACATGGGCCTTACAGAAGGGGTACAGGGGGTAAAGTTTAAAAAGTACTTAATTGACCGGGATGCCTATGAAATGTCAAGTTTGGATGTCAGCATATCCTGTACAATTTCCCATCACGCAGTAATCAAGTGCATAAAATCTACCTGAAAGTAACAAGGGCAGAGAGGCCAGCTTCCAGCTGGGGAATTCAGACAACATCTTGTTCCCCCAGAATGAGAACAATGCTGAATGGAAGACCACCTTTATTTTTTTTTGAGGAGGGGGGATCTTATTCAAGTTTGGGAGGAAAGATTTCTACACAGTGAAACTATCTTGGTTGCAAATCACTCGGAGTGGCAAAGCAACACACTCACATATAAACACACAGGCACACACACAAATACACACACTCAGATGTACTCATACACAGATACATACACACACACTCACCCAGATACATATACACATACACACACATACACATACATAAACACACAAACGCACTCTCATACATAGGCACTCACACACACACGTGTACACACACATACACACACACTTTTCTTTAGGGATTAATGGGCAGCAGGGATAATAAAAACAGAAAATGCTGGAAACATTGCCTGAGTGTTTTCAGCATTTCTGTTTTTATTTCAGATTTTCAGCATCTGCAGTATATTGCTTTTGAATCTGCAACAGGGATTGGGGTCAGATTTTTACCCCCTGAGCCTAGGACCACTGACACCAATTGTAGTCACACTTACCCATGACTAAATAGGGGGCTTGATTAACAATGGTTTTTGTTTTTCATTTAGTGGCGGCATGGGATCGATGACACAATGTTTGACCAATGATGGAGCAGCCCTGCGATCCCAGTTAACAAACTTGGTGAAACATCTTGTATAACATATTGCCAAAATGCTAATTATTAAAGGCAAGCTAATATCCATTTCTAAAGGATATTCTCACGGGGAGGCAATCATGCAATGTTGCATTAGATCTGAGATACAACATTCCATTTTAACTTCACAGTGTACCAGTGTGATGTACCAGTGCGATGTTCTGACAGTAACTGGGCTACCTCTACATTAAACCCATTAGATTTCACTTGAGACCTGAGAATGCACTCTTGCAGTTTGAAAGCTCACCTGGAACAGAGTTCCTCTTGCTGGTCTACACACCTCCGCTGTGGGATATTTTTCCAGGTGAGGGATATTATACGCTGGGGAAAGAAATGTTTTGTGATAGAAATGTGACAGTGCCTGCAGTTCCACATACACACAAAAAAAAAACCATTCAGGTACATTTAACTCCAAAGGGAGATTGTTTGACCACTATTGTGTTCACAGTAAATAACGTCCCCAACTGGAACTAGTCCTCTAACTACCTGTAAAACAACCTCTTACATTCATAAAATGCTCTTCCAACACAAGGGCAGCTGAGGGCACTCGTCAAGGTGTGGAGGTGAGCACCATGCAGTGAATGGGGAAGTGGGGGTTGGGGGGAGGGAGACCAAACACACAATCGGAGAAATGAATTTTCGAGAAATTTTGTAGGTAAGGAGAGAGATTAATAAGACAAAACGGCATTGCGAGAGAATTCTGGGGGGGGTGGGGAGGCGGTGGGGGAATTGTGATCAAATGATTGGTTCGTAATCGTGAAGAACATGGAGTAAGACGCAAATATGTACAGAAAGCTAACATGCTTTCTCTTGTAAGCAACAGAATATACGCCCTCAGTGCTTCCGCTTGTTCCTTAATCTTAAACATGGTTTCCCAATTGGAAGTGACTATTACGTCCACATTAGATCAAGGACAGTTTGTGTTGTGTGGATTGAGGTTTACTTATTTTTCTTCCCTGATAGCCCAGTACCGGAATGTACTAATCCTGTCAAAATTTCACCCACCTAGCTATCTTAGAAAAAATTGGCATAAGCCATAATCCCATTTAGGTGGTATGATCATGTAGCTTTTCCAATTCAGTGATGCTTTCTAGCAGTCTGATTGGCCAAAAGGAACCATGTGGCCATTCTGGTTGTCTCTTTCTGGCCGTCACGTTGGCGGCAGGTAATCATGTGACCGCGCGGATTGTCTTATAATCGATTGGCATGATCTGGACCAGGGTTTCTGCCGAGGCTACGGTGGCCCAATTGAGAACAGGACTGGAACGCCATCATTTTCTTTCCCTCTTCCGTAACTAAGGACATTTCGAATGGAAACTCAATGATTCTGGAGCAGGCCCACTCACCATGTTCCATCACATCACAGAAATCATGGTAGCGAACTTTTCCATCTGCTGTGCCAAAGCATTTGAGAAGTGTCTGGATGTCCTGCTCTGTTAAGATGCCTTCCTTTCCACAAACCAGGTTCAAACCTCGCCTAAACTGTGGAAAATGATGAACAAAGAAAATCGCACAATTATCACCCTGTGCTAATGACAGCGCACTCTACTCAATCAACTGATTCAATTTCAATGACATACACAGTTGGAAAAGCCACTGTTAACAGCATTTTCATCTAATTTACCCATCAGATACTCCATTTTTGAAAAAAAAAAGCTATCAATAGTTTTTGCATTAGAATATTCTATTAATTATGTCTTTCGATAATTTATGATGCTGTAAGTAAGCCTACGGACTATAGTTCTTTATATTATTCTCTCATTTAACTAAGGCATCTGCAGACATATCAGCTGACACCACTGAGTATTACATTTTGAGGGGACAAAAAAAAAATCAAGAGAAAGTTGTGACTCACAGGAAGTACTTTTATTGTAGTATTTATCATATACAAATATACATTCCAGAATAAATTATTTGATTCCAGAATAAATTATTTTGGCTTTCAAATGCTGAACCATAGCACACTTCAAAATGCTGTAAAATTCACCAAGGATGTGTAACAAAGTCAATTTTACAGGAGATAAACTTTGCACCAAAGTTCAACTCCCCTTCAAACATGTCTAAATTCATCGCCGCAAAAGTTACACTTTAATGCCGTTTTTTTTTTTCTGTATGATACAACTGATGGACTATTGGCTACAGCCACAGCCCCTGTCTTTGCTACTGCTGGTGGAGAAAACTTAAAGACTAAACGTATGACGCAGACTGAAATTACAGAGAAAATACAACACTGAATCAGGAAGGAAGGTAGAAGGGGAGAGCAGGGAAAACAGGTTGAGGGTGAGTTTGAGGGGGCCTCAGTTTGTGGAACGGATCAGTTGGGAGTTAGTGGGCAGTAGTTGGAGGAGTAAGGTTGAGGGGAGTGACAGTGGAGTAAGGGTGAGGATACAGGAGTGGAGCAGGTTGTTATGAGGTGAAGAGTTGGGATAGCGAGTGAGGAGGGGCAGTAACTGGAGTGAGGGTGATAGGAAGAGGAGAGGATCATGGGAAGGCAAAGGGGTAAGAGACGCAATGGGAGTATGGGTGTGGGGGGGGATGGGGGAGCATGGATATTGGGGAGAGGGGGGTGGAAAGGCCACATTTTCTCCATAAATCCCCATTCCCCAATGAAAACTCCAACCTGCGCCCCTGGCTGCTCTTTTCTCTGCCACACCACCCAGCATCTCACACCTGACAGGGAAGGCAAGAAAGAGAGAGGCAGAAGAGAAGAGAAAGAGCAAAAAACAGCAAGTCAAAGACAGGAGGGAAGGTAAGACAGAGAGAGAGAGACCACATTCTCCAACTAATAATAGTCAATGCCTCCCATACCTGTTCATTTCCTATGACCATCACAGGAATGCCACTGATACTGTCGCCCTCTGCATGGGAAAGCTCGACTGTGATACACACTTGCTGCTGGACAGCTTTCAATATGGGATCTGGGGATCGGGCGGGAAAGTGGAACTGAGGTTGAAGATCAGCCTTGATCTTATTGAATGGCAGAGCAGGCTCGAGGGTCCGAATGGCCTACTATTGCTCCTACTTCTTATTTTCTTGTGTTATTAATAGCTTGACTTTGCTGCAGAAAGTGCTTTGCTCACCTGACTTTCTGTGATAAGCCCACTCCGCAGTTTGTCGTAATCCTTGAAGAACTCTGAAGTTCGAATTCCCTTCATGAAAATGGTTCTTCGGATTTTGTCGAACACCTCTAGAATCTCAGGTGATTTGGGAATCTGTAAATATTTTCCAAACCTAATCAGTTTTTGTCTTCAGTCACTGCCATTGTTAATATACGTTTGAGATTTGCTTTTACGGGGACTATTTTAGGGCCACACAAGTGACGAATGACTGCAGTCTAAAGGGGAGCATTTTCTATTTTCAAGTAATCCCAGCTATTGCATAGATTAATAGATTAACGACAGAGTAAAAGCTCCTTTTGCACTGTCCCATCAACAAGTACCTGATAAAGTGTAGAGGGGAAGACTCTCTATAAACATATTGTCAAGTGCTCCCAGATCAGGCAGCGAACATGCTAAATGCAGATGAAAACCCATGCTACACATCCCATAAAGCACTCCAGTCTCAGGTATGGCACTGGTTAGATGTAATGCGAAGGTCCGTCCACAGACTCCATCAAGATGTTCCAGATTGGGTCTAATCCTGGGTACAAGTTCTGTAAATCTCTCTTCAAGCATGAAACGATGCCATGAAGCAGACCCAGTACAAATATAACTCTTGCTGGTTGCCGAGTAAATAAGGGGACATTTAAAGCACCTTGAATGTTGATGATGTGAAAGTTTTAAAGCATTTTACCTGACATCATGGAGAATATTAATGTACACTCCACCCATTTGATAAGCCTGATTTGCATTAAATAAGTCAGAAATGGGATTATGGCGAGATCGTACGGGGTGTGGGGGGAGCGACACGCAATAGGGAATGGTACAGCTCGAGGTTCTCCCACATATTTTGCTCACATTAGCTACAGTGATCACAACACTGTTTAAATAGATCCCTTTCACAGCAGCCATCTTTGATTCCAACTGAGAAGCATCATTACGCACCTGGGTGCATCACCTTAATCAACGATTGCCCCTGGTTCTAGCAAACAGCTCAAGTCAAAGATTTGGTACGGAGTTGGCTGCCAGGAGGAAACTGGGAGGTGGACACCCTCAGGATATGTCAGCAGTTTTATGCTCCTGTTTTAATTAAGTATCCTCCCCCTGTGTTAGGTTTAGTCGTGGCATGTACCATTGTTAGCTGAGGGAGGTGGCACAGTGGCGCAGTGGTTAGCACCGCAGCCTCACAGCTCCAGCGACCCGGGTTCAATTCTGGGTGCTGCCTGTGTGGAGTTTGCAAGTTCTCCCTGTGTCTGCGTGGGTTTTCTCCGGGTGCTCCGGTTTCCTCCCACAAGCCAAACGACTTGCAGGTTGGTAGGTAAATTGGCCATTATAAATTGCCCCTAGTTGGTAGGGAAATATAGGAACAGGTGGGGATGTGGTAGGAAAATGGGATTAGTGTAGGATTAGTATAAATGGGTGGTTGATGGTCGGCACAGACTCGGTGGGCCGAAGGGCCTGTTTCAGTGCTGTAACTAAAAACTAACTAACCGACTGTGAGGCCTCTGTCAACACGAGCCTGTAAGCTAGTGTTGCCAGCTCTCTAGCATTGTCCTGGAATGTCCAAATATTAAAGATTAATATCCGGGACACTGCTGTTAGCAACCGAGGAGAAAAATCATAGGGGCTTTTTCAAAAAAAATTGTGTGTTTTTCTTTTCATTTCTGTTAAACATTTTTGTTTATTAAGTCTGAAAATAAGGGAGATGAGGGCATTGGAAGGCTGTTTGACTGACACTCAAGGTTCATCGTAAGTCTATTTGCTTTCTGATCAGCATGGGAAGATGGGTGTGGTAAGGACGGATGTGTCAGGTTATTGATGGCTGGAATGTGGGGTGGGGTAGTTGGGGATTTTTCTCCTTGGGAGTCACGGGCACTAATCCCTACCCTTCCATTCTGGTGCTGATACCAAGAGGTTGTGTCACTGGGCTCCACCTACTATTGGGCGTTCCTTTTCTGGGGTTAAGCTGATTGCCACACCCACCGTATTCCCACCACTCCCAATCAAATAACTTTGAAATCACTGTTTATATAATATAACTCTGGTAAACATCTAACAATGCTTCCATTTTACCAGACCTTTTTAAGTGATGACAACAGGGTCAATTTTATCACATGGAGGATTTTAGATTCCAATCTGTGGTCCTTTCTCCCCGACTTTCTGGCTCTGGCCTCACTGCTGAGGTGAATACCTGACACAACCAAGTATCACCCTGTCCCTATGACAATTATCAAACACGTTGAGGCCAAACTATTCCACGTTTATTCAAAAAAACTAAACAGAAATGGGAAACACCACAGAAAATTCTCAATTTTTATGTAAAGAATGGCTGAAACAATGCTGAATTCAAACACTGCAACCCAAAGAAACACTGAAACCGAAACACCAAAACCCAAACACTGAAACCCAAAAAAAACACTAAAACCCAAAGACCGAAACCCAAACACCGAAAGCCAAAGAAACACAAAACCCAATTGAACATTGAAACCAAACACAAACCTTGTACAGTATTACACCACATACCTCAGGCGGCCAGTAGCCATAGGGAATTTCTGTTCTAACGGGATGATCTGTCTCCATGGCTTTGATCCTGGCGAGAATGTCATTGTAAAAGTTAAGGTAATTGGAGAAGCCAGGCTTCCCTGGGACTGCATAGTGAGAGCCAATTACTGACACCATCTCATCTGACAGACCAACAGGACGTATTATAGCACGATGGAACTGCAGGAGAAATGAAGGGAAATTTCAGGTTAAATATCAATCACTAGATTGCGTTAGGATATCACAGCTATTACAGGAAATCAATGACGGTGTGATTTCTACCACTACGTGCTAGACTTCTTTACATAACAGTTACTGTGTTTCAAAGGTAATTCAAGAGCTGTTGTGCGCATATGATAATCAAGCATTCCATAATTTATAGGATAGAAAGAAGCAAATGCATGTGACTGAGTGACAGCTCTGATATTTGCTCACTCCAACAAACAGATCAAAGAGTAAAACTCCCTCCTATCTGGTACTATATTGTCCACATGAATTAGGGTCAGCTACTCATAGCGACAATTCACTTCTGTACAGTATCATAAGATCGCATGGGTTTTACCTTCAGTTTTGCTACAGACAGGGTGAAAGAAACCTCACTGTCAGCTGGAGTTCCATGGGTCAGGGGCAACTGAGTGAAGACCCCCTGCCCTAACTCTAATGCCAGGCACACAATCAAATCTGACACATCACCTGAGGAAGATACAGAGAGGAGGGCAGAGCTGCTGTATAGCGAATTGGATCTCTAATTAATCAAATTAAAATGTAGTATCTCAGACCTAATAGGAATGAGGAGAACTGTTCTTTCACTATGTATTACAGAGCATATATAAATATTGGGCACTAAACCTTTGAAGAGTCAATTGTTTTTCACCAATATAAACTGTTCTGGCAAACAGGAATACTTCCGTTAACATCAGGAAACAGAAGAAAATAAATGGCAGATTGAATATTGTTGCTCAGCACACTCTCAAATGAATTAAAGATCTTCCATAATGCACAGCTCTTAAAACTGACCTTCTCCTCCATACAACATCAACAATTATTTCAGACACACTAGAAATCTTTATCTGCACCAAAGCTAACCCTTCACCTCAACAATTACTACAGACACACATGCCGAGAGGTGTCAGCTGCCATTCAGGTGGTGGCACGAAGTCAGAAGATTGTGGGTTCACATCCCGCTCCAGGACTTGAGCACATAAATCAAAGCTGGCACTTGGGTGCAGCACTGAGGGAATATTGTACTGCTGGTGATGCCACCTTTTGAATATAATGTTAATCCAAGGTCCCATCTGCTCACTCGTGTGGACTTAAAAGATCCCATGGCACTATTTCAAAGAAGAGCAGGGGTGTTATCCCGGGAGACCTGGCCAATATTTATCTCTTAATCAATATCACAAAAACAGATATTCTGATCGTTAGTGCTTTGCTGCTTGTGGGATCTTGCTGTGTGCATTTTAGCTGCTGTGAGTCCTACATTACAAGAGTGACTACACTTAAAAGTACTACATTGGCTGTAAAGTGCTTTGGGATGTCAGGTGGTCATGAAAGGTGCTATATAAATGCAAGTTTGTTTTCTTTCTCTCTGTGTCCATAAGATCATGGCCTCTGCTTTCCTGTCTGACCCCCCCCCCCCCCCCCCCCACCACCCCCACATAACACTTGACTCCCTTGTCTATCAAGAATCTATCTAACTCAGCTCTGAGTATATTCAATGACCCTGCCTCTACTGCTCTCAGAGACAAAAAAAATCTCCTCATCTCCATCTTAAATGGGAGACCCCTTATTTTTAAACTGTGCCCCCTAGTTCTAGTCTCTCCCACAAGAGGAAACATCCTTTCCACATCCACCTAGTCAAGTCCCCTCAGGATCTTATATGTTTCAATGAGATCACCTCTCATTCTTCTAAACTCCAATGGACATAGGCCCAACCTGTCCAACCTTTCCTCATAAGATAATCCCTTCATCCCAGGAATCAGTTGAGTGAACCTTCTCTGAATTGCTTTTAATGCAATTATATCCTTTCTTAAGTAAGGATACCAAAACTGTGCCTAGTACTCCAGATGTAGTCTCATGAAGGCCTGTACAGCTGTAACAAAACTTCCCTGCTTTTATATTCTATTCCCCTTGCAATAAACGATAACAATCCATTTGTCTTCCTAATCACTTGTTGTACCTACATGCTAACTTTTTGTGATTCATGTACCAGGACCCCAGATCCCTCTGTACTGCAGAGTTCTGCAATCTCTTTCCATTTAATTAATATTTTGCTTTTCTATTCTTCCTGCCAAAGTGGACAAGTTCACATTTTCCGACATTATACTCCATCTGCCAAATTTTTGCCCACTCACTTAACCTGTCTATATCCCTTTGTAGACTCTTCATGTCCTCTTGACAAATTACCTTCCTACCTATCTTTGTGCCATCTGCAAATTTAGCAACCATAACTTCGGTCCCTTCATACATGCTGTCCCTCCATCTAAGTCATTGATGTAAATAGTGGAGGCCCCAGCACTGATCCCTGTGGCACTCCTCTAGTTACAGCTTGCTAACCCAAAAATGCCCCATTTATCCCTACTCTCTGCTTTCTGTTAGCTAACCAATCCTCTATCCGTGCTAATATGTTACCCCCTACACCATGAACTCTTACTTTGTGGAGTAACTTTTGATGTGGCACCTTATCAATTGCCTTTTGGAAATCCAAGTACACCACACCCACAGGTTCCCCTTTACCCACATTGTTTGTTACTTCCTCAAAGAACTCTAATAATTTAGTCAAACACGATTTCCCTTTCACAAAACCATGTTGATTCTGCCTGATCATATTATGATTTTCTAAATGTCCTGTTATAACCTCCTTTGTAAAGGATTCTAGCATTTTCCCTATGACAGATGTTAGGCTAACTGGCCTATAGTTTCCTGCTTTCTATCTCTCTCCTTTCTTGAATAGAGGTGAGACATTAATTTCCAATCTGCTGGGAACTTCCAAGAATCTAGGGAATTTTGGAAGACCACAACTAATGCATCTACTATCTCTGCAGCCACTTCTATTAAGACCCAAGGATGCAGGCCATCAGGTCCTGTGGACGTTTCAGCTTTTAGCTTTAATAGTTTTCTCAATACCTTTTCCCTTGTGATTGTGATTGTTGTAAGTTCTTCCCTCCCTTTTACCTCTTGTTTTGCCAAGTATCTTTGGGATGTATTTTGTGTCTTCTACAGTGAAGACCAACACAAAATACCCATTTAATGCTTCTGCTATTTCCTTGTTACCCATTATTAATTACCCAGACTCGCTCTCTAGAGGTCCAAAGCTCACCTTGAGTTACTCTTTTCCTTTTTAAATACTTGTGGAAACTCTTACTATCTTTTTTTAAATATTTCTAGCTAGCTTTTCCTCATACTCTAATTTCTCCTTTTTTTAGTTGCTGGTTTTTAAAATCTGTTCAATCTTTTGATCTACCACTAATTTTCACAGAATGGTATGCCTTTTCTTTCAATTTGATACTATCTTTAACTTCTGTTATGAAAGTGCTTCTATTTTTTGTTAAAAATATTTTCTGAGGAATTCATAGTCAAACTGAAGAAATGATGGACCAGTTTTTTTTTCAAGAGAGTCATCAAGAGGGCACTGAAAGAACTAGTTTGGCAACAACATTTACTGGTTGTCACATGACTCAAGTTAAAAATAGAACAGAAACCCTGGTAACTGGGGCTGATGTGTGCAGAGAGGTGACAGGTCAGAAGGACAGAACCCCAGCTCAGCCCAGCCTGTTCCATCTCTTTAAAAAGCCTGCAGAAGAATGAAAGAATTCCCAAGGAAGGAGAGAAGACCACAACCCAACTCAGCTTTCCAGCACCTCTCTAAAAGACCCTGTGAGGTCCACTGTGTCAACTCATCTCATCTCCTGTCGTTGAAGAAAAATCTGCTAAATTAATTCTCAACGCCGCCTGAAAAGAACTATTCTAAAAGATCCCGGTGAACCACCTACGTGTACTCAGACACCAGACTGTATGCCAGTTTTGGAACACAACATATCTGTATTTTCTTCAAGAATGAGCAAGTATTCAGCTTAAGTGTTTTTTTTTGGTCTTTTTTTTTGTAATTGAGCTCTAAACAACAATCCCTTTTATTTTTCAGGTTAGTGTGTGTGTGTGTGTGTGTGTGTGTGTGTGTGTGTGTGTGTGTGTGTGTGTGTGTGTGTGTGTGTGTGTGTGTGTGTGTGTGTGTGTGTGTGTGTGTGTGTGTGTGTGTGAAGGTAAAAAGGAAATTTAAATTTTCAGTCTGTGTGTTTAGGCTTTACTTCATTACTAGTTAAGACGTGTTTCATCATAAACCGATAATTTTGTTGTTTATTAAAGAAACCTGGTTGGTGTGTTTCATTCTGGGAAAAATAGAGTATATGATTGACTGTATCGGTAAGTGGGAAAATTTAAATATATGTTGTGACCTGTGGAGAATTGGAACCAGAATAAATAATGCCCTCCTTTCACCTCGGTTGTAACACTTTCTTATTTAGCCACAGATGGTACATCATTCTCTTCCAGGCTTTCTTTCTCACTGGAATATATCTTTGTTGAGAGTTATGAAATATCTCCTTGAATGTCTGCCACTGTTTTTCTACTGTTCTATCTCTTAACCTAATTTCCCAGTTCACTTTGTCCAACTCTGTCTTCATACTTTGTAATTGCCTTTATTTAAATTTAAAACACTAATCTTAGACCCAACTTCTCACCCTCAAACTGAATGTGAAATTCTATCATGTTATGATCACTGTTGCCTCGAGGCTCCTTTACTAGAAGGTCATTAATTAATTCTGTTTCATTGCACATTACCAGGTCTAGAATGGACTGCTCCCTGATTAGCACAAGAACATTTTGCTCCCCTCGCACTGTGAAAACTTCCAACAAAACAAGAGAATTTTAATTTATTTTACAGAATAGACAATATTTTGATGACAAATTAAATAATTTGGGTGTCTAGGTGGCTTAGTCTGTCACCGCACTGTCCTTTCACCAACAGGCTCAGGGTTCAAATCTTGCCCAGGCAAGTCTGTCTTATTTTTATATGTTCTTGGGATACTGGTGACAATGGCAAGCATTTATTACCCATCTCTGAAGCAATGAGCCAATCACAGAATGTTAGCTTGCAGTCATGAGATCAGACCAGGTGGAGTGGAAGGTTCCCCTCCTTGAGATTAATATTGCGTCAATCCATGGCCACATTTTTCTAGTTCCAGACCATAAGTTACCAGATTTATCCAATTCAGTTTCATAATTTTCCATGGTAGGATTGGTGCTAACCTTAACCTCTAGGATACTGTGGCTATTGAGGACAATCAGGAGAAGGATTTCTCCTCTACGAGTTGGACTTTTGCAGCGAGGTATTGGCTGGGCCATTCAATGAGTTGCTAAGGCAAGACCTTTTTGACCAAATTGCTTTCTCCCCTTTTTTTGATTGATATATTAAGAACAGAGAATTTTTGTTGCCCTTTTTGTTTCCTGTCTTGTGGAAAGGCTATATCTGCTTTTTTACAGGAAGGTTAATTTATTTTTTCTTCTTGATGGGATTGTCTGAATCATAGTTTTTCAGATGGGGTCCATGCGATAACTGGAAATCAATGTTCATTGGCCGCTGCTGTGCCAGTTTTTGAAGTTTCTGGAGTGGAAACCACAACCCTCTGACTCTGAGGTGTGAGGCTACCACTGAGACATGGCTGACAACTTTGGAAATGTTAGTACAACAGAACAAGGTACCTCGGTGATTGATCTGTGGATAGTGAGCTGGATGACATTGCATATGTTACCAATGCATGCCGGGATCAATCTGGAGGCATTCAAACTCAGGACTATGGTGATTTTCACCATCTCTACCATTGCCATAATGAATCTAAGTCAGCAGGTGGCAAAGTTTGATTGCTCCATCCTGAGGCACTACTAATCTATCATTCCCAGATACCACTCTCAGGTACAGTAGACTGGGTCCATAGGAGATTGGTGGCACCTCAATGATTGCCTTCTGTGATATCTCTCGGCTGACAATCCAGTGCAGTGCTGAGGGAGTGCTACACTGTTAGAGGTGCCGCCCTTTGAGTGAGCTGTTAAGCTGCATCCCATTCTTTCTTTTTAATCACATAGGCTGCCCTCTGCTATTCTCAGCTGGTCGCCCACAGCACTGTGAGTGGCGCGCTGAATGCTCTGAGGTTGTGGAGTGAACTACCAGAGTTAGTGAGTGAAGCAGAGAGTGTGTCACCAGTTGACAATAAGTCAGATATGTGGTTAAAAGAAAAGGGAATAAATTTAATAGGAATGGGGGAACAGAAGGGACTACTGTTCATGTGGAAAATGATCACCAACAGAGACTGGTTGGCCGAAGGAGCTGTTTCTGTTTTGTAGTTTCCATGTAATTCCGTTAAGGTAAAACCCACGCAGTCCTCAGCACAGTCAAAGTACAGCCTCATTTGTGTTGCTTTTCTCCAGTGCATGAAACAAGGCATTCCGCTTCCATGCCAATTATAAACCAGCGTTCTGAATACACCTCAGCTACAATGGAATATTGTGCAAACTAGATTTAAATACTAACAACACTCATGCACATCATCCAACGTTTAAGACTGAGCAGCCACTTCATGCTAGGAGTAATGTTGTAACATGCGACAGAGCTGAACAAAATGTGATACTCATGAAGGTACTCACCTGTAAAAGCACAGTTGCTGCATGAAGTAAATGTAACTCCCAAAGTAACTTCCATCAAACAGCCACCAAGTAATGAAACCAATGCTCCGAAATAAAATCAGGCCTAGACTGATGGAATGAATTCATTCTCTCTCTCCATTTTTATTTCACACCCTCTTTCCCTTTGTAAGGACTGGACCTTCACAACACTGTTTCCAACGGGCGTAGATTCCAGAACTATGTTCAACTTGACTGAACTTACCAATAAAAATTCAAAAGCGGAAAGAGGTTACACTAAAAATCCAAACTCCATCATAATGACACACTGACAATATGACAAAGTGGCAGGAAATCACGGTGTATTTAAATTGTGCTGGCAGTGTGCCACAATGGCATTGAAATGTTGTGCATAATTGGCAACGGAATCACAGCACAGTTTACAGGTTGGCATGGCATCCAAGTGGCACAGATTTGCTACATATAATTATCTTGCTCTGAGTAACTATATATGTTCACACAGGATTAATGTAAATAAACATATATGTTGGCACGACAACCAAGTGGCACACAGCCACTGATATTAACGGGACATTGCAGTTTTCGATCACGGGCGTACTAAAAACAAAGAACCGTCTGAGGGTATTTTTTAAAACAAGCACGGGCTCTTGTTGCTGTGTGAGCACTTATAACCAACATCCTATTATGTGCGAGATTGTTTAAAACAAGTTCACGGCCTTCATCTTCACAAGGACCCAATTTCCTTTTGTCCTTTGCAGGGCACACCACCCGCCTCTGATATCTGCTGCCTACCTGCCGAAGAATCAATGTGATGGACAAAAAGACAATGCTGGAATGCCAGGCCCACCTCCATTAAACTTTCTCATTAAACCCTCTGGGCCCCTTCACCCAGATCGCTCTCCCCAATATTAGTAATGGGCCATCTGGTGATGTTGGAACTCCTGACGGATCATCAATCAAACCTGGGGTCCTGGCCAAGCCAAGGGGTCAACTCTTACTTCTGCAGCTGGTTCCCCCTGTCAAGTGGAGATCTTTCTACAATGAGTTCCATCCTCCTTCCCCATTCCACTAACCACATCTTTAGATACGACCTTTTTGCATACCCTGAAGTCTTGTACATCACCTATGGTTATCTTACTGGTGGAGATGAATGTAAGATGCGTTGGTTCAATATTAAGATATGGAATATTACAGAATGCTAAAACTACAAAGCAGTTAAGTGCATTCCCTGTGAAAAGGCAAAGAATAACCTAACTGACAGGACTGCTTACAGCCCCTAATGATTCAATTGGCAGTTGTTTGTTAACTAAGGATAGAAAGTTGAGACAGAGTAATTAATACAGAATCCTATTGTTCAGAGATAGTTAAGTTAATAAGCTCTTTTACTTCTGAGCACCATAACGTTCTCCATTGCCATGAAGATGAACCTTAAAAGAAAGGCTGGTCTAGAGGAGTATTGAACTGGTAGGTAGGTTTTAAGAAGCATCTTAAAGGAGGAGAGAGGTGGACAGATGGAGAGGTTTGGGGAGGGAATTCCAGACTCTCGGGCCTAGACGGCCAGATCCAGTCGTGAATGATGGTGGACAATTAAATATCTAACCAGAGGAGGAGGCTCCACAAATATCCCCATCCTCAATGATGGAAGAGCCCAGCACATCAGTGCAAAAGAAAAAGTTGAAGCATTTACGATTATCTTCAGCCAGAAGTGCCAAGTGGATGATCCATCTCGGCCTCCTCCTGAGGTCCTCAGCATCATAGATGCCAGTCTTCAGAAAATTCAATTCACTCCACATGATATCAAGAAACGGCTGAAGACACTGGATACTGCTAAGGCTATGGGTCCTGACAAGATCCCAGCAACAGCACTGAAGACTTGTTCTCCAGAACTGGCCGTGGCCCTAACCAAACTGTTCCAGTACAGCTACAACACTGGCATCTACCCAATAATGTGGAAAATTGCCCAGGTATGTTCTGCCACAAAAAAGCAGGACAAATCCAATCCGGCCATCAGTCTACTCTCGATTATCAGCAAAGTGATGGAAGGTGTCAACAACTGTGCTATCAAGTGCCACTTAAACAGCAATAACCTGCTCTGATGCTCAGTTTAGATTCTGCCAGGGTCACCTAGCTCCTGACCTCATTATAGCCTTGGTGTAAACATGAGTGATTGCACTGGCTATCAAGGCAGCATTTGACCAAGTTGGCATCAAGGAGCCCTAGCCCAAACTGAAGTCAATGGGAATCAGGGGGGAAACTCTCCACTGGTTGGATTCATACCTAGCACAAAGGAAGATGCTTATGGTTGTTGGAGGTCAATCATCTCAGTCCCAGGACATTGCTGCAGGAGCTCCTCCAGGTAAAATCCTAGGCCCAACCACCTTCAGCTGCTTTAACATTTTGGCCCCTGGGTCTCCCCTTCAATAATGAGGCAAATGGCAACAATGAGCCAGACTATCACCAGGCGAACCCTAACTCATGAAATAGCGTGGCCAAGGTAGACCTCAGTAGAAAACTTCTACAATATCACCACACGTTCAAAGGCTTTTGGCGCCATTGATTTTATAGACATATGGGAGCTTTTGAGCAGTTGCACTGTTTTTAGGTCTTCTTAAATCAATTTAAGAAACTTTGTCATCTGTGCCCGCCTTGTGTTTTGCAAGGTATCATCACTCAGTCATGACCTATTCTATGACCTCCTCCAGCCAGTTCTCCAGCTACAAAGTTAACAAGGCTGGAAAAAGATTGGTATCATGTTTAAGATGGGAACTATGCAAGCAACTTATGGGGATGGGTTAAATTTATTCCATATCAATCATGAATTGCCTGGTATTCTACAACAGATTTACTGTCATAGGATAGGATGGTGCTGTAACGTACTCAACACCCAATTCAGTGCCACAAGGTGGCAGAGACAAGAATCAAATCCCTCAGTTCCTTTAATGATAAATTTAGTTGTGAAATTGAAGAGATTTTTGGGTGCTTCCTTTTAGGCAGGAAGGGAGACGGAGAGGGAGAGTCATCTTGGACACCAGCTGGTACAATGGTCAGCAGTGAGATAGGGGATTTGAATCTAGCCCGAGTTCTTCTCTACAACTGAAGTGAGTTGAGTTAGCTCAATCCAGTTCTTTGTGGGAGTAACATTAAGTAAAGCTGACCATAATTCACCAGCAGCTAGCTTCAAATTGGGAGTCTCACTCATAGAGGTCCGTCTATATACAGGATGATCCCTCAACAAGCAACAACAACTTGCATTTATATAGCACCTTTAAAATAGTAAAACAACACAGGGCACTTCACAGAAACATTGTCAAATAAAATTTGACACCGAGTCACATACAGAGATATTAGGACAGTTGACCAAAAGATTGGTCCAAGAGGTAGGTTTTAAGGAGCATCTTATAGGAGCAAAGATCGGTAGAAAGGCAGAGTGGAGGCAATTCCAGAGCTTTGGGCCTTGGCAGGTGAAGGCACAACCGCCAGTGGTAGAGTGGTTAAAATCAACAATGTGCAAGAGGCCAATATAGGAAGAGTGCAGATTTCTCAGAGGGTTGTAGCGCTGGAGGAAGTTACACAGATAGTGACGGGAGAGGTCATGGAAGGATCTGAAAACAAGTTTGCAAATTTTAAAATCGAGACTTTGCTTCACCAAGCGCCGATGTAGGTCAGCGAGCAAAGCGGTGATGGGTGAACAGCACTTGGTGCAAGTCAAGATACAGACGGCAGAGTTTTGGATGAGCTTAGGTTTACAGAGAGTAAAGATGGGAGGCTGGCTAAGAGTGCGTTGGAATGGTCATGTCTAGAGGTAAAGGCATGGATGAGGGTTTCAGTAGCAGATGAGCTGAGGTGGGGAGGAGTAGGGCAATGTTAGAAGGATGAAATAGGCAATCTTAATGATGGCGTGAACATGTGGTCTGAAGCTCACTGGAAGACTGGGTGCTTATTAATGACTTGTATCAAAGATATATAATAATGTGGGAGTTTCAAGCCCTTGGAGATGTTCTGGAGTGAGTAAGAAGCCAATATATATATATATATATATATATATATATACATATAACATATATATATAAAACCAGGGGGCTTGTAAATATTAGAGGATGAAATAATGGCATCAAGAACTGAAAACTAGCCTTTCTCAATTGAAGATTAGATAATGCTTTATATCATTTCAGGCTGTCCAGAGGAGGCTCATGAATAAACATGACTGACAATGCAAAGAGGAACATGGTATACTAATGCATAGACTTTGGAAACAGCCCAACTTTAAATGGATTGAGTTTGACCGAGAACATGTTTCCAAACCAAGTAAACTGGTCATTCGGGCAGACTCAGGAGCAGTGCCCAGCTTCCCTAAGTCAATAATCAGGTTGGGACTGACTGTTCTGGCACTGCTTCATCTCCTTCAAAGAGTTGAATTTTCCTTATCCTGCTACCTGGAACAGTTGGGGATGGAAGGTGTCTTCGACAGTGCTATCAAGCAGCACTTGCTCAGCAATAACCTGCTCAGTGACGCTCAATTTGGGCTCCGCCAAGGCCGCTCAGCTCCTGACGTCATTGCAGCCTTGGCCCAAACATGGACAAAAGAGCTGAGCTCCAAGAGGTGAAGTGAGAGTGATTATCCTTGACATCAAGGCAGCATTTGACCGAGTATGGCATCAAGGAGCCCGAGCAAAACTGGAGTCAATGGGAATCAAGGGGAAAACCCTCCACTGGTTGGAGTCATTCCTAGCACAAAGGAAGATTGTTGTGGTTGTTGGAGGTCAATCATCTCAGCCCCAGGACATCACTGCAAGAGTTCCTCAGGGTAGTGCCCTAGCCCTAACCATCTTTAGCCGTTTCATCAATGACCTTTCCTCCATCATAAGGTCAGAAGTGGGGGTGTTCACTGATGATTGTACGATGTTCAGTGCCATTCGCGACTCCTCAGATACCGAAGCAGTCTGTGTCCATATGCAGCAAGACCTGGACAACATCCAGGCTTGGGCTGATAAGTGGCAAGTAACATTCGCACTACAGAAATGCCAGGCAATGACCAGCTCAAATGAAAGGGAATATAACTATCTTCCCTTGACATTCAATGACATTACCATTGCTGAATCCTCCACTATTAACATCCTGGGGGTTACCATTGACCAGAAACTGAACTGGAGCTGCCACATAAATAATGTGGCTACAACAGCAGGTCAAAGGCTGGGAATTCTGTGGTGAGAACCCACCTCCTGACTCCCCAAAGTCTGTCCACCATCTACAAGGCACAAGTCGGGAACGTGATGGAATAATCTCCACTTGCCTTTGCCAGGAAAACCTTCTATGCCAAATGGGACATATTAATTTCATCAGTTGGAAACTTACCTTGGACTTTTAATGGGAAAAATCCTACAAGTTAACTTTTTAAAAAACTAGCAGCCAAGGTGGCCACTGCAATTTACATTTGAAACACCAGGAGATTGGACTGGAGACAAAGAGTCTAACAAGAAGCCTAGCCAGAACAATGCTTTGGCTAACTGAATAGATTAGCCAGATGATCTTCATTAGTGATGCATTCAAATTCATCTTGAGGCATTCATAAGTGGAGCCGTCCCTCCGGGAGATACACACTGCAACCTCACCTAAGAGGAGATTTGGGTTTTAGACTTGGACTTCATTAAAAACAAAGGGGATTGATAGAACCATGTGACTGCTTGCTTATCTGAAGAAACTGGAAGTTTTGTCACACAGACAGCAGACAGGCAGTAACTGAGTATACAGCAGCGAAGCAGGCGGCCTCGACTTCGCCTCTGCATGTTCCCAACGAAGACCCTCAAGGTGTAGGATGATGCCTTCCCGAATGAGCTTTCTCCATCTAGGATGGTTACAAGCCAGGGACTCGTACGAGTCGATAGGGATGTTAGATCTCTTCAGGACATCTCTAAAGCTGTCCTCCTGGGAGTCTGCTGTTGTGACCAAGCTCTGAGTAGAACAGCTGCTTTGGGAGTCTGCTGTCAGGCATGTGGACAACATGTCCTACCCGTAGGAGCTTGTTTTGGGTGATTAGCACCTCGATGATGAACAGGTTGGTTTGGCAGAGGACGCTGCTGTTGGACTGCCTTTCCTGCCACCGGATTTGGAGGATCTTACGGAGGCACCTCTGGTGGTACTTCTCCAGTGCTCTGAGGTGCCTGTTGTAGGTTGTCCAAGTCTCCTAGGCATTTAGGAGCACAGGGATCACTGCTGCCCAGTAAACCATGATCTTAGTCTTGGGTCTGAAATCCTGATCCTCAAATACTCTCTTCCTAAGTCGGCTGAAGGCTGAGCTGGCACATTGGAGGCGATGATGAACCTCGTCATCTATGTCTGCCAAGATATGGAAAATGGTCCACAATTTCCAGGATCTCGCATTGATTTTCATTGACGGGGGAAGGTATTGTGCTGTGGGAGCTAGTTGGAAGAAGATCTTCATTTCCCGAGTATTTAGTTAAAGACCCAGTTTCTCATAAGCTTCAGAGAAGGAGTCAACAATGTCCTAAAGCTCAGTTCCAGAGTGAGTCCACACACAAGTGTCATCTGCATACTGAAGCTTGATGACTGAGGTTGGAGTGATTTTGGTTTTGGATTGAAGGTGGTGTAGGTTGAACAGTTTCCCGTCTGCTCTGTAGATTATCTCCACGCCTACGGGTAGTTTGCTGGAGGTGAGGTGTAGAATTGCAGTGAGGAAAATGGAGAAGAGAGTTGATTCAATGACACAGCTTTGCTTGACCCCGGTCTTGACTGAGAGAGGGTCTGTGGTGGTTCTGTTGGTGAAGATCTTGGCTTGCCTGTCATCATGGAGTAAATGGCGAACGGTGACAAACTTCTGAGGGCAGCCGGATTTGAGCAGAATGTTGCATAAACATTCACGGTTGACAGAGTCAAAGGCTTTTATGAGGTCGAGAAAGGCCATTTACAACAGTTGGTGTTGTTCCCTGCATTTTTCTTGGATTTGCCACTCAGTGAAGATCATGTCTGTGGTGCCTCTCAATGGGTGAAAGCCGCCCTGTGACTCTGGAAGGAGCTCTGCAGCCACTGGGAGGAGGTGATAGAGGAGGATCCTTGCAATGATATTTCCTGTGGCAGACAGCAGGGATATTCCTCTGTTGTTGCCGCAATTGGTCATGTCTCCCTTCTTGAATACAGTCAAGATCACAGAGTCCCTGAAGTGCCCCGGCCAGCACTCCTCATCCCAGAGGCTATGCAGTTGTGCCAGGAGTGTATCTCTGCCATGTTTCAGGATTTTGACAGGGATTCCGTCTGCTCCAGAGGCTGTTGAATGGCTTTTCCGACCTCGTTCTGAACTGCCTGCCCACAACTGAGCTGAATGCAGGGTCAGAACATTTGCACAATTATGTGGTGCTCTGGATGTCTCTCAATCGCACTTGGAATGCCAGGGCCACAATGCGAGGCACCAGCAGACAATAAGGGGCTGTTATATGCCTATTAATGCTGGGTAACATTATGTGCTGGGGAGGATTGTCATACACCTGGCAGAGGTGTAGGCAAAATCAGTGTTAGGGAGTCAGGGCTTTCAGGGTGGGGTGTGGGATGAGTTGGAGGCACTGGACAATTCATCCATCCCTTCAACACCACTTCATAATAAGTGTTGCCCAAATGAAGCACTGTAGGAAGGCACCAGTCACATAATAGGGTTGCTGTCTCATTTAAAATGGTTTTTGGGTGTGGGACCCATTGAGCCAAGCACATGACCTGTGCACAGGTTCCCAGCCTCTACACTCTCTGCCAGCCCCGAGGCAGACTGGCCACCAGAGGCACATTGCAGGATCCGCCAATTTGCGCCTAATCATTCACTGAGTGGGTGCCAGAAATGCCTCAGGGGATCGGACACTCACTACAGTACTATCAGCCACTGTTACTATCTCAGTGAGACCGTTAACATTAAAAGTACAAGATGTGGACCCCCAGACCAATTTAAAGAATTACATGACAAGATTTCACATTTTAAGTCCTTTATTATAACAACCAAACTAAAAGAAATCCTCATTAACTGAGTAGCACTTTGTAAGTAGCTGATATCCCCAACTTACAAAGAAAGCTATTTTCTTTATTTATTAAAATACTTGAAAACCTCACACTGCACTTATACATTACACAGTCCTCTTTGATGGCAAAATCTTTGTGGTTAAAAGTCCCAAATTCCTCCCAGAGCAATGGGTTGGATCTTGCAGACCTTTCTCAAAGTCAATGTCCTCTTCGCTCACTTCTCTGAGCACTTCTGATCTAGATGTCTGTGAATAAAGTAATCCCTGGTTTTTTTCTTCTCCACAAACTTCAACTTTCGAAACAGGTTCAAGTCTTCACAGTCTTTTGTTGCATCAGGCTTTTGAGAGCAGGTGCTCCCCCTCCTTCTCTCTCGATGCTGCCACTCCTGGCTGTCTTACAGCCTTGTGAGGCTGCCACCACTGGTTTCCATTCTTACAGCCTGTCTACCTTCAGAAAATCTGTTAAGTTTATCTGGAATCAAAAGTCAGTAGCTCATTGTCCTTTTCCAATATGCAAAGTCCAGAAGTCTGGCTTCAGCAGAGTCACCCAGGCTTTCCATTGTTTCCAAGTGTTAGCAGCTGCCACGCATACTTGCATCCTCAGAATTACTGACTTCTTGTTTGCGATCCAAGAGTCTGGGAGGATGAAATCCATTGTTCTTCTGGTATTACTCCTGCAGTCTCTGTTTTGCAAAAAAAGTCTTTGATCTGTGTTTTCTGTTGTCCTGGTAACCAAGATTCCTGTCTTGTCCTTAAGCAGAGTGGATGTAAGGTCACCTGACTTCTCTGACTCATCTTGAACTTTTAAAAATCACAGTTTTTAAAACATCATCGTGTCACCAAGTCCAGCGTTCATAACAGCCACTATATTTGAACTTTCAATGATATATAAAACTCTGCAATCTGTCGGTGCAACACAGTGTGGCCTCTGGTATCATTCTATAACACATAGCATTACCTACGTAATAATCTGCGCTAATATAGCATTTGCAGAAAAGTCCCCAGAATGTATCTGTGGTGATCGCTAATGCAATGTGCACCTTCAGTAATTCTAATGTGTTTTCTGTGGTAATCTCTCTATTTTAATGCCTTGCCTGTGGTAATCTCTGAGTCCTATTGTGTTTTCTATGTTTCTATTAGGGCTAAAGGAATCAAGGGATACGGGGAGAAAGCGGGAACAGGGTACTGAGTTTGGAGGATCAGCCATGATCATATTGAATGGCGGTGCAGGCTCGAAGGGCTGAATGGCCTACTCCTGCTCCTATTTTCTATGTTTTTTGTCCTAGTCTCTGATGCAATGTGCAGCCAGTAATAATCTCGCTATCATGTACTGTGATTATAACATACTGTGATGCCAGTGTGATTCTGCTGCACGAGCATTTGGTTGTTCCTCTTCTAGGCAAAATTGTCATCAAACTGCAGTCTTACTTCTTCATCCTTGAGTATGAGACTTCTGCCTTCTTCAGCACCCAGTCATGGTGGACATCACAGATATAAAGCACACTAAGGCCTCTTCTGCACAACAAGGGCGGCACAGTGGCGCAGTGGTTAGCACCGCAGCCTCACAGCTCCAGCGACCCGGGTTCAATTCTAGGTACTGCCTGTGTGGAGTTTGCAAGTTCTCCCTGTGTCTGCGTGGGTTTTCTCCGGGTGCTCCGGTTTCTTCCCACAGCCAAAAAAGACTTGCAGGTTGGTAGGTAAATTGGCCATTATAAATTGTCCCTAGTATAGGTAGGTGGTAGGGAAATATAGGGACAGGTGGGGATGTGGTAGGAATATGGGATTAATGTAGGATTAGTATAAATGGGTGGTTGATGGTCGGCACAGACTCAGTGGGCCAAAGGGCCTGTTTCAGTGCTGTAATTCTAAATAAACTAAATAAATAGTAGATGCATTACAGGAAACAATTGGGTCTAGCACATTATCTCAGGGTGCTGATGGCCTACACTGACTTTCCACCAGCATTACTCTGCAGGTTGGTTTCTATTGTCACTAGCCCTCTTGGTTACTTAACAGCCTGGCAACTGACTCCAGTTCAATAACTGACCTTTAAACAATATTGCCTTTAAACCAATATTTGGCTGAAAATTCTGGCTTATATAAATTGCTGTCCATTTATCTTACCTGACTATCTGTCACCATCCCGGTGTTTAACTGGTCCAGGTCATGAAATGGTGGCAATATGTCAGTCCCATGGTATTTGTAATAGGTAGACAGCTGCTTCATGAGGGTCTCAAAGCACTGTGTGATGTCTGGATCAGTCTCAGGGTTGATATCTCCAAGGCTGTGAAGACACAATCCAGTCACACATTAGTCTCGAAAAATATATTCCATATGACTATTGTTTTGGGCTGAACAAGTTGAATGACATCACTGTAAAATGAAACACGTTAACTTTTTTTGCGCCCATGGTCAACATTGAACTCCCTGGGTTATGTGTTGTGATATTGGCAATTGGCTTGAATTTCCTCCAAACTCGCTTTCATTTGGGAGAAACCTTTCATCCCATTCACTGGGCTGCAGTAAGACACGAAGCTTAGCTGTGAAAGAATGATATTTCAAATTAATACAGAATCTAACTCCTATTGGGTCTAAGATTAGCAATGGAGTCATTTAGAGACTGCATATCATAAACACTAGATGAATGATTACTGTATGAATGATTGATTCTACTCACTCTTCTGGAGCTTCCACCACCTGAAGACTTGGGTCTTGCTTCATATTATTGGGATTGAAACCTTTTGATAAAATAGATATGGAATTACTGTGGAAACAGTCTCATTTATTTCATGCACCATAATTTAACACCTTAAATGCAGAATTTTTTCTGATCATAGATAACTGGATCAATATATTTAGCTATAATATAGTAATTACTTCTATCTGCATGTGCCTTCTGTCAACTTTATAAATTCCCATGTCCACATTGATAATGGAAACTTGTCATATTGCAATTACAGTCTCCTGATAGTGGTGGCACTGTAGTGCTTCATTTTGAACCTATGCTTTAACCAAATCTACTTCATTGCTTCCAAAATTGTCATAAATTTTGCTTAACTATAAATAATAACAAATTGAAGTATGATCTAAAAATGAGGATTGAATTATGTCTGTAATCTCTGCTCCAATCATCCCCTCTGTGCTCTAACCTCACTTCACCTGAATATTGTCCTCACTCTTGACTCTCCGTGTGCAACACCACAGGAGAATGACTAGCATAGTGGAGCTTGTTGGATTTGAGGATTGTGCACATTATTTTCTACAATTGTTCACCTATCCTGCCCTCTCCTTAAGGCTGTATTAGAGTTCCAAATACTCTGTTAACACAATCAAATGGCCAGACTTTCTGCAGAAACCCAAACACTAGAACATGGCAAACATTCGACCTGGACGTCGTCAGCGTATGTATGGCAACTGACCCTGTGTTTTCAGAATATGTTGCCAAGAGGCAGCATGGAGATGAGAAACAGGAAGGGGTCAAGGATAGATCATTGGGGGCCACCAGCGGTAACAAAGTGGGAGCAGGAAGACAAACCATTGCTGTGATTACCTGGCTATGACTGGATAAATAAGAATGGAACCAGGTGAGTGCAGTCCCACCAGCTGGATGACAGTGGAGAGGCGTTGGAGGAGGGTGGTATGGTCAATCATGTCAAAGGCTACAGACAGGCCGAGAAGGACGAGGAGGGATAGTTGACCTTTATCACAGTCCCATAGGATGGCATTTGTGACTTTGATATAGGCTTATCTAAGAGCCTGGGAGAGCAGCTGGAGGATAGGAAGTTGGAGAAGTGCTGAAAGGTTGGGGTGGGGAATTTGAGAGGGTAGAGTGTCCAAAAGTGGAGAAATGAAAGGAAGCCTGATGACAGGAGAGATATGTCTAGGAGGGCAAAAGAGATAGAAGGAATAAAGGAGTAGAAAACAAAGAAGTGCAAATAGAAGAGATGAGCGCGGATCTGAGCGGCAGCCAAAACACACACATGATTGGACATAGGGAAATTCAAGTTACAAAGGCCTAGTTACAAAGTTAATATTAGGATACATATACCCTGGTAGTAAGTGGGAAATAAAAAGGAGACAATAGGATGGAATCCAGAGATAAAGACAGAGGTTCCGTGGTGGGATAATGTTGACGTAAGCAGGGTGGCGTTGGTGTGCGGTATCATCAATCTGTCACATTGATAGGTACAAAATTCAGGAAAAAAGTCCTTAAAAGAATTATGCACAATTGATCGATTGATGTTCTGATGAAAGGTCATTGACCTGAAACGTTAACTCTGTATCTCTCTCCAGACCTGCTGAGTATTACCAGCATTTTCTGTTTTTATTTCAGATTTCCAGCATCCGCACTATTTTGCTTTTATATGTACTATTGATACCGGTCACTGTGCCCAAGGTGGCCGATACCTTATTTATAACACAATATCCTTCAGGGAGTTCAGCCTAGTTTATTCCACTTTATGGAATTATTCCAGCACCCCAACACCTCCAATCCCCTCTTTCAAGCCTTCACCTACGTTTTTCAATGACATCAATGAAGTGCTTGTAGTTGATGGTGCCGTTGCATTTTAAGTCATATTTATTAAGTATGGCGTTCCTCTCCTCAAGGCTGAGATGAATCCCCACAGTTTGGTCCAAGCATCGTAGGAACTGAGATCCTGTAAGACAAATAAATGTCAAGAGTGGTCACCATAGGAGAAAATGAAATGGCCATGAACAGTCATATGAAGGAGTCTTCTCCATGCTGTCCCGTGACATAGTGGGAAATGCATTGTGTAGTGTAGACACTAAGCCACACAGACCAGAAGATCCCAAGTTCCATTCTAGCCTATGCTGGGCTAGCTGCTCTCAACTGGCACATCAGTTGGTTCAGCAATATGCCCCAAACAACAGTCATTGACATAAAAGGAAAGAAAATGGAGAATCTCACTCCCACATGGAGCAGTTGAGATGAATAGCATTAATGCATGCAGGGCGAA
This sequence comes from Heterodontus francisci, assembly GCF_036365525.1. Classification (NCBI taxonomy): domain Eukaryota; kingdom Metazoa; phylum Chordata; class Chondrichthyes; order Heterodontiformes; family Heterodontidae; genus Heterodontus; species Heterodontus francisci. Next base: position 21,132,086 of record NC_090412.1, on the reverse strand, counting down.
GCTCGATAAATACATAAGAGAGAAAGGAATAGAAGAATATGCTGACAGGGAGCGATGAAGAGGGTAGGAGGAGTCTCATATGGAGCATAAACACCAGCAGAGACCAGTTGGGCCGAATGGCCTGTTTCTGTGCTGTAGACTCTATGATGTGCTATGTGAATTGATGTGGTTGCGCGGAAAGAGTGAGCCTGATTTGTACCAATATGTGGAAAGATATAGGGCTTTGAATTGGTTATCATAACCAACAGGGATATTCATGAGCATAATAAACCTTCAATGATGTGCTTTGGCATCGTATTTCTTATTTTTCTTACTATTTTTTTCCCTCCCCTTTAATTGTCTTGTTGAGTCAAGGTTTTTCACCTCCCTTTGAGCTTGCATGAAAGGGTGTGTAAGAATTTCCCTAGCATTGACGAATCTATCACAGATAAAGGAAGAGGTAGACTAGAGTATAGACAAGTCAATAAGAAATGAGAAAGGGCCTTGTTGTGACAATGCAGCTTAGGACTGAAGATGCATTCGTACAATTCTCAGATCCACCAAAGGCAAACTTTGACCCTGTTGTTGGATTTATCACTAATGCCAAGGAAGCACGGCGGTTCAGTGGCAATCGATTAGATGGACACTGACAATATGGTACTGGTACTGTAATCCTACAGATGGTGAATGTATTTTACCGACAATTTTCCAGCTCAGGTTTTCAGCAAAAGAGTTTTCTGACTTACTTGTGATATAACCATTACGTAATTTGTCATAATCTCCAAAATACTCAGAAATTCGAATTCTTTTCGATAATACTGTCTTCCTAATTTTGTCCTCAATCGCCTCCACATGTGATGCATCCATTTCACTGAAGAAACAAAAGAGCTTGATTAGAACAATGGAAGAAAGAACTGGGATTTATTTTGCACAGTATTACATTCTCAGATGTCACACAGTGCTCCATAACCAATGGAGGACTTTTGAACTACTGTCTCCATTATAATAATAGATTCTTGATCATTGGGGTTGAGGGTTGGGAAATACTAAGTGAGATACCCCTGGGAGCCCTCAACATTGACTCTGGACCCCATGAAGCCTCTGGGCAAGAAAACCTCCTGCTGAATCCCACTCTCCCTCAGCGATTCACTAATATCCTTGAGGGAAGGAAACCTGCTGTCCTCACCTGGTCTGGCCTATCTGTGATTCCAGTCCCACACTAACATAGAATTACTTAGAACTTGCAGCAGAGAGTTCGGCCATTTGGCTCAACTGGTCTGTGCTGATATTTATGCTCCACACAGGCCTCTGTCCAGCCTACTTCATCTCACCCTATCTGCATATCTTTTTATTCCTTTCTCTTCCATGCACTTATCTGGCTTCCCCTTAAAGGGGAGATGGTGGCATAGTGGTAATTTCACTGGGCTAGTACTCCAGAGGCCCAGGCTAAGGCCCTGGGGATATGGGTTCAAATCCCACCATGGCAGCTGGTGGAATTTATATTCAACGAATTAATAATAAGCTGGAATAGAAACCTAGTCTCAGTAATGGTGCCATGAAACTATCATCAATTGTTATAAAAACCCAGCTGGTTCACTAATATCCTTTAGGGAAGGAAATCTGCCATCCTTACGTGGTCTGGCCTATATGTGACTCTAGACCCAAGGCAATGTGGTTGACTCTTAACTTCCTTCTGAAATGGCCTAGCAAGCCACTCAGTTGTCAAGGGCAATTACACATTGGGCAAGAAATGCTGGCTTTGCCAGTACACATCCCATGAACAAATTGTTTTGAAAGTGCTTCTATTTTTAAACTTTTTTTGAGGATTCGTGAGTTATTTGGGAAAGCTGAAAAGACTCCACGCATGTTTTTTTACAAGGGTTGCTGAGAGGTATTGTTTGAAAACAAACCTTAACTGGATATCACATGCCTTAAGCTCAATAAACAACAGAAACCTTGGTGACTTGGGGAGATGTTTACAGAGAAGTGACATGTCAAGATTTATGAGGGTCAGTAGCTGGTTTCACTTCTAAGATATTGTTTTGTATCAGTGGGTGTTTTTGAATGCAGTTGATTTCGTAGCCTGCTGAAGAAAAATCCCAGCTCATCTCTTTCTTCCTGTCTCTGTGAAATCCTACAAAGATCCAGTGTGTGAGTGAGCTGAAACCTCTGATGCCGTATTTATCCTGAGAAGCTGGAAAGCCTTCCGGATTAATCCTCGACACCGAACTGCTCCAGAGAAGATCCCAGTGACCTTGTACTCAGACGCCAGACTGTATGACATTTTGGGACACAACATATCTCATCCGTTTTCTTCAAGAATTAACACGTATTTGGCCAAAATATTCTTTTGTTTGTAAAAGAGCTCTGCAGAGAAAATTTCTTTATTTTTTCTGTTAACCACTGTGTGTGTGAGTGTGTATGTGGCAGGGGGGGGGATAGTTAAAAAGGGAACTTTCATATTTCAACCTGTGTGTTAATGATTTGGTTCTTTACTGGATAAGCCTTGTTTGATAGTAAACAGATAATTTTGTTGTTTATTAAAGAAACCTGGTTGGTGTATTTTATTCTGGGCTAAAGAGTAGAGCATATGATTGACTGCATCAGTAACTGGGTAAACATTTAAATGTATGTTGTGACCTGTGGAGAGGTGGAACTAGAAAAAAAAGTGCACTCTTCCTGCTTCAGTCATAACAGAATAAATAAAATCTATGCTATTCGCCTCAACTACTGCATGCGGTAACAGACTTTGTGTTCTAACCACTCTCTGGGTAAACAGGTTTCTCCTGAACTTGTTTATTGGATTTATTAGTGACAATATTTACGGTTCTTAGTCTTCGACTCCCCCACAAGTGGAAAGATCTTCTCTACATTTAACTTATTTAACCCCTTCACAATTTTAAGGATCTCTATTAGGTCACCCTTTGGCCTTCTCTTTTCTGGAGAATACAGCCACAGCCTGTCCAGTCTTTTGTGAGAGATATCATCTCTCAGTTCTGGTCTTTCTCTCGTAAATCTTTTTTTGCACCTTCTCCAGTGCCTCTATATCCTCTTGTAGTACGGAAACCAGAACTGTGCACAGTACTCCAAGTGTGGTCTAACCAAGGTCTGTACAAAGTTAACACAATTTCCCTACTTTTCAATTCAATTCCTCTAGAAATGAACCCTGTACTTTATTTGCATTTTTATTGCCTTGTAAGCTTTTAATAACTTCTGAATGTGTATCCGCACATCCCTTTGCTCCTCTACCCCATTAAGATTCTTATTTTCCAAGGAATAGGTGGCTCCTTATTCCTTTTACCTAAATGTATCAGATCACATGTATCTATATTGTAATTCATTTGCCATTTACACACCCATAGCACCATAGAAAAGCTACGGCACAGAAAGAGGCCATTCAGCCCATTGTGTCTGCGCCGCCTGAAAAAAACTAGCCACCCATTCTAATCCCACCTTCCAGCACCCGGTCCGTAGCTGTGCAGGTTACAGCTCTTTAGGTGCAGGTCCAGGTACCTTTTAAAAGAGTTAAGGGTTTTTGCCTCCACCACCGATCCAGACAGTAAATTCCAGACATCCACCACCCTCTGGGTGAAAAGGTTTTACCTCATGTCCCTGCCAATCCTTCTACCAATCACCTTAAATCTGTGCCCCCTGGTAATCGACCTTTCCGCTAGGGGAAACAGGTCCTTCCTGTCTACTCTATCTCGGCCCCTCATAATTTTGTACGCCTCAATTAAATCACCCTTCAGCCTCCTCTGTTCTAAGGAAAACAACTCTAGCCTATCCAATCTTTCCTCATGGCTGCAATTTTCAAGCCCGGGCAACATTCTTGGAAATCTCCTCTGTACTCACTCCAGAGCAATTATGTCCTACCTGTAATGTGGTGACCAGAACTGTACGCAATACTCCAGCTGTGGCCTAACGAGCATTTTATACAGTTTCAGCATTACATCCCTGCTTTTGTATTCTATACAATATGTATAGATATATATACAAAATATACCCACTCTGTAAGTTTCTCACAAACCCCCCAAGTTTGTGTCAGCCACAAATAATTGACTCTTAACAGTCCTCACCACCACCTTCTCAAGGGTAAATGTTGGCCTAGCCAGTGATGCCCACATGTCACAAACGGATAAAAAAAGAAAAGGCATAGCAAGACTTCTAGGTATATCAAACTGCTCCAAAACAGAATAAGAATAAAACCTAATGGAACACTCAGCTATGACCCACACATTGAATCAGGTCACAACAAACCCACACTCAGCCCAATTGACCAGCAAAGTTCTCTTCACTGACATCAGGGGACTGGTGCCAAAGTTTGGACGGCTGTCCCACAGACTAGTAAAGTAAGAGCCTGACATTATCATATTTACAGAATCATACCTACCAGCCAATGTCCCACATGCCTTCATCACCATCCCTGGGTATGTCCTGTCACACCAGCAGGAGATCCAGCACAGAGGTATATAGTCAGGTGGGAGAGATCCAAGGAGTCCGCAACATTGGCTCCGGATTTCATGAATTTCAAAGCATGTTTTTATTTTTAGTTCTTTTTTCCTTTTTCTCTTTTTTCTTTTTTATTTGTTTGCTTTGTTTTAGTTTGTCCAGTTTGTTTCTACTGTGCATACCCACTGTTTTTTTTTCATGTTTGTGCTTGGGGCCAAGCTGTTCATTTTTCTGTCAATTAACACCCTCTCTGCACTAACGCTTTGTCTTTCAGCACACCATTAACATACCATTTGCCTTTGCTCCATGACTATCTGGTCAGTCATTCTCTGTGACCTTTTGTCCTATCAACACCTTGCCTTTTGTTATCTCTTGCCCCACCCTCGCTTTACTTGCTTAAAACCTATTACATTTCTAATATTTTCCAGTTCTGATGAAAGGTCACTGACCTGAAACGTTAACTCTGCTTCTCTCTCCACAGATGCTGCCAGACCTGCTGAGTATTTCCAGCACTTTCTTGTTTTTATTATGACGGAATAACCTACTTGACCTCGTCCTCACCAATTAACCCATCACTGATGCATCTGTCCATGGTAGTATTGGTTGGAATGACCACTGCACATTGGAGACCCAGTCTCATTTTCACACTGAGGACACATTCCATCATGTCGTGTCCTTACCACCGTGCTAAGTTAGTCATATTTAGAACAGATCTAGAAGCTCAAAATTGGGCATCAATGAGACACTATGGGCCATCAGCAACAGCAGGACTGTGTTCAACCATAACCTGTAACCTTGTGGCCCAGTATATCCCTCACTCCTCCATCACCAGCATGCAATAGATAGAGCCAAGCGATCACACAACCAATGGATAAGGTCAAAGGCCTGCAGTCCTGCTACATCCAGTCATGAATAGTGGTGGACAATTTAAGCAACTAATGGGAGAAAGAGGATCCACGAACATGCCCATCCTCAATGATGGTGGAGCCCAGCACATGAGTGCAAAAGACAAGGCTGCAACATTCACAATCATCTTCAGCCAGAAGTGGCGAGTGGATAATCCATTTTAGCCTCCTCCTGAGGATCCCCAGCATCACAGATGCCAGGCTTAGCCATTTTGGTGCACTCCACTCCAAGAAACAGCCATGTACACTAGGCACAGCAAAGGCTAAGGGCCCTGATGACATCCCAGCTACAGTACTGAAGACTTGTGCACTGCGCCTCTAGCTAAGCTGTTTTAGCACCTCTACAACACTGTCAACTATCTGATAATGTGGAAAATTGCCCTGGTATGCTCTGTCCGCAGAAAGCATGAAAAATCCACCATGGCCAATTACCATCCCACCAGCCTACTCTCAATCATCAGCAAAGTGATGGAAGGAATAGTTAATGGTGCTAGAAAATTGCGCTTACTCACCAATAACCTGCTCACTGATGCTCAGTGTGGGTTCCACTAGGACCGCTTGGTTCCAAACTTCATTACAGCCTTGATCAAAACATGGACAATAGAGTTAACTTCCAGAGGTGAGGTTACAGTGATTGCCCTTGACATCAGGCAGCATTTGCCTGGGTTTGGCATCAAGGAGACCAAATAAAACTGAAGTCAATGGGGATCGGAGGAAAAATCTACAGTAGCTGGGGTCATACCTAAAACAAAGGAAGATGGTTGTGCTTGTTGGAGGCCAATCTTCTCAGCCCCAGGCCATTGCTGCAGGAGTTCCTCAAGCTAGCATCCTAGGCCCAACTATCTTCAGCTGCTTTATCAATGACCTTTCCATCACCTTAACATCTGAAATAGCACTGTTTACTGATGATTGCGGTGTTTAGCTCCATTTGCAATGCCTCAGATAAGCCCACATGCAGTAAAACTCAACAACATTCAGGCTTGGGCTGATAAGTGGCAAGTAACATTTCTGCCACACAAGTGCCAGGCACTGACCATCTCCAACAAGAGAGAATCTAAGCATCTCCCTTTGACATTCAATGGCATTGTCATGACAGAATCTCCTACCATCAACATCCTGGAGACTGCCATTGAAAAGAACCTCAACTCACCAGCCATATAAAGAAAAGCAGGTCAGAGGCTGGGTATTCTGCAGCAAGTGGCTCACTTCCTGACTTTCCAAAACTTCTCCACCACATCCAAGGCATAAGTTAAGAGTGTGATGGAATAATCCTCACTTGTCTGGACGTGTGCAGCTGCAACAACACTCAAGGAGCTCGATACAATCCAGGACAAAGCAGTCACTGGACCTGCAACACATCCACTACCTTAAACATCCAATCCCTTCATCATCGGTACTCTGCAGCTTCAATGTGCAGTATCACAAGGTCATAAGAACTAGGAGCAGGAGTAGGCAATTCAGCCCCTCGAGCCTGCTCCGCCATTCAATACGACCGTGGCTGATCCCATCTCGGCCTCAACTCCACTTTCCTGCCCATTCTCCATAACCCTTCAACCTTTTACTAATTAAAAATCTGTCTATCCACAGGATGCATTGCAGCAACTTGCCTAAGCTTCTTTGACAGCACCTCCCAAACCTGTGCCCTCCACTACCTAGAAAGACAAAAGGCAGCAGGTGCATGAGAACACCACCACCTCCAAGTTCCTATCCAAGTCACACACTGTCCTAACATATACTGCCGTTCCTTCAGCATCACTGGGTCAAAATCCTGGAATCTCCTCTCTAACAGCACTGTGGCAGTATCTTCACCACATAGACTACAGCATTTCAAGATGGCGGCCCAGCACCACCCTCCCAAGGGCAATTAGAGATGGGCAATAAGCATCTGTCACTCTAGTGACACACATAAATCAAGAATTGATTTTTAATACAGAATCCTGTCCTTACCAGCTTCCTGGACCATCAGCAGCGGAATTGATGACTGACTTGCACTCATGGGCAGAGTCCAACACTTGAAGCTATTAATTCCTCCTTTTTAATGGATGCATGGCAAATAATGAGAATTCAGCGTACTGTTTGGCTACTCCAAGAGAAGAGTAGATGATGCCCCAGGAATATTGTTGCATTCTAATAAAAAATTTGTGAATGTTTCTGAAGCTGAAGAATGAATTGAGAGACATTGAGAAGGGAGACTTTGAGGTATCATCTTCTTGGCACAGTCAAGATTAGAATTACTGGAATATGATCTGAGCCTAATCGACCTACTTTAACAAGGCTTAACTTTGGACTTCAGTAACTTAGATGTCAAAGAAAAGTAATACAATCATTCAGTATGATTATTGTAAAAGTGTAACTCAAAACTGCCAGATTACACCTTCGTTTCTTGCTCACCAATGCCAGATCCTCACAGGCCCCAATAGCAGATCACAAGGTGAAAAGCATAAGAGAGCGCGGCCAAACCTCCAGGTTGCTCATATTCCAAATGCTTAAGGACACAAGCAAAATCTAGACTCAGTATGCTAGTAGGGCTCATGCTGAGGGGGGAGATCACGGAAAAGGTGAAAGATAAAAGTGGGAGGGTGAGGTTGCTAATAAAAGAATTAGTGAATACCAGAAAGTGAATAGACTTGTCCAAAAATGGGAGAACCTGCCTTTGAAATATAGGAACAGGAGTAGTCCATTGAGCCCGTTCTGCTATTCAATTAGATTACCCACACTGATTTCATGTCCCTTAATCCCTTGACCTGACAAAAAGACTATCAAGAAATGCTGGAACCACTCAGCAGGTCTGGCAGCATCTGTGAAAAGAGAAGCAGAGTTAACGTTTCGGGTCAGTGACCCTTCTTCGGAACTGACAAATATTAGAAAAGTCACAGGTTATAAGCAAGTGAGGTGGGGGTGGGGCAAGAGATAACAAAGGAGGTCTAGATTGGACCAGGCCACATAGCTGACCAAAAGGTCACGGAGCAAAGGCAAACAATATGTTAATGGTGTGTTGAAAGACAAAGCATTAGTACAGATTAGGTGTTAATATTCAGTATATTTTCCAAGTCCAGTCTCTGACAATAGGGTTAGGTTGTGGAGGTGAGGCCACAGTTTTGAGTTCTGATCTTGTAAACCTTCGTAAGATCAATTAATTAATGCTTCGACATCATAAGGCACAAGTGTAGATGGAAAGAATTAAATTCCACAACAAAAATTAGACTTTTTTTGCTGTCAGAAATTGCCAAACACTCAAAATTCCAGCCACTCCCATTGCTGGAAATTCCACTTATGACCTTTACGGCCCTTTTTCCTCCCTTGCACTGGTGACATTACTTATTCCATCATTTAAACACTCTAATGTTAACAGCAAATTTGACGGCTTTATTTCTGCTTTTTATCTCTGGCTGTAACTGTTTAATTACTTGTGTGTCAAATCAGTTAGTGGCGTAGCAAATCCCCAATAAGGGCACAACTGCTTGTTTGCTGTTTAATAACTAACACCTTTTAGTAAAGCACGATTCATGGGATAAAATGATCATCATGATTGCATTTTGTATAGTCTTTCTTAATGCAGATACTACTGTGTCTCTTTAATTAAGCACTATTACAAGAAGTCACCACTAAAAGTGACCTGGAGTATTCCAGGAATGCAGCTGTCAGTCTGAGGGTGATGAAGCTGTTTCCACCTGTGGGCTATCTGGCTCCTGATCCAGATCTTATCTGCCTTCGATCTATCTTTGATGCTTTCTTTTAGTGTTTCTCCTGATCTCCCTATATTTTTCTCAGTTTCTGGGCTAAAAATTGGATAAGGGCAATCTGCGGGCATAGGGATTATGATATGTGATTACCCCAAGCCTGATCGAGGTGATGCAGGTAGCAGGCAAACTTCGGGCTGCCTGCTGATCTCCAGGATTGTGGTGCGCAGCCCAGCGCTAAACGTGCTACTGGTCGGCTGCCTGCTCACCAGGGGGCTCAGATTTGTGCCAGGATATCACAAGTTAAAATTAGCCTGGACTTCTTAAAGCCAGACTGCATCTCAGAGGAAAGATGCATTCTGGCTGCAGCAGGTTCTGAAAGTGTCTGGGAGAGACATTGTGAGCAGGAAGAAAGATGGAATAGGAAGAGGCAATATACACTTAATGGCACAGTTCTAAAGAATGTGCAGGAACAGAGGGACCTGGGGGTGTATGTGTATTGATCTTTGAAGGTGGCAGGACATATTGAGAGAATGGTCAGTAAAGCATGTGGGATCATGAGCTTCATAAATAGAGGCATTGAGTACAAAAGCAGGAACATTGTGCTGAACCTTTATAAAACTCTGGTTTGGTCCCAACTGGAGTATTGCGTCCAGTTCTGGCCACCACACTTCAAGAAGATGTGAGGGTGCTTGAGAGGGTGCAGAGGAGATTTAACAGAATAGTTACAGGGATGGAGGATTTTAGTTACGAGATTAGGTTGGAAAGCTGGGGTTGTTCTCCTTAGAGCAAGGGAGATTGAGGGGAGATTTAATTGAAGTATACAAGATTATGACAGGCTTAGATAAGTTAGACAAGGAAAAACTGTTCCCATTAACTAATGGCATAAAGACTAGGGGACACAGATTGAAGGTTTTGGGCAAGAGATGCAGGGGGAATATGAGGAAGAGCATTTTTAATGCATTGGGTGGTAATGACCTGGAACTCGCTGCTCACAAGGGTGGTGGAAGTGGAGACAATCAATGACTTCAAAAGGAAATTGGATGGCGCTTGAAGGAAATAAATTCGCAGGGCAACGGGGATCGAGCGGGGGAGTGGGACTGATTGGATAGCTCCAGCATGGACTCATTGGGCTGAATGCCCTCCTTCTGTGCTGTAAATGACTCTATGACTCTATGACAGTGCCGGATAAAGTTCAATGATCTCACACAAGTGGTCAAGTTCAGCGAATGCATCTTCAAATGTCATATCCTTCCAATTGCCCCACTAGCCTCACACCACTGCTCAATGCATCACAACCCCATCACTCACCCAGCAACAATCTCGAGTAATCAGGGTTTCATGCCTAACATTCATATACTCCACTTCACCCTCACACACTCATCACTGTTGCAAGCCTCACAATCACATATCACAGCTTGCACCTATGCACATATTACTGGCTCTTCAGTTCTGACAGGTAAATCACTCTAACACATTGCAACACACTCATTGGCAATCTTGGCTCTCTTTTGCAGGATAAGATGGCACGTAACAGGAGGGAACAGCAATGAACCAGCAGGGAACTGGCACAGCTGCATGTCCTCGCCCTGTTGGAGGAGATGGTGCTTTGCATCATTGGCATGCTGTCACAGAGGCCTTCTGCACATTTTCAGATCTCACTTCACCCTCATCCCACTATCTGCTCTGAAGTAAGCCCCTACTTGCCCACCCCAACAATCCCCTTGTGCATTTATGCTTTCAGATACCCAAGATCTGTCACCTGGTCAGCCAGTGGCACATGGCAATGAATGGCAAAAAGAAGAGCAGATCTCTGAGGAAGAAGGATGGACACTAGATCTGACACGTAGCCACAAGCGTACCTTATAGGGGAGTATCAATGCGCGATCTGCACGTGGTGAGTCACTAGGGCTGCAGCCAGTTCAGGAGGAAAGGATAGTGCATGTGCCACTCCCCAGTAGGGATGGGCTGGTGTACAGGAAATGGCTGATGGGCATGCACACTGAGATGCTTGGGTCATTGGCAGGTCTGCCAGACAGTGTTTGTCACTGTCAAGGAGCATGGAGGAGTCCAGCTCCGACTTAACCCAGAGCTTCAGACAAAGCTTGGAGCCCATCCTTTCCAGCTTGGAAGTGGTGGCCAACTTCATGACATCTCTTGCGGACCCAGTCACAATGTAACATCTGATGTCCGATGTTTCAGCTTCCATTGCAGCACAGGCAGAAGCCACCCAACTTCTGGCTGCTGCAGTCGAGGCGCAGGCTAAGGTCATGAGATCTCTGCTTGTTAACATGTAAGCCCAGCTTGATGCCATGCAAACTCGGACTGGCTGCAGATGGCAGTACTCAAAGGGGCATGCAGGGTCTCACAGCAGTCCAGCAAGCAGAGACAGAGGGAAAGAGCAAGACAGGAGGATAGGAGGAGAGGAGAAGTGAAAAGAGGGAGGTTGGGGAAGAAGGGAGGTGAGGAAAAATCATATAAATACTGAAACCTAAAGACTGGTACACTCAAACATAAATACTGAGGCATAAATGCTTGTGCATTCAAACAGGTTCAGGGGTGTGGGTAGCAGATATAAGTGTGTACGCCCTTCTCAGAAATGCTACCTCTTCCCCACCCCCACATTTCACACTGATGATCAGTTTTTTTCCTGGTATATCTATCTAACCCCTCTGCCCACAGTGGAAAATTTCAGATTTCATGTCAAGAATGCTGCATTACAGTTATTGAAATTAAAAACATTGCGCACAATTGAAGGATTTTTGATCCAGCATTAACTTGAATTAATTCCTGCGAGGTTGATCAATTTGAATCAGACAATCAGGTTGACAAAAGGCAGATGACACTTTTGTCAATAGGTGGAAAACAGGCTTGAAATCTGCGGACAGAATGAAAACAGCAGACTGATTTTATTACGAGATTGCTGGAGCTATAAACGAATGCTGTAATGCAGGTAAGTTTACCAGGGCATTCATTTTTTTGTTGCTGGACCACTGGTCTGTCACAGTGGCATAGGCAAGACATTTTTGAGATGGGGGTGCTTAGATATGAATTTGTCAGACTAAACAAAACTACGCGGCACAGTGGCGCAGTGGTTAGCACCGCAGCCTCACAGCTCCAGGGACCCGGGTTCGATTCCGAGTACTGCCTGTGTGGAGTTTGCAAGTTCTCCCTGTGTCTGCGTGGGTTTTCTCCGGGTGCTCCGGTTTCCTCCCACAAGCCAAAAGACTTGCAGGTTGATAGGTAAATTGGCCATTACAAATTGTCACTAGTATAGGTAGGTGGTAGGGAAATATAGGAACAGGTGGGGATGGTTGGTAGGAATATGGGATTAGTGTAGGATTAGTATAAATGGGGGGTTGATGTTCGGCACAGACTCGGTGGGCCGAAGGGCCTGTTTCAGTGCTGTATCTCTAATCTAATCTACTTCAGATAGGCCATTTTTAATATGGGAATTTCACAGTAGTCTCAGATAGAAACATTATTACTTCCATTTATCAAAACATTCAAATGAAAAGAAAAACAGTTCTGTTGGACAAAAATCTCTAAAACATGAAGTCCCAGTGCCGGGTATGTGTTACTGGTCTATTAATAACTACGCCGTGATTCACTGCAACATTCCAGTGAACACTGAGATGGGCAAGACCAACTAATTGGTTCTCACAGCTCTGATTGTGGAATTGACCAGCTCTGAGAGAACATCAGTCATTTCCCTGCTTCAGTCATGTGATGTCAGGCACATCCTCTTGAAAGGAAGGAGCGATCTGACAAAACAAATCATAGAAATTTCAGGGGGAGGGGCAGTGTTTCAACACCCTTAACACACCCCACCCCCACTGTGCCTGTGTGGGAGACATTCTTCTTAAATTTGGTCTCAGAAAGACTGAACAGTCTGGGCTCTTTTCTCTAGAATAAAAAAAGAGAGCTGATGGTGATCTAATTTATGAAAGGGCTGGATAGGGTAGTATGAGAGATGTTTCCACCTATGAGGGAGACCAGAATGAGAGGTCAGAAGTATAAGATAGTCACTAATAAATCCAATACAGAACACAGGAGGAACTTCCTTACCCAGAGAGTGGTTAAGATGAGGAACCTGCTACCACACATGGAGTAGTTATGAACAACAAATAATGAAGGACAAGTAAAGCCCTTTTAGCCCATCCAGCCTGTCCCACAAAACTGGGATACCTTGTGTATCACAACATATAAACTTCACCCCACTCAAAGCCGTGTGATCTCCTGGGAGTGGTAGAAAAAAGATAAAAACCCAGGTCGATATGGGGGTCAGGGTGGGGTGCGAGGTGGTGGTGGTGGGTGTTAAGCTGGGAGAGTCCTCTCCGACCAATCTATGTGATCAAAACAAGCCCAGGAGATCACTCTGGCCCTGAATTCTCTGAAGTACCTACCATTTGTAAGAGGTGCTGTCCGTCCTAGCCAAAAACAGGAATTCAGCAAATCGAGACGAGACAGCAGCCTGTTCCAGAGGTCCACTATTCTCTGGGAAAAGTACCACCTTCTGACATCTAACCTAAATCTGGCCTCCTATGGGGAGACGATGGCGTAGTGGTAATGTCGCTGAGCTCGTAATCTAGAGGCCTACGCTAATGTCCTGGGGACCTGGGCGCAAATCCTACCACAGCAGCTGGTTTTAAATTCAATTAATTAAGAAATTCAATTGATGAATAAAAATCTGGAATTGAAAGCTAGTCTCAGCAATGGTGCCATGAAGTTATCGTCAATTGTTGTAAAAACCCATCTGGTTCACTAATGTCCTTTCGGGAAGGAAATCTGCCATCCTTACCTGGTCTGGCCTACATGTGACTCCAGACCCACAGCAATGTGGTTGACTCTTAGCTGCTCTCTGAAATGGCCTAGCAAGCCACTCAGTTGTCAAGGGCAATTCAGGATGGGTAACTAATGCTGGTTGTGCCAAAGACACCCACATTCCACGAAAGAATATCAAAAAAAACACAATTTAAAACTGTGATCCCCATTTTTGTTTAGAGATACAGCACTGAAACAGGCCCTTCGGCCCACCGAGTCTGTGCCGCCCATCAACCACCCACTTATACTAATCCTACACTAATTCCATATTCCTACCACATCCCCACCTGTCCGTATATTTCCCTACCACCTACCTATACTAGGGGCAATTTATAATGGCCAATTTACCTATCAACCTGCAAGTCTTTGGCATGTGGGAGGAAACCGGAGCACCCGGAGGAAACCCATGCAGACACAGGGAGAACTTGCAAACTCCACACAGGCAGCACCCAGAATTGAACCCGGGTCACTGGAGCTGTGAGGCTGCGGTGCTAACCACTGCGCCACTGTGCCGCCCACATTCTTCACTATTCTTCACTAACCTATTTAATTTGAACAAACTGTCAACTGGAACCCAATCTATTCCTTTCATTTATCTTATAAACCTCAATCACCCCTAAGTCTACGCTTAGTGGCTGTCCATTTGCATCCTTTCCAAAGCTTCAATATCACTCACCATGTGAGGAGACCAAAACTGCACACAATATTCCAAGTGAGACAAAATAGTATGCCTCATTTTATAATCAATTATTTTTTAAATGCGCCTCTACACCCTATTTGCTCTAGCTATCACTTCATGGCATTGCTCGTGCACCTTTAGAGATCTCTGCACTCGAGTGGCCAGACATCTTTCTTTCTCCACCTTGTTTACTGTTTTTCCCTGAAGAGTGTATGTTTGTTGAGTACTCAGCCTGCCAACAAGCATAACACTGCACCTTTTCCAAATTAAACATTATTTGTCGTCACGAGTCCAATCTCCCAGCACACTAAGATGCGCCTAAAGCAAACGAGCATCACCTACAGTCCTAACACTTGCACAGATTTTAGTATCATCTGGAAATCTGCCAACTGTGCTCCCAACACCTACACCTCGATCATGAATAAAAACAGTGAAGACCAATGGTTCTCATAACAGATCCAAATCCATCTATAACTATGTTTTGCCTACAGATAATTCAGTTCTACAACCCATGGTTACAGTTTGAAAATGGAGTTTCTGTATGTTACAAAACACAGTAATTGGTAAAAGAAGCAAAAGCGACATGAAGAAAAATGTCTTACACAGCGAATGGTTGGGATCTGGAAATGTACTGCCTGAGAGTGTGGCAGAGGCAGATTCAATCGAGGCCTTCAAAAGAGACTTAGACAGTTAAATGAAAAGGAAGAATGTGCAGGGTTACGGGGTGAAGGCGGGGGAGTGGCACCTGGTGAAATGGTCATTGGGAGAGCCAGTGTAGACATGATGGGCTGAATGGCCTCCTTCTGTGCTGTAACAATTCTGTGATTCTGTCCATCCAGCTGGTTCCCAGTTGAGCTCAGTATTTAACACTAATACTAAATGCTTCAATCTGACGCGGTGCCTAATCAAAACGTTTTGGAAATCTAAGTGGACAATGTGTACTGGGCTTATCCAAACCACCATCTTGGTGACTTCTTCCAAAAATACAATAAGATTTATCAGATATGGCCACCTTTTTATGAAAACCTAATATGTCCTTCTCTATGAAAGCAATCATATATTGCATCCTTAATGCTTCGCTCAAGCTTCTTTCCAGTACTGCTGTCAAAATAATGGATATATAGTTATAGGGCTCTGTCTTGCCACTTTTTTTAAAGATGGGGACTACATTAGCCTCCTGCAACCCAGAATGTAGTAAGCTAATAGAGGTACCGACTAGTGCTTGTATAAGTCCCATCTCCCCGAAGACTCTCGGGTGGGTATCATCGTGCTGCTGTATCTATTTTTAATTCTATCTAAAACAATATGTTCATTTATGTTTATATTACTTGTTTAATACTAAAATTATTCAATTCTAATAGCCAAGCTTGTCTTCAGGGATGAAGATCAATGCAAAGTACTAATTTAATAATTCTGCCATACCCAATGTGTCCTTTGTAACTTGTCCTTGAGCATCCTCCAATGGCCCAACACCACCTTTGACAGTTCTCTGACTCTTAACATAAATGAAAAACATTTCCCATTATTTCTGCAAGTGCCTACGGCCCTCTTTTCCATGAATCATTCAGCTGATCTAATAACACTCTTTGTTTTCTTTAACAGTTCCTTGTACTCAACTCTGTTTAGTTGTGTATTAGATGCCTTTAGTTTACAGAAACATTTTTGTTTCGATCTTATTTGTCTTTCTACACAACCAGTCAGCCACCTTGGCTTTCTCTTACCACTTTACCTTCTTTTGACTCTGGGTACATATTTGTCTTCACATTTTCACATTGTTCTTAAACAACTTTCCATTTGTATTCTACATTGGTCTGGTGAAGATGAATATCAGAGATGCACTTAAGGGAAAGCTAGGTAAACACATGGGGGAGGAAGGAATAGAAGGCTATGACAATGGGGTGAAATTAAGTAGGGTAGGAGGAGGCTCGTGTGGAGCATAAACACCGGCACAGACCAGTTGGGCCGAATGGCCTGTTTCTGTGCTGTAAATTCCATGTAAACCAAGGCCAGTTCAATAGAAGAATATTGATCATCATATAGTTGAAAATAAATCACATAATAAATATTAGTTTTAAGTCTTCACTCGGTTTAACAACTGATATTACGCAGAACATAAAGCCAATTCTCAAGGTATTTTTCCATTAGCACAACCTGTAATCCATCATTCAATATCTTTGTAACTCACACAATCACAAATGCACACACACATATACTTCTGCATTCACTGCTGGTATCTCTTAACTGGTTCAAATGATTTTCAGTTTATTGTTTTTCTCCTATGCAATAAATAACAAGTAAGCAAACCCATATGTTAAAGCACTGCGTGATTCAACAAAAATCAATTTGGTCATCAGCCCAACCAACACTGACTCAATTTCAACTGAACCTTCACACTATAAAGAGCTTTTGTTATCCTTCAAGGGGCATTTTCACCACAGGAAAATCTTGATTTCATATTTCAGTCTTTTCAGATCTGAAGAAAGTCCTGATAAATAACAATGTGTTCTAAAAGGGAGTCTGGTCCAATGCAGAATTAAAATGAGACCTGGGTTGTTTTAAATTGCTTCAAAGTTATATACGTGATATGAGACAAGTTATTACTAACACATATAATCATTATAATCTAAGGAAATTTATTTAAGTCACCTCCAGTTTAATATTGGGAAGACCAAAACCATTGTCTTTTTGCTCCCCGCCACAACCTCCAGTCCCCAGCCACTGACTCCATCCCACTCCCTGGCCATTGTCTGAGGCTAACCAGACTGTTCACAATTTTGACGTCCTATTTGACCCTGAGCTGAGCTTCCGACCCCATACCATCTCCATCACCTATTTCTACCCTGTAACATCACCCCTCTCCACCCCTGCCTCAGCTCATCTTCTGCTGAGACCCTTATCTATGACTTTGGTACATCTAGACTCAGCTATTCCAATGCTCTCCTGGCTTGCCTCCCAGCATTCATCCTCCTATGCTTGAGCCCATCCTAAACTCTGCTGTCCTGATCTTTAAAAACAACAACAACTTGCATTTCTATAGCACCTTTAATGTAGTAAAACATCCCATGGCACTTCACAGGAGCGATTACAAACAAAATTTGATACTGAGCCACATAAGGAGTTATGAGGACAGGTGACTGAAAGCTTAGTCAAAGAGGTAATGGATAGTGCTGCGTTTGTGCCAGCATTTTTGGCTTCTCTTTTAGCCTTGTTGAATAGTTCAATCCAGCCCTTGGACTCTCATAAAGGAAATGCAGACTGCAATGCTGTGGGCCATTCATTACTGACTGTCGCAATTGGTGACTTCAATGTAGCATGTTAACTTGTAATGAATGACGCTCTCATAACCAGCCAACAAATTTTGAATCAGTTTTGCCTCCAGATTAAAATTGGAATGATACCTTGTGCAGAATTAGAAGCATGAAGCCAGGGCCCAAGAAACAAAGAACTTGCATTTTTATAGCACCTCACACGACCTCAGGTTGTCCTCACAGCCAAGGAATTGCTATTGAAGTGCAATCACTGTTGCAATGAAGGACACATGGCAGCCAATTTGCACACAGCAAGCTCCCATAAACAGCAATGAAGCGACTAGGTCGACTGTGTTTCTCTCAGTGATACTTTGATATAGGATTACGTGTAACATACAGCACAGAAACAGGCCATTTGCTTCAAACAGTCCATGCCAACGTTTATCCTCCACTCTTTCCTTATCAGCATAACTCACTACTCCCTCCCCTCACATCCTTATCAAACCTCCCCTTAAATACATCTACAAAATTGCCTCTGTGGTAGGGAGTTCCACATTCTCACTATTCTCTGGGTAAAGAAGTTTCTTCTGAATTCCCTGTTTAATTTCTTGGTGACTATCTTATATTGTGGTGGAGGTTTAAATATTGGGTGAATACCCCTCTTTTTCAAAATAATGCCAAGGAATCTTTTAAGTTCACCTGAGAGGGCAGACTGGGCCTCCAACAGTGCTGCGCTCCCTCAGTACCTAAATTTTGACTTTAGAGTGGGACTTGAGCCCATAATCTTTAGGTCAGAGGTGGAAATGTTACCACTGAGCCACATTAGGGTGCCTACTACGTCAACATGCTTCCCCACCCAGGTCACCTAGCTCACTGCAACACTAACCTCTGAAATACATGCTGCCAAGCGATCATGTGATTTCTTCTACTAACACTTGATTTTTGTTATTCCTATGAAAATACTATTTGTTTTCCAGTTTTCTCTTCTTCCCCCTGCCCCCAAACCCTTCCTGTAAAAATGCCACTGGCTAACCTGTAGTTTGCCCATGTGACTGTATGTCATGCATGATCCTAATGTTCGTAAATTCCAGCACGGAGGGCATCACATCCTAGGCCTGATCCCATCCTTGCTGAACATTCACCCAAGCACACTTTCAGGCATGAGCCACAGGATAACAGTCAGGAATGGGAAACTGGGTTGATTTTTGGCACCTCCCCAGAGGTGACAATTAGGGCCGTCCAGGCCAGTTGTGGTGCCTCTATCTCAACCCAACATTGGCTAACTCAGTCCTGGCCAGGAATTGAATCGAGAGTTTCTGGCCCATATGGCTTGTGTGGCTATCTGTCTCTTTCCCACTAAGATGGGGAGGGGGAGGAGGGAGAGGACGGGGAGGAGGGAGGGGGTGGAGAGCAGGGAGAGGGGGACGAGGGAGAGGGGAGAGGAGGGAAAGGGGGATGGGGAGGAGTGAGAGGGGGAGGAGGATGGGGAGGAGTGAGAGGGGGAGGGGGAGGAGGGAGAGGGGGATGGGGAAGAGGGGGAGGAGGGGAGGGGAAGAGGGGGAGGAGGGGAGGGGAGGGGGGTATGAGGAAGCAGCTGTTACAGTAATTTTGTTCTATTATACAGTTTGACGTTCTGTTTCATTAATCCTCTCTCTGTGTCCGGGCTAACAATCGTGCCTTAGATGTCGAGTGTGGCTCAGTTATTTGCACTCAGACCTCTGAGTCATACGGTTATGGGTTGAAGTGCCCCTCCAAACATTGAGCGCAAAAATCTAGACTGACTCTCCAGTGCTGTACTGAGGGAGTGCTGCACTGTTGGAGGTGCTGTCTTTCAGGTGAGATGTTAAACTGAGGCTCTCAGCTGGATGTAAAAGATCCCAGGGCACTATTTCAAAGGAGAGTTGTCCAGGCCAATACTGATCCCTCAATCAATATGAGCACAAAAACAGATCATCTGCTTATTATCGCATTGGGAGCTTGCTGTGCACAAATTGGCTACTGCATTTCCTACATGGTAACAGTGACAACATTTCAAAAGTACCTGATTGGCTGTAAAGCACTTTGGGAGTATCCTGAGGATGCGAAAGGTGCTATATAAATGCAAAGTCTTTCTTGACAATTGGCAGATTTCCACCCCCCCCCCCCCCCCCCCCCCCAGTTGGTTGGGGAGAGAGCCACAGTAACATTGCATTGTACATTAATAAACTAACAGGAGGGAAAAGGTTGTCGAAGATTCATGAAGACAGGGGCCCCTTTAAAGGTCATACTCTTGCCTTACTGCATGACCACAAATGAAGATTTGTTGTGTGTGTTTTTTTCCCCTCCCATCACGGAAAGAAGCCATCCAGTAGGTGGTGCCTCACTGGTGGGTGAGGGTGCAAGTGTGCTGACGGGTGGAAAGCGGATAGGAAGGAACAGGACGCTTTTTAAGCGGCTGAACATTAATTTTTTTTTTTGCATTTGCTTTTAAAGGGAACAGGACGATGTCTGCAAGTTGTCAGCAAAGTGAATGCCGAGTGATCCCCACCACCAGAAGAGTGACTCTAAACGATGCAACGCAGCTACCTCATGACTATTGCACTACGCCAGGGGGGACCCTGTTCTCCACCACTCCCGGAGGTAAGATAAATGCAGATTCCTCCCTGCAGAAATGATGCAACCTTCCCGGTTCTTGCTTGCATTTTATGCAATAAATATATCCCTGAAATGCAGAGCGGCCTGGTATGGTACATGGTATGGGGGAGGGTCGCTCGCTAACTCCTTTTTAAAAAGTGGGGGTGCTTTAACCCAGGGGCGATTGCAAAAAAAAAAGCCTCAGTGCAATATCTTGTAATAAAATTCGCCCGTGTCCAGTTCTCCTTCGCTCGCATTGCTGGACTATATATTTTTTTCTTGCAGGCCGTATCATAAGAAGCTTAACCGCGTGTTACTTGAGCAGGGGGGGGGGTTAACTTTAAAAAAAAACATTATGCATATATATTTTAGCTGAATTTGAAGTGCACCAGAGTCGAGTCGAAACTAATGCAGTTGTGCGGGAATGGTTGCACAGATTTTGCATTAATTTTCTTAATGCATAAAGCAGGACTTTAAATAGTGACTTTCAGTGGCTGGTAGATTTCCTGTTTGCAATTAACACACTCTCTCTGTTCTGTGCGACTCCACTGAGTGCTTTTAATTTTGGTTTACAATGCAGAGGGAAACTGATTAAAAAGGCAGTGGTGGTTATTTTGAAGGGGAGAAGGGGGCTGTGAATGTTCAGACATTATTTTCTTTGCCTCCTCCTCTTTCAAGGGGTTGGAGTTCATGTTTTAGACTCGTGATTATGTCGCACATTTGCAGTGTCAGCAGCGCCTGCCCACCCACCCCAGCTGTGTCAATTTAATAGGCTCTGCCTCGCTGATTGATTTCCATGCAGTTTCTGCTGCTTTTGCCTGTCTGGGGGTGGGGCCAATAAGGGTGACACTGGCTTGGCGCTGCAGTGAGCCCAGTAGTCCCAAATATGAGAGTGGACAACAGGTTTCAGTCAAACTCACAACAAGCGCAGAAAAAAGTCACAGCAATAAAAACACAAACTTCCCAACTTGATCATGTCTTAAAGACTTGCATTACTGTAGCACCTTTCATGAGCTCAGGCTGCCCCGCGCCCCCCCCCCCCCCCAAAGTGTTTCGCAGCCAATCAAGCATTTCTTGAAGTGTAGTCGCTGTTGTAGGAAACACCGCAGCCAATTTGTGCACAGCAAGCTCCCGCAGACAGCAATGTGATAATGACCAGATAATCTGTGTTGGTGGTTGAGGGGCAGATATTGGCCAGAACTCCCCAGCTGTTTGAAATAGTGTCAAGAGAGCTTTTACACCTGCCTGAGCGGGAAGGGCCTTGGTTCAGACCCTCTTGGGAAAGACTGCACAGCACTCCCTCAGTAGGAGTGTTAGCCTGGATTTTATGGTCAAGTCTCTGGAGTGCGACTTGGACCCATAACCATCTTACTCGAGAGATGTGAGCACTACCAATCGAGCCACAGCTGACGCCTGCTATATTATCCGTGTCTGTCAGCAGTCATGAAAGGCTTCAAGTGTAAGCTGCATGTTCCCTCTCCAAAGCTGACTGGGATGGAGAATCGGAAGCACATGGAAATGTTCCAGTTAGGATGAGCTGAATTCTGAATGGAAGGAGGGCTGAGTAAGAGTGAGAATTACTGGTCTCTGACCCCTTTAGCAGGAGTGGTCGACTTAGGAATTACTGAAGGGAGATGGATACAACCATGTATTATGTAGGCAGTTCATATTCTGGACTTGCATTCGGTGACGTTAATTAGCACCCCCGATCCTTGTTCCTGGTCCAGGATGTGATGCTCAGGAGATTGGGAATTCTTATCCACAGTGTATGGTGAACATGAGAGAGAGAACCAGACAAGTGTTTCTGTAAATTGGTGGGAGTGGGATGTAGGGCGGGGTCGTTGTTGGTAGGAGAGACGATTCTCTGAGTAGAAACTGATGGAAGGGGGGGGAATGAAGAGCGCTCGTGAAAAATCGAGGTGGGGTGGGGGGGAAGTGTGTGTTTGGCGAAGGGGTGAACCTCAAGAATAAATTTTAACAGATTTAGCAAGAGACAAGACTGTTGAATATCCATAAATTGCCTAGTTTTTCCTCCATGAGAATAAAATACCCACGATTTCTTCCCCAACCTTCCAGTATATTAATAGTGGAATCTTGGCTATGCCTGCAGTTCAAGCTATGAGGAGCCTGTGTCCCTACTGCACTTGCAAATTCTAGGCCCTCTTCTAGGAATGTTGAATTTTTTCGCCTTTTTAGGTTGAATGTAGTGGGATCTGAGTTCTGAGAGCTGGAGAGTTATTCTCCAGTGGGATATCGACATGTTTACTGCTCTGTTCCCTTCCTACCCCCTTGTGACTCACTATTACAGCTATAGCTGTCCAGGGGAAGGCAGGGATTACCTGACTTGAGAGATGGCTGATTTAAGTGTTTGTAAGTAAACTGTATTGTATTCACATGCAATAGCTTCCAGAGGTAGGAGGGGTGAATGTCATCAAAGCAAAACAGCAGACGTAATGAAAGGTCTCACCCAAACATTGTGTTTTTTCCTTTTTTAGGTGCAATACATTTCAAACATTTTCTATTTCCAAAGCCTTAAAATGCCTGAAGCTCGTGATGAGAGCAGGAATGCTTCAAGTGTTTGCATGACTCTCTTTCCCATCAAAGGGCTGTGGATGTTATGGGTCGATTTGAAATTTTCAAGGCTACGATCAATAGATTTTTCTTGGATAAGAGTAGAAAGGGTCATAGAGTTGAGGTGGAGAGCAGTCATGATTTAATTGAATGGTGGGACAGCCTCAAGGGGCTGAATGGCCTCCTCCTGTCCCTCTGACATTCCTCCCTCCATTTTGTTCTCAATAATGCTTCACCAAAACTTAATCTAGGGAATATCTCAGTTCTTTTGACTCCCTGTCCTTGTTTATTTTCTTGTAGTGAAAACTAAAAATAATACAGGTTTTATAGAAAGTGCACCAAAGCATGGTGTGCAGGAAGAGTCAACACAAGCTGATTAGTTTCTAGTCTGGGGCTTGTAACGTCACTCTTCAATCCCAGTGGCTGGTGTAGAGCCTCAGGCTCTCTATGTTCACTGCAAAGTATTAAGGAGTCCTCCACATGAAATGAAAACAGTTATCCAAGTTACAATGCGTAACCGAGTGCCGTGACTCTCGCACATGCGCTGCACAGCACTTTGCAACGATATATTTTAGTAAAATCCTAACTATTGGGAATCTGTAATTTCATCAACATGCCAAACCCATCTGCAGTTTTATTTCCGAGCCCTGGCATTTATGTAAGTGCTTTGACAGAAGTCACGAAGAGAAGCCAGTCAATGTGTTCCCACCACAGAGTCTCCTCCCTTGAGCAAGAATAATCTGCCAACAATTCTGATGAAAATAAGCTGGCCATGCCCCAGAAAATGCCTATGAAGAAAAACACACGCGCACTATATAATCACCTGTGACGTTACTTGCAGTAAGTTGGGAAATGTGCAGCTGTAAAAGGAGTTTGTTTTAACCCTGTAATTCCTGCCATGCATGACCTTAATTATGGATGATTGCATCGCCATCAGGCCTTAATGGAAACTTAGCTGACAGATGATGCCACCTTGCCCCTTACTGAAGCCTCTTTACCTGGCTGTACCATCTACCTGTCCTGACCAAACCACCGCTGTGGCAAGTAGCCCTTATCACCAGATCTCACCTTGTTCTGACCCACTACTCCTCTGGCACCACCTTCTCCTTTGAACATCTCACCTTGCCTCACTCCTTTTACCTCCTTCATTCTCGGCTTCCCACCCAAGCCTCACTCCAGGTTTCTCATTGAGATATCTTCACTCATTTCCTCCCACAGCCACTGCCCCGAATGCCTTCTCTGCCTCAATGCTTTCAACCAGCTTCCTGTCCTCCTTTTAACCTCTCACTCCATCTAAACTCTCCTATAGATAATCACGGTCAACCGTGCCATCTCACATGGCCATTATCTCAATCACGGTTGAGGCCACCTCTGATCACTTCCTTGTATTCCTCACTGCTGACATCCTCCCTGCACCTTCTACCATTCCTTTCTGCATTCAATTTGATCCCCTGAAAAACCCTTACTTTCCCACTTTGGTACGTCCCCCGTTTCACTCCCTCCTCTGTCTCTGCCTCGTCGCATCTGCTGCTGAAACTCTCATCTATTCCTTTGTTACCTTCAAGCTCAACTATTCTACTGCTCTGTTGGCCAGCCTTCCATTTTCCACCCTCTGTAAATATGAGACTGTCCAGTATACTAACTCGCACCAAGTCCCATTCACCCATCACCCCTCTGCTCACTGACCTAAATCAGCTCCCGCAACACCAACACCTCCATTTTAAAATGTTATACTCTTTATGGTCTCGCTGCTCCTTACCCTCTATCCACACAAACATCTGAGAACTCTATATTCCTCCAACTCTGCCTTTGTGTGCATTCCCACTTCCTTCAACCATCATTAGTGACCATGCCTTCAGCTGCCTCAGCCTGAAGCTCTTGTATTCCCTCCGTAAACCGCTCCGACTCTCTCTCTATCTCTCTCTTCCTTTAAGACGCTCCTTGAAACCTACCTCTTCCACCAAGCTTTTAGTCATGTCTCCTTTGCTCTGTGTTGTAAAATGCCTTAGGAAGCTTTACTGTGTTAATGGTGCTATTTAAATAACGGTTATTGTAATTCACTTTGTATTCTCTGGTAAAGCTGTGTCCCTTTAAAGCAACATGGTCTGATTATTAAGTAAATTCAAACCTTGGCCACTCAGAATTTAATTGCTTGGACAGGGAGAATTGCAGATTGTAAAATCCTCGTTCTCATTTTTTTTTTAACCTCTATTTTGAGAGAAAGTAGCATCAGATTTTGGTAGGTTCAAACCCTGTCCTTCATCAGTTTGATGGATGTTAGTGCAGGGTTACGGGGAGAAGGCGGGGGAATGGCATTAGGCGAATTACTCATTCGGAGAGCCGGTGCGCGCATGATGGGCCAAATGGCCTCCTTCATTGCTGTAACAATTCAGTGACTGGCTGCAGCCAATGTGGTTCGTGCAGCTCCAATCCCATCCTCCAAATGATCTGATTGGCTGATGCCAAAAATCTCCAATCCAGCAAAAATGTATTTTTTTTTCTTACAAATTCACTGTCAGCAATTTAAGTTCACTGTTGGCATCTGTGTTTGTACCAGGGTTTGTGTGTTGACACCCACCAGCTATATAACAGTAATAGATGGTACACAGCAGGCAGGGCAAGTCTGTCAGATGTTCCATTATTCTAAGAGTGTGTTGGTGCCAGGAGGTCTGCAGGGAAATCAGAGACGACACATCTTTCAGACTTATTCAGAAGCCCATTGATAGGAAGGCACCAACTGTGAGTCAGAACAATCAGCAGGATTATTGGAAACCAAATCTACACAACTGCCTTCTCTAACTGAGAAATTGGACTAGTTCTGTGACCTGTTCACTGGTGCTACAGTATTTCATTACTGCCATTGCAGAGTATTCATTCCAACCTTTGACATTGGGTGGAAATGTAACAGGAATTGATTTGAAGAGCAGTCATTGGGTTGACGAGCAGGTGATGGGACGCCTGTTCCACCCTTGTCCATTAATGGCCGACTGGTCGCATGAGCCCATTTCAACATGAAGCAGGTCCACACGCCAGCTAAATATAAAATAAAAGCATGAGGTCCATTAACGCTGCCTGATCTTTTGGGAGTTGCAAACATGTGAACCTTGCTCTGGGTCTCTGGGCACTCCACAAGGAGCATGGTGGCCCATCCGTTAAGGCCTAGGTTGTGAAGGAGGGGGCTTTTTTAAATTAAAAGGTGCTGAGAGAGCTTTTGAAGTGCTGACTATTGACAAAGGAAAATGTATCAGACTGAGCCGTAGATTCTTGGATTGCAGCCTGAATGTTGGAGGGGTGGGATGACTGGAGACTGTGGATCGAGAGCAATCTGCACAGCCAGAAACTGGAGTTGGCCCACTTGAGAGTGAAGGAAATACTGGGTTCAGTGGGGTGACATTGCCTGTGGCCTCTGTTTGTTTGATCCTGTCTCTGTTTATCTACAGATAAATTGTTGTGTTGCTTTATGTTATATTTAGGAGGAATTGCAGTAGGTTAGATGTGTAAGTTTTATGTCTGGGGTGAGTTCTGTACTACAGAGCCCATTGTTGCAGTCTGCTCATGGAGTTTGTGTATGTTGAACAACACAGTAATTGGTAAAAGAAGCAAAAGGGACATGAGGGAAAACTTTTTCACGGGCGAGTGGTTAAGGTCTGGAATGCAGTGCCTGAGAGTGTGGTGAGGCAGATTCAGTCGAGAAATTCAAAAGGGAATTAGACTGTTATCCAAAAAGGAGGAATGTGCAGGGTTAAGTGGGGGAGTGGCACTAGGTGAGATGCTTATTCAGAGAGCCAGCGCAGACACGATGGGCTGAATGGCCTCCTTCTGCACTCAGTTCTGAATGTTGTGTGCCTTTTGATGTATTTTTGGATTTGACCCCAGGCGCATCTTTTTTTTTTAATATTCATTCACGGGATGTGGGCTTCGCTGTCTCGGCCAGCATTTATTGCCCATCCCTAATTGCCCTTGAGAAGGTGGTGGTGAGCTGCCTTCTTGAACCGCTGCAGTCCATGTGGGGTAGGTACACCCACAGTGCTGTTAGGAAGGGAGTGCCAGGATTTTGACCCAGTGACAGTGAAGGAACGGCGATATAGTTCCAAGTCGGGATGGTGTGTGACTTGGAGGGGAACTTGCAGGTGGTGGTGTTCCCATGCATTTGCTGCCCTTGTCCTTCTAGTTGGTATAGAGGTCGCGGGTTTGGAAGGTGCTGTCTAAGGAGCCGTGGTGCATTGCTGCAGTGCATCTTTTTGATCATTGTGAGTGCTTTACCTCCTTAGTTACTGAATGGTGGTGGATGTTAAGTAAATAAACAGATGTGAAGTATAGTTACCTGTATAGTGTGAGTATCTGTAAGGCATTTTTGACTAAAGTTCCTGGAATGGTGTCGCCAGAGCGTCACCTTTGGCTGGTGAGCAATTTTTCCATTGAATAATACTGCTTTAATAAATTGCAGATGAAGCAGAAGTATTAGGCCTTAGGCTAAGGAGGAAACAATAAGTAGGTCACTGGGTGAGTCCTGCTGAAAGCTAGCTGTGAATCATACAATCGTGCAGCTGAGAGGGAGGCCATTTGGCTCATTATGTCTGTGCCAGCCCTTTTGACAGAGCTAATTTATCACACTGCCCCATATCCTGGCAAATACTCCCCTTGGAGTACCTAACCAATTTCCTTTGGTCTGTGCCCAATCACAAAAAGTCGCTGCATTAATATTAAGTAAATAATTCTCCACATCTCTGCTCTGGTTCTTTTGTTGATTGGCCTTCAATCTGTGTCCCCTGGTTAATTACCCAGTGGAAACAGTTTCTCCTGAACTACTCTATCAAAACCCTTCATCATTTTGAACACCTCTACTAATCGTATCACCCAACTTCTTGTAGTCTCTCCATAGTCCCTCATCACTGGTGCCATCCTGTTAAATCTCCTCTGCACCTTCTTTAAGGTCTTGACATTCTTCCTAAAGTGTGAATGAGTAAGGTCTGATTTCATAGACTTGTTGAAATTCTTTATGCAGTCTTTTTTTTTTACAGAAATCTTTGTGCTCTCTCCAAATACTTGAAGAGTTGGAATGGCAGCAGAGTGAGACCTCCTATTTTGCAAGTTTAATTTGCGATGTCAAGTGACGTTTATTGAATTTGTTTTAGGCACCCGGATTATTTACGACCGTAAATTTCTTATGGAGTGTCGCCATTCCCCAGTTGCGAAGACCCCACCTCGTTACCTCCCACATATCCCAGGCGTAACTACCCCTGGCATTGCTGAAGACACCAAGGTAGAAGTGAATGATGCTGGCCACTGTGATAACAACCGTGAGGGGAAATCAGCCACTGGTGAGATTCTATCATGTTTAAACCACAAAGTGTCTGACATTTAACTAAGATTTAATCCTAAAATTCATAAAAGTGGAACTGATGGGTGATAACAAGGACCAGTATGGATTAACAGCATATAGGTACAGTTACTGGTCCAGTTAATGTAATCAGAACTATTGTATTTGTTGTTAGATGTATTTGCACCACATTTGTGTGCGTGAGCTCTGTCTTGCACACATACACATCATGCCATCTTCATTTCTCCCACCTTCATGCGTACTTTCTTGTGCACCCTATCTTGTCTGTGTTTTCTCTTTCTCTCTCTCACGCTCTCTCTCTGTTCTTCCAATCACGTGCTCTCCATTTCTTCTCCTGCTTGTTTTTCCTAAAGTGTTTCTCCTCCTTCTTTGTACAGCCCTTCCTGGACTGTGGGATTTGAAGACAGGTGGTGGTTAGTTTTGCCGGGAATTCACAGTAAGCAGCATTCTCGCAAGTTTTCCAGCCGAATCCGAATATATTCATCTGATGTGACTCTGAATGTACTCTGTCATCACCAACAACTGTGCTTGGGGGTCCGTTGCAACAACATGACTAACAGCACATACAGCCATTGGGATCCCCAAGATGGAAGCTGGGAACTCCGTGTGAAGCTCCAATGCCTGACAATCTGGCAGCAGCACTGCTGGAAGTGAGCCATGCTACTCTTAGATTCATCTCCAAGCAGGGAGTTGAAGTGCAAGTTGAAGCAAATCCTGCACAAAAAACTTTACAGTACTGAGTATGGTCATACCAGCTGATGCCTCCATGGCAGTGTCTAACAAGAGTTCTGCTGGTCTATAATTTTTTTTGCTATATGTCTTCTTGTTTGGCATCCTTGTCTCAAGAGACAATGGGTAAGTGCTTGGAGGTGGTCAGTGGTTTGTGAAGCAGCGCCTGGAGTGGCTATAAAGGCCAATTCTAGAGTGACAGACTCTTCCACAGGTGCTACAGATAAAATTGGTTGTTGGGGATGTTACACAGTTGGCTCTCTCCTTGCGCTTCTGTCTTTTTTTCCTGCCAACCGCTAAGTCTCTTCGACTCGCCACTCTTGATGGCTGCCCGCCAGCTCTGGCGATCACTGGCAACTGACTCCCACGACTTGTGGTCAGTGTCACAGGACTTCATGTCGCGTTTGCAGACGTCTTTTAAAGTGGAGACATGAACGGCCGGTGGATCTGATACCAGTGGCGAGCTCGCTGTACAATGCGTCCTTGGGGATCCTGCCATCTTCCATGCGGCTCACATGGCCAAGCCATCTCAAGCGCCGCTGGCTCAGTAGGGTGTATATGCTGGGGATGTTGGCCGCCTCGAGGAATTCTGTGTTGGAGATACGGTCCTGCCACCTGATGCCAAAGATTTTCCAGAGGCAGTGAAGATGGAATGAGTTGAGACGTCGCTCTTGGCTAACATACGTTGTCCAGGCCTCACTGCCGTAGAGCAAGGTACTGAGGACACAGGCTTGATACACTCGGACTTTTGTGTTCCGTGTCAGTTAGCCATTTTCCCACACTCTCTTGGCCAGTCTGGACATAGCAGTGGAAGCCTTGCCCATGCGCTTGTTGATTTCTGCATCGAGTGACAGGTTACTGGTGATAGTTGAGCCTAGGTAGGTGAACTCTTGAACCACTTCCAGAGGGTGGTTGCCGATATTGACGGATGGAGCATTTCTGAGGTCCTGCCCCATGATGTTCGTTTTCTTGAGGCTGACGGTTAGGCCAAATTCATTGCAGGCAGCCGCAAACCTGTCAATGAGTCTCTGCAGACACTCTTCAGTGTGAGATGTTAATGCAGCATCGTCAGCAAAGAGGAGTTCCCTGATGAGGACTTTCCGTACTTTGGTCTTTGTTCTAAGACGGGCAAGGTTGAACAACCTGCCATCTGATCTTGTGTGGAGGAAAATTCCTTCTTCTGAAGACTTGAACGCATGTGAGAGCACCAGGGAGAAGAAGATCCCAAACAGTGTGGGTGCGAGAACACAGCCCTGTTTCACGCCACTCAGGATTGGAAAGGGGTCTGATGAGGCGCCGCTCTGCTGAATTGTGCCTTTCATATTGTCATGGAATGAGGTGATGATACTTAGTAGCTTTGGACATCCGATCTTTTCTAGTAGTCTGAAGAGACCACGCCTGTTGATGAAGTCAAAGGCTTTAGTGAGATCAATGAAAGCAACATAGAGGGGCATCTGTTCATGGCATTTCTCCTGTAGCTGGTGAAGGGAGAAAAGCATGTCAATGGTGGATCTCTCTGCTCGAAAGCCACACTGTGCCTCAGGGTAGACACGCTCAGCCTGCTTCTGGAGTCTGTTTAAAACGACTCGAGTGAAGACTTTCCCCACTATGCTGAGTAGGGAGATTCCACAGTAGTTGTTGTAGTCACTGCGGTCACCATTGTTCTTATAGAGGGTGATGGTATTGGCATTGCGCATGTCCTGTGGTACTGCTCCCTTAGCCCAGCACAGGCAAATCAGTTCATGGAGTGCTGAGAGTATAGCAGGCTTGGCACTCTTGATTATTTCAGGGGTAATGTTGTCCTTCCCAGGGGCTTTTCCACTGGCTAGAGAATCAATGGCATCACTGAGTTCTGATTTAGTTGGCTGTTTGTCCAGCTCATCCATGACAGGCAGAGACTGGGCTGCATTGAGGGCAGTCTCAGTGACAACATTTTCCCTGGAGTACAGTTCTAGGTAGTGCTCCACCCAGCAGTCCATTTACTTGTGTTGGTTAGTGATTGTGTCCCCTGATTTAGATTTGAGGGGGGCGATCTTCTTGATGGTTGGCCCAAAAGCTCTCTTAATGCCATCATACATTCCTCTGATGTTTCTGGTGTCGGAGGCCAGCTGAATATGACTGCATAGATGTTGCCAGTAGTCATTTGCGCAGCGCCTGGCTGTTCTTTGTGCAGCGCTTCCAGCTGCTTTAAGTGCTACGGATATTAACTCACTGGGGGCTTTCTTGTAGTTCAGCAGTGCAATGCGCTTAGCAGCTATGACAGGTTCCAGCTCTTCAAAGTGAGATTGAAACCAGTCTGCATTCCGCTTCACACGTTTGCCATAGGTGGTCATTGCTGAGTCAGTGATGGCGTCTCTGATGTGGGCCCACTTAGTCTCTGCATCCCCTGTAGGAGTGTTTTGAAGGGCTTTTTCAAGTGAATTTAGAAACTTATGTAACAGATGTGGATAAGAAATTCTGTTAGTGTTGATGCGTGGGTGGCCCTTCTGCTTGGAGTGATGCAACTTCTTTGGTTTGAGTCTAACCTTGCTGCACACCAGGGAATGGTCGGTGTCGCAGTCCGCACTGTGGAAGCTGCGTGTGATTTGAACGCTGTTTAAAGAGGCTCACCTCGTGACAATGAGGTCCAGCTGGTGCTGACGACGTGATCTAAGGTGGCTCCAAGAAACCTGGTGACAGGGTTTAGTATGAAAGAACGAGTTGGCGATGCAGAGGTTGTGATAGGTACACAACTCAAGCAGTCTCTGTCCATTCTCATTCATCCTTCCAATGCCATAGCACCCAAAGCAGGAGGGCCATGAGTCATGGTCAGCCTACATGCTGCAAGTAAGTCAAGAATAAAAGGGTTGCATTTCTACTTGGGCGCTTCCAGCACAGATGTTGGGAAACTGTGCACCTCCAGCATCCTTTCCTTGGTCTCCAAAAGAAGGGAAATGGTTATTTTATAAGACAGTTTGCTAGATGCCTAAATACAAGATTGTCTTGAGTAAAGAAGAGCCATTTGAAAAGTCCCTCAAGTATATCAATCCTCACAACCTCTAGCTCAAGAGCCCAGAATTGACAGAAGACTGAGTTCCCTGAGTGGTTGTAGGGTTGCAGGAAATTAGAGATGGGGACGGGCGAGGCTGGGAGGGACTGGAGATTGAGAATTTAAAAATTTGAGGTGATACGTAACCCGAAACCCGTGCAGGGATGATGGGTGAACAGGACTTGTTACGAGATAGGAGATGGGCAGCAGAGTTGTAAATGACCATGTTTTGTGGAAGCTGGAACGAGGGAGGTCAGCCAGGAGTGTTGGTGGAATAGTCCAGTCTAGAAGTAACAAAGGAACGGGTCAGGGTTTCAGTGGCAGATGAGCTGAGGCAAGTTCGGCAATGATAGAGGTGAAAATAACAGTCTTAGTGATGGTACACGTAGTCGGAAGCTCTTCTTGGTAAGGTACAACACCAATGTTGCGAACAGTCTGGTTCAGCCTCCGAGTTGCCAGGGAGAGATGGTAAGAGAATGGAGTTTCTGACAGAGACTGTTGACGATGGCTTCTCTATTGCCAATGGAGGAAACTTTTGCTTTTGTGGTACAGGATGTCGGACAAGCAGCCTGATTGTCTCCAAACTATGGAGGGGTCGGTCAAGTGAGGTGGTGATGAGGTAAGGAGGGTGTCGTCAGTGTACATGTGGAAACTGGTGCTGTGTTTTTGGATGATGTCACTGTGGGGCAGCATGTAGATGAGAAATAGGAAGGGGCTAAGGATGGATGCTTGGGGGAAACCATTGGTAACTGTGCAGGAGCAGAAAGAGAAGCCATTGGAAGTGATTCTCCTGGCTATGTCTGGATAGATGAGACTGGAACCAGGTGACAGCAGTCCCAGCCAGCTGGACAACATTGGAGGGGCATTGGAGGATGGCGTGGTGAACCATGGTGGGAATGTGTGTTGTGAGGAAGATGCAAAGCGGCTTCAAGGGGATTTGGACAGACTTAGTGAGTGGGCAAGCACATGGCTGATGGAATATAATATGGAAAAATGTGAGGTTATCCACTTTTGTAGGAGGAACAGATGTGCAGAGTATTTCTTAAATGGTAAGAGATTAGAAAGTGTCGATGTACAAAGGGATCTGGGTGTCCTTGTCAATAAGTCACTGAAAGCTAAGATGCAGGTGCAGCAAGCAATTAAGAAGGCTAATGGAGTAGTGAAGTCTTGCTTCAATTGTATAGAACCTTGGTTAGACCGCACCTGGAGTACTGTGTGCAGTTTTGGGTTCCCTTACCTTAGGAAGGATATTATTGCCATAGAGGGAGTGTAACCAAGATTCACCAGACTTGTTCCCGGGATGGTGGGACTGTCCTATGAAGAGAGATTGGGGAAACTGGGCCGGTATTCGCTAGAGTTTATAAGAATGAGAGTCTAGAACCAGGGGACACAATTTCAAAATAAGGGGGAAGCCACTTAGGACAGAGATGAGGAGAAATTTCTTTACTCCGAGGGTTGTGAATCTTTGGAATTCTCAACCCTAGAGGGCTGTGGAAGCTCAGTCATTAAGTATGTTTAAAGAAGAGATTGACAGATTTCTAAATACAAATGAAATAAAGGGGGTATGAGGATAGTGTGGGGGGAAGAAAAATTGAACTGGACGATCAGCCATGATCATATTGAATGGCGGGACAGGCTCGATGGGCTGAATGGCCGACTCCTGCTCCTATGTTCCTAAAAGGCGGCAGACAGTTCAAGAAGGATGAAGAGGGAATCCAGCACAGAGTTCTGGGAAAGACGGGCACTCTGCTGAGCTCTCAGCCGCTTCAGGATTCACGTCCTCTCCACATCCTTCACTCTAGCACTGACATACACAAAGTACTTATGAAATAACCTCTAACCATTTTTTTTTGACTATTTATGAATTGACAGTCTCTCCTCTCTGGAGTCCAACCTCGTTTTTAACAATTCTCTTTTGTCTCTTGTAATCGACTTCATGTTCCTTTTTAATGTGTTAATTTTTAATGTGTTAAAATGATTTTCTCATGCTCCCTCTTGGCTCTCCTCATTCTGATCTTAACTACTTGTTTTCTCGTTCTGCTTTCGTTGGCAGATGCAACCAGGTGCAGTGATTTGCTCTGTGGAGCTGTGCTGTGCCCACTGTTTCTGTTCATGAGCTCCTCTCGAGCTGGATTTGCTGGAGGTGGGCTGCTCCATGCAGCAGAATCTCTGCAACTCCCACTGAGGTGCTCCCAGACCTAGGTGACTGGTCGGTGCTCTGCAATGCTGCAGCAGTCTCTTCCTTTAAAGCAGCCTCCATCTTCACATCTGCCTTAGTTATTGAACTACTGAGGGTGTGGGTGTGGGATGAGGGTTCAGATAGGGTGGAACTTTTGCAGAACACTGTTTGCCACTCACTTCTCCCTGGTACATAATCTCGGCTATCAGTTCAGTGCAGTACTGAGGGGGTGCTGCACTGTCAGACGTTAGTGAGGTCCCGTCTGCCCTCGTGAAAGATCCTGTGATATTATTGGAAGATGATCAGTGGAGTTTCCCCTGGTGTCCTCAACCGACATAACTTAAAGCAGATCGTCTCATTGTTGACGCATTGTTGAAATGGGATCTTGCTGTGCACAAATTGGTGCATTTCCTACATTACATCAGTGGCTACACTTAAGAAAAGGTACTTAATTGGCTGTCTAGTGTTTTGTGACATCCTGAGGTCATGGAAGACTCTATCAAAATGCAAGTCCTTATTTTTCCTTTTTGCTATCGGACCCATTATAGCCATTGCTTCCTTACACACCCAGGTGATTATTCCACTAACTTGTCTATGCCAGGTGCACTGACTGGAATTTTCCACTCCCAGGCTGTGATTTTTCCTACTTGCTAACACAAACGGGCAGGAAAATCGCAGCATTGGGAAAGCAGGGCTATCGGAAAACTGCAGCCAATGTGAATCCGTGGGTGGTGCCAGAATATGTTCTTCAGCAATACTTGAGGTACTGGCCTCTCCGGGATAGTGAAGGAAGTGTGTGGAATTTAAACTGGCACCTTGCTGTGGACATGGCTTGATAGAGAAGGGTTTGGGGACAGTCAGTGTGCGGGCTGAGGAACATGCACAGGCTTGATGCCAAGCAGTGCTTTGGCCAAACAACAGTTCAACAATGTGCTTTTTGTCTCTCCTTGAGGGGATTTGCTGGTATTAGCCAGCACCTGTGCCCATCAGATCTCCAAACTGGCTCGATTTTGGCTGGCAAATAGCTTAGTGATGTGACACACAGTTATCAAACTATCTGTGGTCGAGATAGGACCCTGAAGGCGTGCCTTCAAACACTGGATACTCTGGTTGACGCCGGGATGGGGATTGGGTGGGGGCGATGGAGTGGCAGGGCTATTCGCCCACAGCTGGCAGATAGCCAGTTAAGATGGTTAGTGGCCTGTTGAGATGAGAGCAACTGCCCTTGACATCAGGGCAGCATTTGACCAAGTATGGCATCAAGGAGCCCTAGCAAAACCGGTGTCAATGGGAATCCGGGGGAAATCTCTCCGTTGGTTGGAGTCACAGCTAGCACAAAGGAAGATGGTTGTGGTTGTTGGAGGTCAATCATCTCAGTCCCAGGACATCACTGCAGGAGTTCCTCAGGGTAGTGTCCTAGGCTCAACCAGCTTTAGCTGCTTCATCAATGACCTTCCGTCCATCATAAGATCAGAAGTGGGGATGTTTGCTGATGATTGCACAATGTTCAGCACCATTCACAACTCCTCAGATACTGATGCAGTCCATATTCTTATGCAGCAAGACATGGACAATGTCCAGGCTTGGGCTGATGTGTGACACGAATGTTACTTGCCACTTAAGTATCAGGCAATGACCATCTCAAACAAGAGAGAATCTAACCATCTCTCCTTGACGTTCAATGGCATTACCATCGCTGAATCCCCCACTATCAACATCCTGAGGGTTACCATTGACCAGAAACTGAACTGGACCAGCCACACCCATGTGGCTGCAAGAGCAGGTCAGAGGCTGGTAATTCTGCGACTTCCCAAAGCCTGTCCACCATCTACAAGGCACAAATCAGGAGTGTGATGGAATACTCACCACTTGCCTGGATGGGTGCAGCTCCAACAACACTCAAGAAGCTCGACACCATCCAGGACAAAGCAGCCCGCTTGATTGGCACCCCATTTACCACCTTAAACATTCGTTCTCTCCACCACTGACGTACAGTGACAGCAGATGCACTGCAGCAACTGACCAAGGCTCCTTCGACAGGCCCTTCCAAACCAGTGACTTGTACCGCCTAGAAGGACAAGGGCAGCAGATGCATGGGAACATCACCACCTGCAAGTTCCCCTCCAAGTCACACACCATCCTGACTTGGAACTATATCGCCGTTCCTTCACTGTCACTGGATCAAAATCCTGGAACTCCCTTCCTAACAGCACTGTGGGTATACCTACTCCACATGGACTGCAGCGGTTCAAGAAGGCAGCTCACCACCACCTTCTCGAGGGCAATTAAGGATGGGCAATAAATGCTGGCCTGGCCAGCGATGCCCACATCCCATGAACGAATTTTTAAAAATAGTCACGTGGCTGACTGGGATTTTCCCTCCACAGAAGTGGCCTGGCTGCAAAGGCCTTTTTGCTATTTTAGATTTTTCTAAAAGTTGGAAGGAGGGCAGCTCCATCTTGGGGTCACTTACCTACCATGCCATCCTGCTGTTGCTTCCAAGCTGGGAAGCTTCTGATTGGCCCTCCAACTTCAAAAGCCTGCCTGCCGTTCTTAATTGGACAGTGAGCCCATCCCCTGGCTATTCATTGGCCAATTGAGGGAACATATCAGGTGAGTGATTCTCACACTGTGTGGGCTTCTGACCCCTGTTTGACCCTGACTGGGGGTGGGGTCCTGGGGACCGCAGGGAAAAAATCCTGCCCCAGACTTCTGTTTATCTATTTGCTTTTTAGGTAACCTGCAGTTAATAAAAGTGGAAATCATTTGGTCGTTTCACATCTCTCCGCAGCCTTGCACCTTTCTATCACTGCAACCATTCCTTCCCCCCCCCACTCCTCCTGAACTCTCCCTTACTCTCAACTCATTTTGCCTCCAGCAT
Source organism: Heterodontus francisci (assembly GCF_036365525.1). Classification (NCBI taxonomy): domain Eukaryota; kingdom Metazoa; phylum Chordata; class Chondrichthyes; order Heterodontiformes; family Heterodontidae; genus Heterodontus; species Heterodontus francisci. The sequence continues at coordinate 21,094,980 of NC_090412.1, read as the reverse complement.
TAGTGACTGAGCATTCAACCCTGCTGTCTGAACTCTATCCCTGAATTCCACTACCTTTTTTTTTAAAAAAAAGGAGTCTCACTTTTTGGATCCAACCTTCATTCAGTTATTCAAACCCCACTCCCAAGGCTCAGCACCCTTTCTCCCGGTAAAGCACCTGCTGTGCTAAAGATACTATACAAATACTCATAGTTGTTGCTGCAGTCCAAACTCCGTGTGTACAAACAAGGACAGTTCAGTGAGGTTGCTCCATTTATCTTCTATCTTGCCAGCAGGATTGTGAAGTTTTTGTTGCGTTTAATTTTTTGTCAGCACAAACAAGTCTTGGCTTGGTCACGCTTTCAACCCTGAATCAGAAGGTTCTGGGTTCAATTCCCACTCCAGAGACTGAAGCACATAATCTAACTTGAGTTAGTGCTGCAGTGTTGGGGCAGCTGCCTTTCAGATGGAAGATTGAACCGAAGCCATTGTTATCCTCTCTGGTGAGTGTAAAAGATCTAGTGACTCTGCTTCAGAAGAGCAGAGAGGTTCTTGTCAGAGCCCTGCCAATTTTTATCCCTCAACATTCGTCACTGCCACAGGTTACCTAGACGTTTAGCTCAATTGGTGTTTGTGGCACCTTGCTCTGCCGACATAAAAAGAAAGACTTGCATTTGTGTAGCGCCTTTCAGAACCTCAGGATGTCCCGAAGCACTTCACAGCCAGTGAAGGAGTCGTCGTTGGAATGTAGGCAGCCAGTTTGTGCACAGTTAGCCCGTGGCGCGTGCAGCTCGAGAGATGCTTGCGGGCAGACAGCACAGTTCCAGAGGAAATCGCCGCATTTGGTGCATCTGCTGCGACACAGATGCAAACAAATGCAATGGGGCTGACTAAAGTATTGTCAGCTTAGACTTTGTGCTTGTGTCTTTGGAGTGAGGCTTGAACCCACAGCCTTTAGATGCAGAGGCTGATACCTTGGTTCGGTACTAGCAACAGTGACTATACTTCGTAAGTAAGTTATTGGCTGTCCTGAGGAGGTGAATGATGCTATATAAATGCAAACCTTTTTCATTCTTTCTAACTCGAGTAAAGTGGCTGGCATGTGTCTAAATTAGGTGAGACCGTGAAACCAACCTGTACAACGTTGATCTGGATTCCACTGGCACTGATTTGAGGTGAATTGTTGGACTGAAAAAAGACTTGCATTTATATAGCGCCGTTCACGTCCACAGGACATGTCAGCCAATTTACAGCCAATGAAGTACATCTTTTTGTTTGTGGTATCATCACTGTTGTAATGTAGGAGATGAGGCAGCCAATTTGTGCACAGCAAGCTCCCACAAACGACAATGAAATAAATGACTAAATAATCTGTTTTAGGTAATGCTGTTTGAGGGTTAAATGTTGGCCAGGACACCAGACAAACTCCTCTGCTTTTCTTTTGAAATAGTGCTAAGGGATTTGTTGCATCCATCTGAGAGCAGACAGGGCCTCGGCTTAACGTCTCATCCAAAAGGTGGCACCTCCAACAGTGCAGCACTCCCTCAATGCTGCGCTGGAATGGTCAGCCTAGATATTCCTGGTTGAACGCACAACCTCCTGATTCTTAAAGGCCGATAGTGCTACCACTTGAGTCTTGGCTGTCACTAGGATTGCAGCTGATTTGGCCTCTATGCTTAACCAGGTTGTGTGATTTATTCTTCGCTTAAGTTTCAGTCTGATCGGTGGCTTCCCCCAATTGCCCTTCCTACTTCTGACTCAACACACTCCTCCTCTGATCCCACTGAAAAAATTTACGCACCAAAATATTGGCGGCTGACTCTTCTTTTTTTTTCCCCAGGGGAGGATGCTCAGTTTGAGATGGACATCTAAGCTTTCCGTGCGCTGACTGCCAACTCCACTTCTTCTTGACGCTTCAGTGACCTGTCTTGTGGTTCCAAACGTCTGGGCCTTTGCAGTGGTACACAAGCTCTCCCGATATCTGCCTAAAAAAAAAGTGAATAAGTTTTGCCTGTGGCCTGCGGTCAACCCTGCAACATTCACACTTGGCCACACGACCTTAAATCATGTTTTTGCAATGAAATAGGTTGGTCCTAATTATCCACCAGATTCTTGGATATAATGGGGGGAAATTGCCTTTTTTGAGAGGGAGAGAGAGGTGAAAGTTTTGTCAATGGACAAAAAAAATTATTTTTTAAACTCTTTGTACACAGAGCAATATTGTAGCAGTTCCCATAATACAGCACGGCATGTATATAGCAGCTGCGAATAATGTTTCATTTTAAATTGAGTTTGAAAAGGGTTTTTGGGACAGAGCCATAATGTATGCTCTTTATTTTTTTGGAAGAATGTGGAATGCTGTTTTGAGTTCTGCAAAACCCCACAGCGAGCTCCTTGTTTAACTATTTTAATTATAATCCATTCAACTCCTAAGCCACCAGTGTTTTTTTTTTAAGCTAATATTCCAGAAGTTTTATTTTAAAGCAATGAGTTTTGTTGCTGAAAGTACTGCATCGTGGACTGTTTCTGCTGTCTTTTCCGACCGTCCATCGTCTTCTTCAAGATGGGGCATATATTCCAATGTGCTTCGCTTCTGTGAATGGGAAACCATTCAGCTCCTGGTGAGGTGCAATTACAAAGTGTCTTGGACCTGAGCAGGCAGAGCATGGGATATATGTTTGGCAAAGTCCATAGTTAATAGCAGATCACACTGGGAACTGTGTGGTATTGTGTTTAACAGTGGCCGATTGGTAACCTTTTTGTTTTGTTGAAAATGAATGGACCTATCCTGTTGTTTAGTGGGCATAATGAGATACGTAATTGCTTGAATTGGGTTGGTTTTATGTACTGCCAGGCTGGGTCAGGTCCCAGAGTGCATGGAGATTGCAGTATTTGTCCATTTTTTTGCCGAAGCATTTTACGTAACATTTTCCACGCTTAAGCGTTTGGGTTGGTGAGTTTTAGTGTTTATCTTTCTTTAAATTTGATAAGTCAGGGTAAAACACGGCCGGTGATCCGAAATCTGGTCCCGTGAAACAGCTTCCGACGTTCGGGAGACCAATTTTTGCAAAATGCAGTTCCACCTTAGCAATGCCTGTATCGGGGCTGCTGGGATTCAGTCCTTGAGTTAAAAGTTAATTTTTGATTGAAAAACCAGGGAAGGCTGGAAATACACAGCAGAACCGTCAGTAGCAGGAAGCAACAGGTTAGCACTCGAAGTGGGGACCCTCTGCTTCAGAACTCTGATCACAGAATGTCACGGCACCGGAACAGGCCATTCAGTCCATCAAGTCTGCACCGATGATTTTCCGCAGGCAAGATATCGAATTCCATTCCCCACACAATTCAGTAATCTTTTCTTTTTAAGTTGCTAATTCCTTCTAAAAGAATCTATGAATTCTGCTTTAACATGGTTCGTGGGAGAAAATTCCACTTTCTAATCAAAAAAATAAATCTGCTTCCTCAGCTGAAGGCTGCACCTGTAGCTTTGACCCTTCCTCCTCTCTTGTGGGCGCTGTTAGAGACATAGTTTGTCAATCATTTTCCCTTCTTTGTAACTTCCACTGAATATAGTTTTTCTTTTGATGGGGGTTTTGTAACGCGGTGTTGCTGCGTTGGCTCTGTAAGTAATTGATACTTTGAACAAATGAATAAAATCAGCTGCTTGCGTAGCTTGATGCTGGTGGAGATCAGCTCGAATGGCCAACAAAACAGAAGTTGTGCGGTTAATTATGATTTTTTTTTTTAATTTGGTGAATCAGTTGATATTTTGCTCCTATAACCAATGTGAGGGACCTTGGCGCTCCTGAATGTCCGATAATTACCTCGGCACAGAATTAGCATTTGCGTCTTTTTTTTTTGTTTAGAGAGGTCTTGGTTGTGACCTGTTGCTTTTCGCCATCATTTTGTGTCTGGACAGTGTTTTCACCTCAAACACCAACAGATGTCAACTGATTGTGAAAACCATTCGCAACAGAAACAGATCTCTTAAAGCATCCAACTTTTTGTTTCAGGTTATGAATCCTAATCAGCTTTACTTCCCACTCCTGACACTCCCTCCCCCCCCCCCCCCCCCCCGTAAGCTCAGGGCAACACGACAATTGCAGTGTCCCTGTCAGTTTGCATAGAGTGGATTGAAAGTATCCCTGTCAGTTTGTAGATTTGCCCTCCTGGTAAAATCACTGTGGGGTAAATCTGGGCTGGCATTCGTTAGATTGCCCCTACTGCCAGGATCATTACTGTCATGGGTCTCCCTCTCTATGCTCATTAGTGTTCCCTTTATAACTCTTCAAGGTGTGAGGACTGTTATGTTTCCCTGACACCACAGTGTTCACTCTATTTCCTTCCTGAAAATGTCATGCTGCACTGTGATTTGACAACTGCCTCAGTGTAGATAGTGAATATCACAAGCTACGTGACTAGAGGTCAATGGCAGCCAAACCTGACCCTCCATTACACACTAAGAATTTTCTAATGTGGTTGTGCGATTTATGAGTCGACTTAATTGGTTAATTTTCTTTTTGGCTTCATGAAGCTGAAAGGCACAGATAGTGCCCCTGCCCCTCCCCAAACTCCAGTATTAACGGCAGTGTTTATATCAGCACAAACCCTCTGGGACTTCCTCCTCCCTTTTGGATTGTTCAGTGGTGCAGAATTCAATGACCCATGCACTAACAAGGCAGCTTTTAAAATTGAGGTTGTGTACTAGACGAGGAAGCTTCCAAATTCAATCACTCAAATGTGCTGTGTTAGCTGTCCTCAGCGAGAGCAATAACTGTGGGAGCCTTGGAACTAGTATCGATATTCTTGGAGTTGAGAGGTGGGGGCGGGGGGGGGGTTGCAGGGGAAGCTACACTTTCCACTCCTCCTTACTATCCAGTTGTGTGAAACATAAGAGGGCAGGGTGCAGGTTGCATGAGATGGTCTCATGGGTGAACAGCAAAACGACACTCAATGTCTCAAGTTTTTACACTGAAGATCTCTTGGGTAAGATACCATATGAACACTGCCATACTCAAGGGAATTATACTTCTATCATTTGAGGAGTTTGCAAGGGCAAAACTGTAGCATGCTCGCATGTATCACCTCTATACCAGTGGCCTGTATAGTTAGTGCATGGTACAGAGGCCAGGTACCTGTGAGTAACAGCACGTGGGCTGAGTAGTCAGCATGCTAGCCCACAGTCTAAAATAAAATGTAATACTCTTGTTCTGTGATGGGTCAGTGTTGGAAAAACCACTTCAATAACAATAAGGGGAAGTGCCCTGGCCAGTCAGCCTGGTCCCTGCTCCAGTGTCTTGATTGCTGTTCACTTCCTTTCAGTCTATTGCAGTTCCTAATTGTGTGAAGTCAGAGGTTCTTGGAAACCAGAAAAGTTGGTTTCCTTTACAAAGTCTTTGACCCCCTTCAGGAGATGACTGTTTGCATGACTCCTGTTTCCTGTTTGGAGTAGAACCTTGGGATGCCAACTCTGGTTGGACCTATTCATGGAGATATCATCACATGAGCTGCCTCCAACTGTGTGATGCACCATGTTCCCACTCCAGTTGGAAAATGAATAGACTACAATACCCAATTGAATGATTCTTGACTTGTCAGTCAAACAGTTATTTTCCCAAAACAGACAAAAGTGAGGAAAATTTGCAAAACTGTTCTTTTTCTTGTTTTATTACTTTCTTCTTGGGTTGCTAGCAACAATGACCTTAATTTTAAGCCTTTGATTCCTGGAGCCTGCAGGGCAATCCTGGAGGGTTGCTAACCCTCAAAGAACACCAAAGGATGTTAGATTCCCAGCATCACCAGGCTCAAAGAGCCATTGAAATAGTGGCAGCTGTTTTCACTGAGTCCCATTTGGAAAAGGATGCCCGCTCCCTCTCATTCAGATGGTGACACCTCCGTTGTTCTGACCCCCCTCATCAAATCAGATGTGTTGGCAAGCTATCTGTGGTTGGATTTATCATCAATGGCAAAATCTTTGTATGGAATAAAGTTTCCAAAAAAACAATAAACTTTATCCTTTTATATTGTGTTCTTGTGGTTTCCATTTAGCTTTAGGAGCTGTTGAACTTGTGTGTTATTTAAAAGCACGGAGTTAGTTGGGCCAATGGACTGGCTTCAGAGGATCCTTGATTTAAATCAGGGCAAGTTGCACTTGGCATTTGGTCCTCCCCAGAGGTTTGAAAGGCACCACATCTGGATAAGATGGATGACTGCAGAGACCATGGTCAGGGTTCGATTGGAGTGTCACGGATATGATCTTGTGAGTATTGGTCATCAAAATAGACACTGGCAGCAGCTGGATAAGCCTCATGTTTGTGCCTCCTATAAATCCTGATGGCTAGTCTTAATAACTACACATTCTGATTTAGAGTCTGTACCTGCTGTTAATGGGCTTCTTTATATCGTGAGCAGAAGCACCACAACGGGGAATACTAAGCCAGACCAGGAAGGTGCCAGGTTTGATCTTGCCTTGTTCTGTGTAGGTGAAGGTTGCAATGCCAGTTCGACGGGGCTGGTGGAGGACTGCAAGAGTTAAAGCTCCAGGTTACCGCCCAGTGACTGGTGCTGGATAATGGTGTGCAGACATTGGGAGGACAGGATTAACGACAACTAACTATTTTGCATTGTGTTGTGATGCTTTTTTGGTTAAATAGCAAGCCAGTGCTTGGGGACTTTCCTCACTTTTTAAAATGTAGTTTTATTACTTGGAGGGATTTGAACTCAAGTCGTTGGACCAGTATGGTAACCACCACACTACACTATAGCATACTATTGGCCAGAACACTGGGAGAATGCCCTAGCTCTTTCTTGTGTCGTGTTATGGGATCATTTACATTCGCAGGGCAGACGGGGCCTTTAACGTTTCATCTGAAAGACGACGCCCCTTACAGTGCAGCACTCCCTCAGTACTGTACTGAAGTGTCACCCTGTATGTTGTTCTCAATGCTCCGGAATGGGCTTTGAACCCACAACCTTCTGATTACAGGCAAAAGTGTTACCAACTGGGCCACAGCTGACGCCTTATTGGGGGGTTTTCAGGCTAGATCTTTCCCAAAGCCTTTGTAAATCGCTGCTATCTACTGCTTATAGATAGTCACCTCAGCTCAGTAGTGACACTATTGCACTGACTTCGAAGTCCATAGGTACAAGCCCCACAATATATAATGTAGGCTGACATTTCAGTGCAGTAGTGAGGGGTGCTGCATTGTCAGAGGTCCCCTCTTTCTGTTGAGGTATTAAGCCAAGACTCTACCTGTTCAGGTTAATGTTAAAAGATCCCATGGCAATTATTTAAAGAACGGGGGAGTTTTTACCCGATCTCCTGACCAATATTGATCCTTTAACCAACACCACCAGAAAGATTAACTAGTCAGTCAGGAGGTAATGTGTTCAAATCCTACTCCAGAGACTTGAGCACATTATCTAGATTGTCACCTCTGCAGTACTGAGAAAGTGCAGCACTGTCAGAAGTGTCGTCTTTCATATGAGATGTTAAATGAAGGCCCTGTCAGCCCTCATCAGGTGGGCATTAGAAATCCTATGCTACTATTAGAACAAAAGCAGGGGAGTTCTCCCAGGGTCCTGCTCAGCATTTAGTCCACAAGAACCATCACTAAAACAAACTATCTAGCTTTTTGTGGGAGCTTATGTACAAATTGGCTGCCTCGTATCATTAATTACAATGGTGCCTGTTGTAAAATGCTTTTGGACGTCAGAGGTCATGAAAGCTGCTTTATAAATTCAAGTTTTATTTATTTCATTAGTAAGTAACAGTTCTATGGAGTACTGCTTCTACAGGGTTGTCAGGGAAACCCGCCCCCCCCCCCCCCCCACCCCCCGCACCTGCCAAGACTGAGGCACACACAATTTTGCCACATGAACATTAAAACTTAAAATTCCCTGGCTGGAAAGATATTTGCATAGTAACAGACAGTGTTGAAACAAAGGAACCGGTCCCTGCTCCAATGCACAGAAGAGACCTGGTCAAACCAGTCGGTCACGTGACCATCTGCTGGCCAACTAGGGGAGTTTTAAACTGGAAAAACAGAATTTGAACTCTGAACACTGTACTCCTGGAACTGGAGCAAGAATTACCTCCTCTCCTGTCTGCCTGCTCATCTCTCAGGGAACTGAATCTTGTGAAGACACTGAACCTCAAAGAGAAAAGTTTCCTACGTGAACAAGGTTTAAGCAGAATACTGGGCCCCAATGAAAGGCAAGAATTACCTACAAAAGGACTATACTGTGAGCGAAGCACAGCAACAAGATATTGCCTCAAACTATTCCACTTTATCTTTTCTTCTCTTTTCTGTCACTACCTGCATGTGTATATCGCATGTGCATGCTAGTGTGGGCGTGTCGTATAGCCGTAGGTGTGAACCGTATTGGAGTTCATTTCTTTGCCTTATAATTGGAAAGCTGTGAACAATAATTCAGAAAAGGAGAGTTCAAAACACAATGTGTTACAATAAGACCAGGTGAAGATAGTAACAGACCCCTAGGCACATTTCTCACTGGTCATAAGTACAAAACGCAGGGAATTTGGTGAGTGAGGGAAGAGGTGTTCTGGTATTTTTAAAAAAAACAAAGAGTGGGCTGAGAGTGGATGCAGGAGACAGTGAGATCTGAGAGCTGAGGTTTAGAGGCATTAATTAAAATTAATCATTTAAACAAGGTACAAACTAGATTCCAAAGGAGGGAATAAGATATTTTTTACATCATGGATGGGCAGTTGAGACCTGTTGCTTGCAATTCCTGCACCATGTGGGAAACTTAGGACACTTCATGTGTCTTGGGGGTCGACGCGTGTAGAAAGTGTGTCCAGCTGTTTGAGCTGGAGCTTGAGAGCAACTGGAGTCACTGAGCATCAGGGAGGTTGAGAGTTTCCTGGATCGTACACTCGAGGAGGTGGGCACCCACAAACAGAGAGTTCAGAATAGCAGATGGGTGGCCATCTGGAAGAGTAGCAAGAGGCAGGAGTGGATGGGAGGTGTGTACTAGTGTCAAACTGGTAGTTAGCATTGGAGACTGCTGGGAGTGACAATACCCTGAGGGAATGCAGTCCAGATCATGGCACCAATAGGCAAAGGACTGCACAGGGGGAACAGCAAAGCATAGAAATGCAATCATTCACAGAATCACAGAATTATTACAATGCAGAAGGCGGCCATTCAGCCCATCGTGTTCGCACCGGCTCTCCGAAAGAGCAATTCCCTCAGTTCCATTCCCCTGCCTTCTCCCCGTAACCCTGCACATTCTTCCTTTTCATATAACAGTCTAATTCACGTTTGAATGCTTCAATTGAACCTGCCTCCACCACGCTCTCAGGCGGCACATTCCAGACCTTAACCACTTTCTGCGTGAAGATTTTTTTCCTCATGTCACTTTTGCTTCTCTTACCAAATACTTTAAATCCATGCGCTCTCGTTCTCAATCCTTTCATGAATGGGAACAGTTTTTCTCTATCTACTCTGTCCAGACCCCTCATGATTTTGAATACTTCTATCAAATCACCCCTCAGCCTTCTCCAAGAAAAACAGTCCTAACTTCTCCAATCTATCTTCATAACTGAAGTTCCTTATCCCTGGAACCATTCTCGTGAATCTTTTCTGTACTCTCTCCAACGCCCTCACGTCTTTCCTAAAGTGTGGCATCCAGAACTGGGTGCAATACTCCAGCGGAGGCTGAACTCGTGTCTTATACAAGTTCAACTTAATTTCCTTGTTCTTACACTCTATGCCCTATTAATTATTATAATTAATAATTATATTATAGGAGATTCTATAGTTAGGGGTAACAGACAGGCATTTCTGTAACCGTCATCTTGAATCTCACATGGCTTATTGCCTCCCTGGTGCCAGGGTAAAGGATATCAGAGTGGGTGCAGAATATTCTGCAGGGGTAGGAAGTGAGCCAGAAGTTGTGGTATACGTCAGTACCAATGACCTAGAGAGGGCAGGTATTGAGGTCCTATGGTTAGGCTTCAGGGAGCTAGGGAGGAAGTTTAAAAAGTAGGACCTCAAAGGTAGTTATCTCTGGATTACGCCCAGTGCCAGACACTAGCGAAAGTAGAAATAGGAAGTTAGGAAGGATCAATGCATGGCTTAAGGCATGGTACAGGAGGGAGAGCTTCAGATTCTTGGGGCATTGGGACCAGTTCTGGGGCAGAAGGCATCTATTCAAAAGGGATGGATTGCACCTCAACAGGACCAGGACCAATGGCCTTGCAGGGAGGTTCACTCGTGTGGTTGGGGAGGGTTTGAACTAAATTGGCAAGAGGATGGGCACCAGCATATCGAAGCAGAAAAGAGAAATAAGGTGCATAAAGGAATGAGAGTGCTGGATCGTACTAGAGAAGGAAGTAGCACCATATTGGATAGGAGCAGACTAAGAAGGGCCAAGCGAAATACAAAGACAGGTTTAGAATGCATGTATGTAAACTAACAAAGTGTGCTGAGTAAGGTTGGTGAGCAACAATCACAAATAGACGTGTGGAAATATGATGTTGTGACAATAACAGAAAATGTGGCTTAAAAATGGTGAGGACACCACGCTTAATAATCATGGATACAAAGTGTTCAGAAAAGATAGAGAAGGAAAAATGGGACATGGGATGGCAGTACTGATTTGCATTGTAGTGTTGGAAAGAGAGGATGTCCTTGAGGGAGCAAAGACAGAATCCATTTGGCTAGAGTTGAGAAGAAAAAAGGGTCTGCACACTACTGGGGTATTCTATCGGGCTACAAATAGTGTGAGAGGAGCAAATCTGTGGGGAAATCACAGAGATGTGCAGTAACTATTAGAGTGGTGATATTGGGTCTTTAATTACCCAACTATCGATTGGGATCGTGTTGAGAGTAAAGGGAAAGGAGGGGGAGGAATTTCTGAAATGTGTTCAGAAGAACTTCCTTGGTCAATAGGTTCTCAATCCAACTAGAAAGGAGGCATTGCTGGATCTGGTGATGGGGAATGAGGTGGGCCAAGTGGACCAAGTGTCTGTGGGAGAACACTTGGGATAAGAGTGGTCATTGTATCATAAGGTTTAGATTAGTAATGGAGAAGAGCAAGGAACAATCTAAAGTAGAACTTCTAAATTGGAAGAGGGCTAACTTCAATGGGATGAGAGGAGATCTAGCCAGTGTAAAATGGAATCAAGGATTAACAGGAAAAACTGTAACGGAACAATGGGTGATCTTCAAGGCGTAGATGTTCAGGTAGAGGTGAGGTACATTCCAACCAGAAAGAAAAGTAGGGGGAATCAAAACCAGGGCTCCTTGGATGATGAGGGAGATAGAGAATATGATGAAGCATAAAAAGAGGGTGTATAATGCATGTCAGGTGAATCCTACAAGCGAGAACCAGGCTAAATGCAGTAAGTTGAGAGAGGAGTGAAGAGGAAAACAAGACTGGCAAAAAGAGAATGTGAGAATAGGATGGCAGTTAACATAAAAAGGGAACCCAAAATTTTTCTACCCGCGGGTAGCAAGAGCCGACACGGGGCCTATTAGGGACAGAGAGGTTGATATATGCTTAGAGGCACAGGGCAAGGCTAGAATACTTAATGAGTACTTTGTATCTGTCTTTACCAGGGAAGAGGATGCTGACAAAATGTCAGTAGAGGTGGAGATGGTAGAGGTAATGGATGGGGTGAAAATTGATAGGATGTATTGAAAAGGCTGGCTATGCTTAGAGTGGACAAGTTGCCTGGACCGGATGGCTTGCAGTTCTGATGAAAGGTCATCGATTTGAAACGTTAACTGTGTTTCTCTCTCTACAGATGCTACCAGACCTGCTGAGTGTTACCAGCTTTTTTTGTTTTTATTTGTAAAAGGCAAATCGTGTTTGACTAATCTATTTGAATTTTTTGATGAAGTAACATAGAAGGTTGATGAAGGGAATGCAGTGGATGTTGTCTGTATGGGTTTTAAAAGGCTGGTTAACAAAATTGAGGCTCATGGAATTGGAGGTCCAGAGTCTGCTTGGATAAAAAATTGGCTTAAGGACAGTAAGCAGTGAGTCATGGTAAATGATTGTTTTTTTTAGACTAGAGGATGGTAGACAGTGGTGTACAGTGAGAATGATACCAATCAACTGCAACAGGACATAGGCTAACAGAATGGGCAGTCAAGTCACAGATGGAATTTAATACAGTGAATTGTGAGGTGATGCATTTTGGTAGAAGGCAAAGGGAGAGGCAATAGTTCCTAAATGGCACAGTTCTAAAGAGTGTTCAGGGCAGAGCGACCTGGAGGTTCATGTGCATAGATCTTTGAAGGTCAGCAAAACCTATGGGATCTTGGGCTTCATAAATGGAAGTATTGAGTACACAAGTTGGGAAGTTATGCTGAACCTATATAAAATCTGATTAGGCCACAACTAGAGTATTGTGTCCAGTTCTGGTCACCACACTTTTGGAAGGATGTGAAGGTCCTTGAGAGGGTGCAGAGGAGATTTACCAGAATGGTTTCAGGGATGGCGCAAATTTAGCTACAAGGTTAGGTTGGAGAAGCTGGGGTTGTTATCCTTGGAGCAAAGGTGATTGAGGGGAGATCCGATAGAGGTGTACAAGATTATGACAGGTTTAGATAAGGTAGGCAAAATAAATGTTGTTCCTATGAGCTGATGGTACAATGACTTGGGCAAGAGATGCAGGGGGAACGTGAGGAAGAACATTTTTACGCAGCGAGTGGTGTTGACCTGGAACTCGCTGCCTACGAGGGTGGTGGAAGCGGAGGCAGTGAATGATTTCAAAAGGAAATTGGGTGGGCACTTGAGGAACATAAACTTGCAGGGCTACAGAGATGGAGTGGGGGAATGGGACTGATCCGATTGCTCTGCAGAGAGCTGGCATGGATTCGATGGGCCGAATGGCGTCCTTTATTGCCATTATGACTCTTATGTTAGTAAGACCCAAGTTATAGTTACCTTATTTGAATGTAAAACAAAAATCTGCATTTATATAGCACCTTTAATGAGGTAAACTGTCCCAAGGCACATCACAGTACACAAATTGACACTTAAGGAGGTATTAGGGCAGGTGACCAAAAGCTCGGTCAAAAAAGGTAGGTTTTAAGCAGTGACTTTAGGAGGAGGGGAAACGAGGGTTTCGGGGGAAATGCTAGAGTTTCAGACAGTAAAAACAAAACTGCTTACAATTTAAAAATACTTCATTTGCTGTGAAATGTTTTGGGAAATCTCAAGAACATGAAAGATGCTAAAGAAATTGCAGCTATGTTTCTTTGCCCTAAAGACCCTATACTTGCAATTAAAAAGTTCCAATGCAGTCTTCATAAGAAACAAACTTGTAGCACTAATTGCAATCAATGGCACTAAACTGAGCCATTGCACCCTGAGCTCTTTGCAATGCCAACCCTGGCCTCCTGTTTTGAATGTAGGCCATGACTATACCAAATAGTCAGATTCTTAGTAATGGAATCAAACCTGGGACATTCCCCATGTGTAGGGCCCAACACTTTACAAATGTTTAAGAACTCTATAAACCATATAAAGGCACTGGCATCACACAACACATTGTGTACCTAGTACATTCCCCACCACTTACAGTGGGCACAGTAGTGCAACTGTGACTTGACACTTGCTACCACCTCGGTTGAGACAGATAACTTTAAAACAAGAGATATGAACTTCCCCGTGACTGATTAAAGAATCACACGAAAAGATTTCATGTTTTAAGACTTTTACTGTAGCAACTAAAATAAAGAATCAACATTAACTAAACAGTACTAAGTAGGTAGCTAATACACTAAATTACAGAGAAAGATATTTCCCATTAACTTATTAACACACCCACACCACATTGATATGTTACAAAGCGTTCTCATCGAAAAGGTATCCTCGTGGTTAAAAGTCTCAAACTCCTCCCAGCTGCAATGTGTTGGATGTCCCAGTGTCCTTCCCAAAACCAACGTCCTCTTCATTCACTTCTTCCGAGCACATTCGACTGGACTTCCATTAATAAGGCAATCCCTGGGTAACCTCCTCCGCAAACCTCGAGCCTTCAAAGCGGGCTCAAATCGTAGCAGCCTTTTGCTGTATCGGTGATCTGAGAGCAGCTGTTTTCTCAGAAACAACCACTGGTTCCTCTCTCTCTCTCTTTAGGTTGTGCTGCTGACTGCTGGTCTTCATTACTTCCTTTCAGCCTCCAGACCTAGGAAAGCCTGTCGAATTTGTCCAGATCAGAAGTCAATAGTCGTTTGCCTCTGACAATTCTCAGAGACCACAAGCCTGACCATAGCAAAACCACCTCGGCCTTCCTTTGTTTCCAGGTGTTAAAAATTACAACTCTAATTTGCATTTTAGTGCCCCTGGCTCCCTGTTTACAATCTGAGAGTCTGGGAGAGCGAAACCCATTGTTCATTAAGTGTTACAACCTTGCACCATTCCTTCAAAAGGTTCTTTGATCTGGGTTCCTTGTTCTTATGGTAACCAAGTTATAAGTCTTGTCTCTGGGCAGATATTGTATGAGGTCACATAATCCCTCTGAATGTCCATTTTACATTGCATTAAAGATCACAGTTTTAAAAACCATTCTACAAAATCGAGCATTCAAAACACACTATACAGGATGGCTGCTATACGCGTTGGCTGGTATAACGTATATGCTTTCTCCAATTTCCCCCTCCAAGTTCGCACTGTCATCGTTCCCGAAATCAAATGACTGAAGAAGCTATGTGGCTAGATTCTTCTACTTTTAGGAACGTCAGCTCATCCAAACCTCAATTGACTGTATCATAATTTGCACCTAGTCTTGTTCACCCATCATCCCTGTGCTCACTGACCTGCATTAGATCCCGCTTAAGCAATGCTTTGAATTTAAAATTCTCATCCTTGTGTTTAAATTCTTCGACGGCCTCATCCCTCCTTATATCTGTAACCTCCTATAACTCTGCGAGATCTCTGCATTTCTCCAATTCTGACCTCTTGCAACTCTCAAATTCCCTCCCTAAACCTCTTCATCTGTATACCTCTCACTCCTCCTATAAGATGCTCCTTAAAACCTACCTCTGACCATATTTTGTCATATTCAATATAGAATAAAGGCTACAATTCTAAAGGGGGTGCAGGAGCAGAGGGACCTAGGTGTATATGTACATAAGTCATTGAAGGTGGCAGGACAGGTTGAGAGAGCGATTAATAAAGCAAACAGCATCCTGGCTTCATTAATAGGGGCATAGAGTAGAAGAGCAAGCAAGTTATATTGAACTTGTATAAGACACTAGTTCAGCCTCAGCTGGAGTATTGCGTCTGATTCTGGATGCCACACTTGAGGAGAGATGTGAGGGCATTGGAGAGAGTACAGAAAAGATTCACGAGATTGGTTCCAGGGATGAAGAACTTCAGTTATGAAAATAGATTGGAGAAGTAAGGACTGTTTTTCTTGGAGAAGAGAAGGCTGAGAGGTGATTTGATAGAGGGATTCAAAATCATGAGGGGTCTGGACAGAGTAGATAAAGAGAAACTGTTCCCACTCATGAAATGATCAAGAACGAGAGGGCACAGATTTAAAGTGTTTGGTAAGAGAAGCAAAAGTGACATGAGGACAATTTTTTTCACGCAGCGAGTGGTTAAGGTCTGGAATGCACTGCCTGAGAACGTGGTGGAGGCAGGTTCAATGGAAGCATTCAAAAGGGAATTAGACAGTTATATGAAAAGGAAGAATGTGCAGGGTTATAGGGAGAAGGCAGGGGAATGGAACTGAAGGAGTTGCTCTTTCAGAGAGCTGATGCAGACACGATGGGCTGAATGGCCTCCTTCTGCACTGTAATGATTCTGTGATGCCCTAATATCTCTTTATGTGGCTCAGTGTCAAATTCACACACTCCTTGGGACATTTTACTATGTAAATGGTGGTATATAATTACACGTTGTTATAGAGTATTAAACTGTTTAAGATGATGAATCACTACTGATTAGTCCATCCTAGCTCACCACTTCATGGAGCTACTATTCCTTCTCATTCCTCTTCCCCATTCATTGTGCAGTCCTCGAACTCCTGCCAGATGATGAACCCTGTCTTCCTGAAATTATCCCCCCGCCTCTCCTCCCGGCTCCTACCTGTTAAGGCTTCTGCTGTCAGGTTGGAATTGTGCAGCTTGTTGTGAGTGGGAACTCTTGATCTGGTTACTTGCGTCAGTGAGATGCGAATCAGGTACTGCAGGGTTTCCACTGGACTGCTTGATTTCTGCCGATTGGGCGATGGAAACAAGGGTTGTAATTCACTGAGGACGCTTCTTATTTATTCACTATGTACAGGACAATTACTCATCTCTTTGCAATCTGCTGCTCCCTCTGTCAATACCACCAATTACAGAATGTCAGCAATTGTCCAAAATTAACCAATGGCATCACTGGGCCTATTGTGACATGTCAGTTTATTGCCAGTTGTTGCTTACTCAGTTGGTTACTGAGTGCTGCCCCCACTGATAGGATCTGTTGGAAACATGCCCACTGTGTGGAAGTCCTGATCACTCTGCTCAGATCTGTAACAACACAAGCCATTCCATCAGGATCAATTGGAACCCACCCTATTGGCAGTGTCTCTGGGAGTCCTTCCCATTACTGAAATCTGTGGGAGTCCTTCATCCTCTGACATAAATTAGGGTTTGCCGATTCTGGGATTTGCCGATTCTGGAGTTTGCCGATTCTGGAGTTTGCCGATTCTGGAGCTGATGATTCTGGGATTTGCCAGTTCTGGAGTTTGTCATTTTGGGAATTGCCAATTTGGGGATTTGTCAATTTTGGTGTTTGCAGATTCTGGGATTCTGGGATTAGCCAGTTCTGGAGTTTGCCAATTCTGGGATTTGCTGATTCTGGAGTTTGCTGATTCTGGAGTTTGCTGATTCTGGAGTTTGCCGATTCTGGGATTTGCTGATTCTGGGATCAGCCAGTTCTGGAGTTTGCCAATTCTGGGATTTGCTGATTCTGGAGTTTGCCGATTCTGGGATTTGCTGATTCTGGAATTAGCCAATTCTGGAATTTGTTGATTTTGGGATTGCCGATTCATGGATTTGCTGATTCGGGGATTAGCCAGTTCTGGAGTTTGCCAACTCTAGGTTTTGCTGAGTCTGGAATTTTTCGATTCTGGACTTTGTCGATTCTAGAATTTGCAGATTTGGGAATTTTCCGATTTAGGAGTTTGCCAATTCTGGAGTTTGCTGATTCTGGGGTTTGCTGATTGTGGGTTTTACCAGTTCTGGAGTTTACTGATTCTGGGATTCTGAGGCTTGCTGTTTTTGGACTTTGCTGATTCTAGGATTTGCCAATTCTGGAATTTGTTGATTTTGGGATTTGCCGATTCGGGGATTTGCTAATTCTAGGTTATGCCAATTCTGGGATTTTCCAATTCTGGGATTTGCTCATTATGAATTTTGTCGATTCTGGACTTTACCGATTCTAGGATTTGCCGTTTCTGTGATTTGCTAATTCTGGAGTTTGTCAATTTTGGGAATTGCAGATTTGGGGATTTGCCAATTTTGAAATTTGTCAATTCTGGGATTTGTCGGTTCTGGAGTTTGTCGATTTTGGGGAGTGCTGATTCTGGGATTTGCCAATTCTGGAGTTTGCTGATTCTGGAGTTGGTCAATTCTGCGATTTGCCGATTCTGGAATTTGCTAATTCTGGTTGGATGTATTCCTTGGAGGATTCATTACAAAACTCACTGCTTGCAACTGACCTCTCCACTCAAACAGCCACATTTTGCCCATTACAGATATTTTTCGAATAAACTAAAGTGTTCAAATGAAATATGTATTTATTATATTGATACCCCTGAATTGTGCTCATGTGTTGCTTGTACTTGTGACCAGGTGGTACTGGAGACTCCTGGAGGGTTGGCAACCCTGGGGAGCCCCGCCTTTTCTGGCTCAGTCTGTAGTAGCCCCGCCCCGCTGTATGTGGCCCCGCCCCTTTAGCACGCACGTAAACCCCGCCCCCTCCGGGGTTGTCCATAGGTCCCGCCTCTTTTGACGTTATCTAACTTGCTGCAGAAACACGGCTTTTCTGGCCCTGTTTTGCTGCTGGGAGACTCTGCTTCCTTCAGCGTTGATGGACCCTCTCAGGACATCTTATCCGTGCTTGGTTCGGCACCGCTGAGCTTGCGCCGGCTCCGCCATTTAGGCTATAGACCCTATTCTGCAGCGCAGAGCATTCTGGGGTGCCAACGCCGCCATTATCCATTTTATCGCTGAACGGAAACACTGGCAGATTGTTCCCGCGTGTAACCGGCTTTCCAATACCTGGTCTTGCGACGCACTAAGCTGTAGAATCACCTTGTAATCCATTTCTGTACAGGAGGCTTCCACCATCTACCGGCATTGGAGGCAGGGCCCCAGTTACGGGAACAGGCGCAATGGACGCCCTTAACCTCGCTCAGAATGCAAGCGGTTTTGTAACTGTGCTTCTTGGAAATGTCTGTTACCTGAAATGCAGCTTTAACTCAGAGTGAAGAACAGAAACATACAAAATGGAGCCATGATGCTTGTTTGTTTTAAAAAGCTCCTTACCAATGAAAATGATACCTTAACTGCAAAAGTTGAGTCATTTAGTTTGTGGATTTTCCACTTTTCCTATAAATTCAGCTAGGTAGGTAAACAACTCCAAATTTCATTTTCCGAGTAATGCATGGTGTTCACCGCAATGGTGCGTGTTCATCACAGGTTAACATAAAGCAGAGATTTTGAAAGTCGAAGGATAACAGCAATATTTTCCACTCTTGCTGATATAGATCTTTCTGAAGGACATTTTTGCCACTGACTACCTTGACTCATACAGAAGTGCTGCCCCACGTACAGCTGTCAACCTCTGGTGTTTTGAATGCTTGCCTGTTCTTCACGCGTGAACCTAGATAGTGTTAATGGGCTTTTGAACTCTGGGAGGCATCACAGATGAACAAACTCTGGTATGTGTGTGTATGTACACAGACACAGACAATCACACTCACACAGATGCAAACTTTCCAGCAAGGCCCACTGGACAGTTGTCAGAGGTGGTGTCCTGATAGATTCCTTTGTCCTTCCTACCAGAGGAGTATAGACACCACCTGGGCTAAACTCTGCTGACTCGGCACTGAATTCAGTTGAACTGGAAATCTTGTGTTCTTTCTAAATCAGTTACATCACTGTCTTTACCACCAGAGATATTGGAGAAAATGTCGAGTTTATGAAAGAAAATTGAATGCAAGGGAACAAGAATTAATACAGTTGATAAGAGCTTATATAAATGGATACATTGCTGATTTACAGCCATGGTAGGCAAGAGTTACAAAAAAAACATTTTCAATTTTAGATAATTCACAGTATCATGCAGTTTTACATTTTTGTATCTGTCCGATTTGTCCCCTTCTCTGCCTTCCTCACCTCACATTCCCTGAAGGCATGGACTCCTTCCTGGGACATAGTACCACTTACACTGGACACCCACCAGTGGCTATTTGACTGCTGGAACCATCACAGATCGGTCCAAACCTGTCCACATACTTGTACTTTCAACAGCGATCACTCTGGTTGACTTCACACAACCTTCCCACCCCACCTCTCCTCCTCCCCATCACCTGCTTGATTGACAGGCTGTCCAACTGTGGGAGGCATCACAGCAGTGCAAACTCTTTATCACACCTAGTTACTCGATCGTGCCATCGTTGCCCAGGCTGAATTCTTAACACTTGTGAAATGAAAGCAGGTAAGTTGGTCAGCGACACCCACACTCTTGTACCACCATGTTCTCGTGGTGACGTAACACCACCTCACCCTTTTCGATGTACAGCATGCTGATTGGATTCATTTTGGTGGGGACACAGCAAGGGGAAGGCACCAGTGTGGGATGATGGAATTTGAGCAGACTCTGAAAATGAAAAAGTACAATTGGTACAAAATCCTTCAAACTCAGGTTATATTAAGTGTTACTGGAGGTTCATCTTGCATATCAAGTTTTATTTTTCCAGTGTTCACCCTGTATTTTTAGCTCACCTGAAGGTTCAAACTCATTAAATAGTGCAGCTCCAGAGTGGCAGCTGCCATATTGTATGTGTGAACTAGAGCAGTGAGTGTTGGCAGGCTATTGGACTATGGGACTTATCACAGCTCAGCCTAAATTTGTCCATGCACATGTACTTCCAACAGAGATCATCCTGGACAGCTTCTCCCCACCCCTTGTCCAGCTCAAAAGCACACCCAACCGAAATGGCTCAGAGTAAGGATCATAGAATCACAGAATTATTATACGGTAGAAGGATCCAGTCACCCAGAAAGCCAAGATGTCCTGCACTTTCCATTGCCCAGAACTGTTCCTTGTCCAGCATTGTTCATGAACAATGCCATGTTGCTGTTGAGGTTATCCAGTTAATAATACTGGAGAATTAAGTACTTTTAGATTTCAACCTCTTGTATCTGTATCAAAGCAATCCCAGGTCAGGGATAGCAAAAGTTAAATAGAGTTACACTGCGCTGAGCAATAATATGCCTCAGCAATAATCCCAGAAAGCACCCCCACCTGCATCCATGTGAGCAGTTTTGCCCTGTGGGTTTATTCCCACTAAGAACAGAGTGACAACACACCAAACTCATTTCACAAAATCTTTACAACGAGAGGACAGGAGACTTCCCGTCTGCCTGAGTTGCATTACAGCTCAAATCCCAACGGTGAAAGGGCACTATCTAACCCAGTACATAAGCCAAGACAACATTTCTGTTAAGTCTGATAATGTGGGTCACTTACATGCTGTAAGGATTATTTTGGATGGATCCAAGTATTGTTGTAATTGATTTGCCTATGTATTTTCATTTGGTGAATTGATTAAGTGAACACACAGTGCACTGTGGTTCTACATCTCGAATTCATTGGTGGACGGGCATATTGAGCAACTAAACCAATAAAATTTGGTCAAAGCTGAATAATCTCATTATTATGGTTTTAATACACACACACCAAACGTGGAGGAATGGCAAACAGTGAGGATGATACAAATCAACTGCACCAGGAAGTAGATAGGCTAGCAGAATGGGCAGACAAGTAGCAAATGGAATTTAATAGAGAAGTGTGAGGTGACGCATTTTGGCAGAATGGATGGGGAAAGGCCATATGGACTTAATGGCACAGTTCTAAAGAGTGTACAGGGACAGGGACTGGGGGTGCATGTGCACAGACCTTTGAAGGTGGCTGAACACATTGAGAGAGTAGTTAGCAAAGCATATGGGATCTTGGACCTCATAAATGGAAAAGTATTGAGTACAAAAGCAGGGAAGTTATGCTGAATCTTTATAAAGCTCTGGTTAGGCCACAACTAGAGTATTGTGTCACCACACTTTAGGAAGGATGCGAGGATACTCGAGAGGGTGTATAGGAGATTTATGAGAACGGTTCCAGAGGATTTAGGTTGGCGAAGCAGATGTTGTTCTCCTAGGAGCCATTGAGATTGAGGGGAGATGTGATAGCGGTGCCCAAGATTATGACAGGTTTGGATTAGATTGTAAAGAATAACTATTCCTATTAGCTGATGGTACAAGGGCGAGGGGACACAGATTTAAGGTTTGAGATGTAGGGGGCTGTGAGGAAGAAGTGGTAATGACCTGGAACTCTCTGCCTACAAGGGTGGTGGAAACAGAGACAAATCAATTAATTGGCTGAGTGGCAGGAGGCAGAGGGTGATGGTCGAGGGTTGTTTTTACGAGTGGAAGCCTGTGACCAGTGGTGCACCACAGGGATCGGTGCTGGGACCCTTGCTGTTTGTAGTGTACATTAATGATTTAGACATGAATATAGGAGGTATGATCAGTAAGTTTGCAGATGACACGAAAATTGGGGGTGTCATAAATAGCGAGGAGGAAAGCTTTAGATTACAGGATGATATAGATGGGCTGGTAAGATAGGCAGAGCAGTGGAAAATGGAATTAATCCTGAGAAGTGTGAGGTGATGCATTTTGGGAGGACTAACAAGGCAAGGGAATATACAATGGATGGTAGGACCCTAGGAAGTACAGAAAGTCAGAGGGACCTTGGTGTACTTGTCCAAAGATCACTGAAGGCAGCAGCACAGGTAGATAAGCTGGTTAGGAAGGCATATGGGATACTTGCCTTTATTAGACGAGGCATAGAATATAAGAGCAGGGAGGTTATGATGGAGCTGTATAAAACGCTAGTTAGGCCACAGTTGGAGTACTGTGTACAGTTCTGGGCACCACACTATAGGAAGGATGTGATTGCACTGGAGAGGGTGCAGAGGAGATTCACCAGGATGTTGCCTGGGCTGGAGCATTTCAGCTATGAAGAGAGACTGAAAAGGCTGGGGTTGTTTTCCTTAGAGCAGAGAAGGCTGAGGGGGGACATGATTGAGGTATACAAAATTATGAGGGGCATAGATAGGAAGAAACTTTTTCCCTTAGCAGAGCTGTCAATAACCAGGGGGCATAGATTTAGGGTAAGGGGCAGGAGATTTACGACAGGATTTGAGGAAAATTTTTTTCACCTGGAGGGTGGTTGGAATCTGGAATGCACTGCCTGAAGAGGTGGTAGAGGCAGGAACCCTCACAACATTTAAGTATTTAGATGAGCACTTGAAACATAGCATACAAGGCTACGGGCCAAGTGCTGGAAAATGGGATTAGAATAGTTAGGTGCTTGATGGTCAGCACAGACACGATGGGCCAAAGGGCCTGTTTCTGTGCTGTATAACTCTATGACTGTGACTAATAATTTCAAAAGAAATTATTCAGAAGACTAATAATTTCAAAAAAGAAAAGGATGGGCGCTTGAAAGAAATAAACTTATAGGGTTACAGGAATACAGCAGGGAAATGGGACTGACTGAATTGCTTTACAGAAAGTTGGCATCGATTTGATGGGCCAAATGGCCTCCTTCTGTGCCATAAATAACTATGGCTGGAAATTTTACCCTCATTGGACGGGAGCCGTCCACCAACTGAAAAGTCGGTGGCGATCCCGCCTCTGCCTGGCCTGGGGATCAAGACTGCATTTTACAGTCCCCAGGCCCTTAATTGGTCTGAGGTGGGACTTCCACCTCATTGAGACAGGAAGTCTCCCCTAATGGAGCTGCCAGCCAATTAGCGGTCTGACAGCTCTTAGTCCCAACAGCGCCACCAGGAGCAGTGGCCACTGCTAGGACTGCAACCTAGCTTCAAGAAGAGGAGGAAGGATAGCCCTGGGAAAAGGTACATTTTTGGGCCTTGCCGGGAGTGATTGGTCGGGCCCCAGCGAGGCAAGGGTGGTCGATTGGGGGGACAGGGGGGCATGTTGGGTGTTGGGGCATCTGGGGTGGTCCTCTGTCGGGCACAGGGTGCCTAATCAGGAAGGACCGAAGGGCCTGTTTCAGTGCTGTATCTCTAAATAAAATAAAAATAAAGTACACAAGCATGTAGAATTATAGCATGTTGCTATACTGCACCAACACCACTTGGGACAAGTGAGCAGTTGTGATTGACAGTTGAACTCAATGGGTGCAGTGGCATGGGTGTTGTATCAATATGCACCAGCTGAGCGGGTGGTGGAAGAAGATCCAGTGGTAACTTTCAAATAGGAATTGGATAACTACTTGAAGGGGAAAATATTGCAGGGCTTCGGGAAAGAATGGGGTGGAGGGGGTGGGAGTAGGAGTAATTGGATAGTTCTTTCAAAGAGTCTGCACAGGCACGATGGGCTGAATGGCTTCCTTCAGTGCTGCATGATCCTTTAATTCTAAAATCTATGTAGAATTAATTGTATTCACGGCACAGAATAAAGGCCATTCAGCCCAGTTGGTCAATGCTGGTGTTTTTTGCCCCACATGAGCCTCTTCCCACTCTACTTCATCCAAGCCTGTCAACATAACTTGCTATTCCTTTCTTCCTCATATTATTTAGTTTCCCCTTAAATACAGCTATGCTATTCACCTCAACTACCCCGTATGGTAGCAATGTCTGCATTCTCTTTCTTTAAATTTGATTTATTAGTAACTATCTTATATTTATGGTCCCAGTTTTGGACTCCCCAACAAGCAGAAACATTTTCTCTATGTCTACCCTATCAAACTCCTTTTTTTAATTTAAAGACCTCTGTTAAGTCACTGCTCAGTCTTCTCTTTCCTAGAGAACAGTGGCCCAGCCTGTTCAGTCTTTCCCTAATATAACCTCTCAGTTCTGGTATCTTTTTTGCAGTTTCTCCCATGCCTCTACATCCTGTTTGTAATTTGGAGACCAGAACTGTGCAGAATGTTCCACGTGTGGTCTAAGCAAGGTTGAAAATCTACTGCAGTTGATGATTACAGTGAACTATTCTTCCAGTCATTAAACGCAGCATTAAAAAGGTGTATGTTTAACGTGGGGTGGCATTACCTGCATGTAAGCATGGTTGGTGGGTTTGACATCCTCCCCAGATGGTGACGGGCACTCTCCCTCACAGCGGAAGGCGTTGTACATCTTAGGGAAGATGACCCAGGCACCCCAGCCGATCTTGCCAAATTTGATCTGAAACTTGATCCTCCGGCACCGGGTTGAGCTGTTGCTCTTACTGTGGTGCCGGGTGTGCCGGTAGCTGAGAGATCCACTGCGTTCAGCCCTGCCCCTGCCCCTGCCTCTTCTGCGGGCGCTTTTTGGCTGCTGTGCTGCCTTGCCGTTGTGCTTTGGCCGGCGGCCCTTTCTCTTTCGGGGCTTCCGCACTCGCTTGGAGCCTTTGGCATCTTTCAGAAGTGAGGAACTCTCCGAGCAGCTCTGCTCGGGTCTCCGGGAGAACACCAGCAGCAGTGCTGTCTCCTTGGTTTCAGTCTTCCCCTTGGTGCTGGTGTCGGGGAGGGCCCTCTTGCTTCGGCAGGCTGGGCTCTGTGGCCACTGGAGCCCGGAGAGTCCACCCTTCCCACTGGACTTACTACGGTTGATCCAGTGCCTCAGGATGTCGGTAACGTTGTAAATGGCACAGTCTGCAGCATCCTCCAGCACTGAATCAGGAGGGAAGGAACCTAGGAAAAGCTGGTCCTGGCAGGTAGTGGGTCCACACGGGTATTCAGATTGGTGGTGGAGCTCCAGGAGAGAGCAGGACTCTGCAAAAGCGGGCAAGCTGATCCTCAACTCAGCAAATTGAAGCTTCTCATTGGGCGTTAGTGTGGACATGTCAAAGGTGACAATCCACCGGCTCCCATTGTGATGAAAACCTAGGAACAGAAGAACAGCAGGGATTAATCAAGAGTATGGAAGCACCCCTGGGTAGTTCAATGACTAAACGTCCTGCCTAGTGTGATACTGAGCCAAACAAAGCAGGGTGCCCCTGGGTTCATTCCCTGGACTTCATTGTTCCAGCTGATCTCCTCTAAGACCATGGTAGAGTGTATAATTTGTCTTGGTAACCCCAGACTATGGAGAAGCAGGTATCAGCCAGGGTTCCTATTCTTGATCACCACCCAATGACTCCTGATAGGAAGTGAGAGAATAGGATTATTGCAGATGTGACGCCCCTAATGGTTCAATAGCCTGCTAACATGTGCTGTCCAGAATGAAGAGTGGGGTGAGGTCCCAGCACCTTTGGAGACCCAACACAAGTCAGAATCTCCTGGAGAGGAAGGGAGGAAGTGGGAGAGGTTGGCACAGTAGGTATAGTTGAGGATGTGTGGTACCAGTAGGGTGATCCCAAGGAATTATTAGTAACAACCATCGATGTATCTATCACAGGACCCAGTATCACACTGCAGCCATCATGTTTCAAATTTCAGGAACAGGGAAGTTTAAAAAAAAATCTGAATAAGACAATATCAAAAAAAAACACTCAAAAATAATGAAAAAGTCCCAAACATTTTTCTCCTTCCCCTTTCAGTCCATTCTGTCTCCTTTTTCCTGTCATTGACTCCTTTGGGTACAGATTCCATGGCACCATTGGCCAGGACACTGAGGATAACTCCCCTGCTCTTCAAATCGTGCCATCCCTCAACTGGCATCACACTAAAACCAGATTATCCGCTCATTATCGCATTGCTGTTTGTGGGATCTTGCTGTGCACAAATTGGCTGCTGCATTTCCTCCACAACAGTGACTACACTTCAAAAGTTCTTCATTAGCTGTAAGCTGCTTTGGGTCATCCTGAGGTCATGAAAGGCACTGCATAAATAGAAGTTGTTTATTTTTGGCAGAGGCTGTGTAGGGGTTGAGGAGAACAGGGAAAGATAAAGTACTGGTTAATAGTTTGCTGAATGTGATTGGTGGCCTTAATGAACTTGGTCTCAGTGCCATGGATTGGATAGAAGCCAAACTGAATGAGATTCACATAGGGAGTAACGGATCCGCTCGGCACAGAGTTGGTGGCCAGGGAATGGGGTCACAATACCTTTTATTGAGTGAGAAACCCTTTCCTTACAATATGGAAACTGGCGTGAAGGAGCTAGCAGCTAAACAGCTAACAGAGTCAGCATGTCAGATCTATGACCTTTCATCTGTTTCTCTCTGCACAGATGCTGAGTATTTCCAGCACTTGCTGTCTTTATTTCAGATTTCCAGCATCCGCAGTATTTTGCTTTTATTTTACTATGTTAAAACTCACACTGAGCATCTGAATCCATTCAACTATTAAGGACTGCAAAGAATGACAATCTATTCTTTGTTAAAAGCATTTTTTCTGGGGGCAGGGGTGGGTACATGTAAAAACAAGTTTAATCTAATATCTGTCGATTAATAGGTATCTATTGATCTATGCATTATCTACATTGGAGTACAGTAACATGGTGGGTATGTTACTGGACTAGTAATCTACACGGCTGAACTAATAATCTGGAGACATGAGTTCAAATCCCACCATGGCAGCTGGGAAGTTTAAATTTAGTTAAATGAATACATCTGGACTAAAAAGCTAGTCTTACTAACGGTGACCATGAAACTAACAGATTGTTGTAAAAGCCCCTCTGGTTCACTAGCGTCCTTTAGAGAAGGAAGTCAGCTGTCCTTACCCTGTCTAGCCGATATGTGACCCGCAGCAATGTAATTGGCTCCTAACTGCCCTCTGAAATGGCCTTGCATTCAAGAAGGTGGCTTGCCACCACCTTCTAAAGGGCATTAGGGATGGGCAGTAAATGCTGGCCTTGCCAGCCACGTCCAATGAATGAATAACAAATATTTATCTACGCACACAGTATCAGTGAAGGAAAGTGGCACTGCCAATGGACGACCGGGAAGGAAGTTACAAACACAAAGAATAAACACTGAAACGCTTGGGTCCCATCCTTCAAGAGAACACTTGCCTAAAGCTTGATTATTCATTGTCTTGCGGCTGTGCCATCTGTGGAGTTACAACTAGTGAACACAGAAAAACAAATGTGAGCAGTCAGTTTAATCTCCATCACTTTTAGGGAGCTTACCCAACAAGCACAGGGCAGCAAAGTGATTTCATTTTCACTGTTACATCTCTGATTAAAGTTTCCCCTCTTTGTACAGATTAAGCCACTAAGCGAATCAAAGCTGTTAACATAAAAGGCTGTTGCCTATTTTCTGCAGTGACATCCAGGTATTTGACGATTTTGGTGCATTGTGTTCAGTATTATGGTTGCTGTTAATGTAAGTGGTTTGATCATTTTCTTTTGGCTATATTACCGAAGTTTGCCTCCTCTCTCATGTGAGTAGCCTCAGTACATTCTCACACCTCCCCACCCCAGCTTTTCACTTTTACCACAGGTTCTGGTCTGACAGTGTAGTGGGGTTTCTTAATAAGAGGGCCCCTGTACTCTCCTGAAACTAGCTCCCTGACCAAAGACACATCCACAGCCCCCCTCGGTTAAATAGCCTACCAACCAACGCTCATACAAGAGGAATGGCCACAATAGAGGGGTAAGCGGAGAGCTGGGACAATCCTGCGGGAGAGGAGAAAATTGGAAAAATAATTGCATTCTTCAAGTTTACAAAACACTAACAGTGATAATTTGATGGGAAATACTGGCATTAACAAGTGTGTCTAATCGCTCCATCATCGGTGGTCCTGCCTTCAGTTGTATGGGTCCCAAGCTCTGGAATTCTCTCCCTACACCTCTCCGCCTCTCTTTCCTCCTTTAAGACACTCCTTAAAACCTGCCTCTTTGACCAAGCTTTTGGTCATCCGACCTCATATCTTTTTTTGTGGCTCGGCTCCCGATGTCAGATTTTGTTTGATAATGGTCCTATGAAGTGCCTTGGGGCGTTTTAAGTTGTTAAATATGAGTTGTTACCATTTTTTTTTCTATATACAGATGTTAGGACAGCTGTGAAGCACTTTCCATTCTTACATTAATAGATACCCTGTGAAAGCACTTCACTGGCTGTAATGCACTTTTAGGACGTCTTGAGGTCGTGAAAGGCGCTATGCAAATGCAGGTTATTTCTGCAACTGCACATATAGACTGAAAGCAACAGGTTTCTTTCCTTCGTGAGAATGTAATGCGGAGAAAATCAAAGAGAAGTTTAGGACTGAGAAACCAATCACTGAACCATGTGTTAAAGAGTGTTCACCAGAATGTGGATTGAAGTTGGGGTAGGGGGAAATCTCAGTCCCTGCGATAATTTGGCTACAATACACTATTTGGAGGAGACAGATTGAACAAAGTTTTACAATCCAAGCCAGACCCTGACACGCCTTCATCCTCTAAGCAATTCCCCTGTTCAAAAGACATCAAACCCTGAGTGTGGATTGAAGCAGACTGGCTGTGTCTGGGAGGGAGATTGGAGAGAATCGGCGGCCACATCAAAACACAGCAGCAAAATTGGAAACACACACACACAGCAAACCATAGAATCAAAATAGATCAGAGATGATACTTTACTTTTTGCGACCAGGCTCCGCACCGTGTCCGCCTCTGGTAACACGGGTCGTTCGTGGGATGAGAGGCCAGTGTAATTTCCCGAGCTGTAACTGCGGTACAGGTTGATCATGTGGGCGGGGAGGTTCAAGCTGATGTTCCGGGCCTCCAGGCGCTGGATAAAGACAGCCACCTCCCTGAGGCTGGGCGGGGGACCTGGCCTGGTTTCCAGCACACGCCAAGTCCAGTTGCTGGCTGGGTTCCCCTGACCCATTGAGATGAAGACTGGGGCTAGCAGCACTAGCACTGTGGTTGGGAATGGGAACTGCATGTCGCCTGAGATAAGTGACAGCTCACTCTGTGTGTGTGTGTGTGTGCCCTTATATACAACCCTCCCAATGCATATTAACCCCCCACACTAACCCAGACACATCGAAAGCCATTATTTTGCTAATGCAGTCCATTCCTGACCCATATGACAGGTAGTAATTAGTTCTGCAGGACAACAGAAATTTTACTTGTCATCTCCATTTTTTCCCCCCAAACACCACGTTACATTTGGTTTTACCAATTGTCAAATTATGCAGTGTCACTCCGCAGTTTCGATGTTTTACTTTAATGGATCCTTTAGATGTGCAGAAGTGACAGACTCCACGTGCAGCTGCTGCACAGGACTCCTGCATATAAACCAAGTAGAAAATTGAAAGGAGATACCGTGCAATTTACAGCCACTCGGAATCAACCCACGTTGGGAGGAAAAGATGAAAGTACATTGCGTGACCTGCTCCTTCCTTTTATTGCATTACTCACACAAAAACCCTGATCAGCTCTATTGTAAGTCCATCACAATCGTTATTTGTGATCCATGGAATTTAACACCCAGGGCTGGACATTAAAACATACACTTTAGAAATGAATGATGCCTTCTTAACATTTAGTAATGCAGCCTTCTGCCAAGAATTATTTTTTGCGCTTAAACATTGAATTATCCAATTAATTGGAGGGACAGCGTGGGAAAGTTTGTTCTAGATTAAAGGAGTGTAAATCGGTGATTAAAAAAATAACTGAATGACCAGTTCACTTGAATTCAACAACTCTGATTAAAAGCTGGATTGTATAAAGTTAATTTGAGGAAACCGATAACAGGGCAAATGTAGCTGGAAGACATTTTGATCTAAATTTATATTACCAATTAAATTCATACAATTTTATTAATCACAAGTTCAACCAGATACCTGCCCCCAAGACTTTATCCTGAAGTTAAACCGTCCTTGTGTATATTACTATTCTCTGCAGCAACAAGAAACTTGGAAATCCATGTGACAAAACCATCTCAATGTATTGACAAGATTTAGTATTTTATTTGATTGTATTCTTCAAATCTAAATGTAACTTACAAATGTTTTCAGTCTGTTTCAGAAATCAGGGGGAAAAAATTCATTTCAGCAGTTTCTCTAAATTGCAACCATCTGAAATAAAAGTTGTCTAATTCAAGTGATCTGATCGTTGTGGGGCTATGGGGAGAGAGGTGGGGAATGAGACTAATTGGATAGCTCTTCAAAAGAGCTGGCACAGACACAATGGGCCGAACGGCCTCCTTTGGAGCTGTTTCCATTTTTAGCACTAAGTTCCCATGTTGCTATCTTAAAATTTAAAAATTTTAAACTTAAATTCTCATCCTTGTTTTCAGATCCCTCCACGGCCTCACCCCTTCCTATCTCTGTAACCTCTTCCAACCCTATGACCCTTTGAGATCTCTGTACGCCTCCAGTTTCGATCTCGTGCACGTCCCCGATTTTGATGGCTCCGCCATTGGCGGCGTGCCTAGAGCTGCCTCAGCCGTAAGCTCTGGAATTCTCTCGCTAAGCCGCTCTGCCTCCCTACCTCTCTCTCCTCCTTTAAACCTACCTCTTTGACCAAGCTTTTGGTCACCTGGCGTAATATGACCTGGAGTAAAATTTTACCTGATTATGCTTCTTTAAAGCACCTTGGACATTTTTAGTACATTCTAGGCGCTCTATAAATTGTTGTATTGTTGTTGTATTGGATAATTTAAAGCTGTTTGCACAAAAGTGAATTATCAGGTGCGGACTATATTCATATAGGAAAGTCACTGCTAAATCATCATATTCTGTTACAACTATTAGCACTGAAAACTTGAGAATTACAATGGAGTGTCAGTATAGTCTTACATATGCTATGGTTTAGGGAGGAGAGTTCAGCTAATTAGACACAACACAGTAGGCAATGCAGAATATGTTAAGGAACGAAAGAGACATTTGCATTTAAGGGTTGAGGTATTTCAGTTACATGGAGAGACTCGAGTAGCTGGGATTGTTCTCGTTAGAGCAGAGAAGGATGAAGGGGGATTTAATAGAGCTGTTCAAAAGTATAAGGGGTTTTGATAGAATAAATAAGGAGAAATTGTTTCCACTGGCAGAAGGGTTAGTAAACAGAGGGCACAGATTTAAAGTAATTGGCAAAAGAAATGGGTGGGGAGGTGAGGAGAATTTTTGTTAATGCAATGAGTTGTTATGATCTGGAATCCAATGCCTGCGGGGATGGTGTAAGCAGATGTTCGAAAGGGAATTGAATAAATACTTGAAAAGGAAAGAATTGTGGGGCTGTGGGGAAAGAGCAGGGGAGTGGGAGTAATTGGTAGCTTTATCAAAGACCTGGCAAAGGCGTGATGGGCTGAATGGCCTCCTGCAGTAATATATGATTCTATTCTATATATCATCTTTCATGCCCTCAGGACATCCCAAAGTGCTTTTCCGCCAAGT
The DNA here is from genome assembly GCF_036365525.1 of Heterodontus francisci. NCBI lineage: Eukaryota > Metazoa > Chordata > Chondrichthyes > Heterodontiformes > Heterodontidae > Heterodontus > Heterodontus francisci. The sequence goes on along the minus strand of NC_090412.1, from coordinate 21,063,475 downwards.
ATTGTTAATATTTAAAATTGTATGCTATCTACATCAGATTGGGGGAAAAACTTGCATTTATATAGCACCTTTCACCACCAGCAGACATCTCAAAACGTATTACAGCCAATGAAGTACTTTCTGAAGTGTAGTCACTGGTGTAATGTAGGAAACGCAGCAGCCAATTTTCACACAGCAAGATCCCACAAAGCAATGGGATAATGACCAGATAATCTGTTTTATTGAAGATGATTGAAGGATAAATATTGGCCAGGACATCAGTCAACGATCTGTTTTATTTTCTTATGCACCTTCACCTCCAGTTTTAGTTTAACATTTCCAGGTACAAACCTGTGTGTCTAATGCAGGATAGGAGAATAAGGAGCCATGTTTGATACTGGCAAAGCCAAAGTTATTACAATAAATTGACAACCTCACAATCCAAGAAATATTGGATATCACCTGTACCCATTTCATTGTTAAGAAATAACTGCAAATGTACAATATGATTGAGAAGTGACTTGAGATTTGGCCGAGCAGCAAGTATTTTAATTTGCGATTGTGGAAATAGTTTTATTTTAAATGTACCAACCAGATTTACCTTAACAGGTTGTTAACTGTTTCAGCAAGAGAATTCCCTTCCCTGTTTCTAACCTTGTTGTAATTTTTCTTGCCTCTTCAACCTTTTCCCTCTTGGAGACATCGGCTCCTTTCTGGGATATGAGTCACAGGACATTCTTCAGCACCTTCTCAAAGTGGTCATTACTCATGTGTAAAAGTCCTGACAATCACAGCGGGCATCACACCCGAACTCACTCCAGCCTCATCAAGTGTCCCACCGACAGTGAGAGCACCATGTGATTACCATCAGCAACTCTCCTTCAATATAAAATGGGCTTTAAATGTTTTTTTTTTCCAACTCTGTAAAAAATACATTACAACACAGTTCAAAACAGCACCAAGTTGACATTCCAAAAAGTGCAAAGGAAATCAGTTTACTTCAATACAGGAGTGAGTTTCCTCACAACCCTTCCATTCCATTTTACATGCCATGTACATTTTACAGCAAACCCGTATTTGGTGTATACAGCCCGAGGGGTTTCCCATGGATTCAGCCCCTCAGTTCAGCTTGGTGGGGGGACCTTACACTGTGGTCTTTCCCCATTGAGCCTTTGCTGCGGCTGCCCCAAGCTTTAGTGCGTCCCTCAGCACGTAGTCCTGGACCTTGGAATGTGCCAGTCTGCAACATTCGGTCGTGGACAACTCTTTGCGCTGTAAGACCAGCAGGTTTCGGGCAGACCAAAGGGCGTCTTTCACCTTGCCAATCTGTGCGGGTGGTTCTAGAGGTGCCGAGAAGCTCCAGTATGCCTGAATCCACCAGCTCGATCGATGAAGTGACTTTTCCCCATGCTGTTCTTGGTCACGATTTGGTAATTGGCTGAAGAAATCGGTAGTCAAAACACATGTGAACAGTTTCCATGCACACAGTAATGTTCTTCTCTCTTAGTTTTTCTTCAGCTGTAGATTGGCTCCTGCGCAGAAGCCAAAATACATGTGAGAGAAAAATGAGCGTTGAATAGGATAAGAGAAGGCTTTGGCAGGATGAGAGTCATTGGGAGATCAGAACTGCTCAGGCTGGGGCGGAGGAGAGTAGACCGGCACCTGTTTAGAGTCAGCCTTGGCTCAGCAGTTAACACTCTTACCTCTGAGTCTGAAGGTTTAAGGCCCACTCCAGAGATTTGTGCACATAATTTACATCAGTGCAGCACCAAGGAAGTGCAGTGTTGCTGGAGGTGCTGTCTTTCTGATAAGATGTTAAACCGACTCGCATCTCAAGTGGATGTAAATGATTCCGTGGCACTATTCAAAGAAGAACAAGAGTGTTTGCTGAAGGGCTGGCATTGGAGCTTGGTGATGGGGTGGATTTGGAGTTCGATGATGGGGCAGCTCACTAGAGGTTGCTGTTAACATCAGGATTCCATAAAGTTTCCCATTCGGACTGCAGACCCTGATGCTGGGATGTGGGTGGGAAATGTTCTGCACAGGGGCGTAACCCTAAAGGTTCAGGCAATCCAGAAAGTCCCTGCCAAAATAAAATGGTATCCTTGACAGCAAAATTGTGTTAACCTTGGAGACATCCACATCACCTCAGGTATATCATCTTTGGCCTCCTTGTCTTGAGACACAATGGGTAAGCACCTAGAGGTGGTCGGTGGTTTGTGAAGTAGCACCTGGAGTGGCCATAAAGGCCAATTCTAGAGTGACAGACTCTTACACAGGTGCTGCAGATAAAATTGGTTGTCAGGGCTGTTACACAGTTGGCTCTCACCTTGCGCTTCTGTCTTTTTTTCTGCCGACTGCTAAGTCTCTTCGACTCGCCACGCTTTAGCCCCGCCTTTATGGCTGTCTGCCAGCTCTGGCGAACGCTGGCAACTGACTCCCACGACTTGTGATCAATGTCACAGGACTTCATGTCGCGTTTGCAGACGTCTTTAAAGCGGAGACATGGACGGCCGGTGGGTCTGATACCAGTGACGAGCTCGTTGTACAATGTGTCCTTGGGGATCCTGCCATCTTCCATGTGGCTCACATGGCCAAGCCATCTCAAGCGCCGCTGGCGCAGTAGTGTGTATATGCTGGGGATGTTGGCCGCCTCGAGGACTTCTGCATTGGAGATACGGTCCTGCCACCTGATGCCAAGGATTCTCCGGAGGCAGCGAAGATGGAATGAATTGGCTGACATACGTTGTCCAGGCCTCACTGCCGTAGAGCAAGGTACTGAGGACACAGGCTTGATACACTCGGACTTTTGTGTTCCGTGTCAGTGCGCCATTTTCCCACACTCTCTTGGCCAGACTGGACATAGCAGCAGAACGCCTTTCCCATGCGCTTGTTGATTTCTGTATCGAGAGATAGGTTACTGGTGATAGTTGAGCCTAGGTAGGTGAACTCTTGAACCACTTCCAGACCAAGGCCACCGATATTGATGGATGGAGCATTTAGTTTAGTTTAACAAAACACAAAGAACAAAGAAAATTACAGCACAGGAACAGGACCTTCGGCCCTCCAAGCCTGCGCCGATCCAGATCCTCTACCTAAACATGTCGCCTATTTTCTAAGGGTCTGTATCTCTTTGCTTCCTGCCCATTCATGTATCTGTCTAGATACATCTTAAAAGACGCTATCGTGTTCGCATCTACCACCTCCGCTGGCAACGCGTTCCAGGCACCCACCACCCTCTGTGTAAAGAACTTTCCACGCATATCCCCCCTAAACTTTTCCCCTCTCACTTTGAACTCGTGACCCCTAGTATTTGAATCCCCCACTCTGGGAAAAAGCTTCTTGCTATCCACCCTGTCTATACCTCTCATGATTTTGTACACCTCAATCAGGTCCCCCCTCAACCTCCGCCTTTCTAATGAAAATAATCCTAATCTACTCAACCTCTCTTCATAGCTAGCGCCCTCCATACCTGGCAACATCCTGGTGAACCTCCTCTGCACTCTCTCCAAAGCATCCACATCCTTTTGGTAATGTGGCGACCAGAACTGCACGCAGTATTCCAAATGTGGCCGAACCAAAGTCCTATACAACTGTAACATGACCTGCCAACTCTTGTACTCAATACCCCGTCCGATGAAGGAAAGCATGCCGTATGCCTTCTTGACCACTCTATTTACCTGCGTTGCCACCTTCAGGGAACAATGGACCTGAACACCCATATCTCTCTGTACATCAATTTTCCCCAGGACTTTTTCATTTACTGTATAGTTCACTCTTGAATTGGATCTTCCAAAATGCATCACCTCGCATCTACCCTGATTGAACTCCATCTGCCATTTCTCTGCCCAACTCTCCAATCTATCTATATTCTGCTGTATTCTCTGACAGTCCCCTTCACTATCTTAGTTTAGTTTAGTTTAGAGATACAGCACTGAAACAGGCCCTTCGGCCCACCGAGTCTGTGCCGACCATCAACCACCCATTTATACTAATCCTACACTAATCCCATATTCCTATCACATCCCCACCTGTCCCTATATTTCCCTACCACCTACCTATACAAGGGGCAATTTTATAATGGCCAATTTACCTATCAACCTGCAAGTCTTTTGGCTTGTGGGAGGAAACCGGAGCACCCGGAGAAAACCCACGCAGACACAGGGAGAACTTGCAAACTCCACACAGGCAGTACCTGGAATTGAACCCGGGTCGCTGGAGCTGTGAGGCTGCGGTGCTAACCACTGCGCCACTGTGCCACCCTTCTGACGTCCTATCCTATGATGCTCGTTTTCTTGAGGCTGGTTAGGCCAAATTCGTTGCAGGCAGCCGCAATCCTGTCAATGAGTCTCTGTCTGCAGACACTCTTCTTTGTGGGATGTTAATGCAGCATCATATATATCATATCATAGCTTCTAGAATATATATATGGGTATTATGTTTTCTGTAAACACAAATAAAGACAATTTGCATTTGTGTTTAAGAGTTAGGATGCTGCTTGACTAGTGGACCCATTGTAAATGATGTATTATTGGCATCATAGGGCCTTTAAGAATAGGCTGTTAACACAGTCTGTGGCTTTGTTATGGGACTGTAGGGGGTTGATTAATGTCTGCACCACAAAAGGAACAAACAACTCAAGTGCCTCAACCAAGGAGCTTTAGATGTTAAAAGTTGGATTTTACAAACTGCTGCATATTTATAACCTTGAAATTACTGAGTTCAAAGCATAGGGCTAAATTGATTCTTAAAAGGTAACTGGCAAGTTTTGTCATGTTTAATGCTGAGAGCTGGTGCTGGAATCTAGGCTCAATCAACTTAAAATAGACTTCACTGTGAAGAAGGAGTATTGAGGTCCCTTTACATTAGCGTGTTGCCCCAGAAGGTAGCCCACCTTTGCTGGGGGAGGGGTGAAGACCACCTCTTTCAGTGAGGCAGTGATGGATGGTACACAAACACCAAGTGTCACTATGTGCTGAGGTTCAATCTGTCCCCGTTGTTATGAAGGATCGGTCTGGCCACGTTGCCTCGGAACGCTTCATTCAGTTGGATTGTGCCGTACCACCTGTCACTCAGAAAAACACATTTGACCACAAGTCCATCAGGCAGTGGTCCGCACGGAATGTCCTCGAGGCCCTGCGGGAAAAGGAGATGATGATTCCTGTCAGATAGTTCCCCGAGCAGACTGTCAAACTCATTTAGCAGAATGCCTCATCACCAGAACTTTCAAACTGGCACAAAGGCGTAGCTTGGCTGGTGGTGAGAAGGGACCCCCTCTCAGATTCTTCTTACACGCTCGGAGTCTCACTGCCTCTGCATGCTGCCCTGCGATGGGGAAGAGACCCTCGCCCACCTCCTTCTAGAATGTGCCTTCGCCAAGCAGGTCTGGGAAGAGATGCAGTGGGGGTTTTTTTGTGGTTCGTCCCAAGCAGTTCCATAACACAGGACTCTGTGTTCCCAGGGACACATACTGAGACAAACATCAACTGCTGCTGGAGGACCATCAACTCAGTGAAAGACATTCATTGGGCTGCCCAAAACCAGCTGGTCTTCCAGTGCAAAGAGCTGTCAACGACCGAGTGTTACAGACTGGCACATTCCAAGGTCCAGGACTAGGTGCGGAGGGACACTAAAGCTTGGGGCAGCCGCAGCAAAGGCTCAATGGGGAAAGACCACTGTCTAAGGCCTCCCCACTATGGTATAGAAAGGAGCTGGAAACCGTGTAAAACCCCTCTGTTTCTATGAATCAGAGAATGTTTGACATAAAATGTAAATGTACGTTGTAAATATAACCCGTTCTGGCAAGTGTAGTGAGGCACCTCATGTACTGTACTGAAAGAAACCGATCTGTATTGCACTTTACGTAATGTCAAACATGAACTGTTATGTAACGTACTTTACAAATTTTATGATTAAAGTTTATTTTTGGAAAAAAAATGTAACCACTCAGTGTGTGTCTTTATTGGCCAGCAATGTGGTTTGCTGCTTTCTGTCGTTGAGAATTACTCCCTGTCCTGACTGCATTGACTCTGTATCTCAGTCCATCACCCTGCTGCCCTTGTGTCAGAAAGTCATGTGTTCAGACCCTACTCCAGAGATGTGAGCGTACAATCAAAGCTGACCCTCCAGTGTAGTGCTGTGCGAGTGCTGCACTGTTGGAAGTGCTGTCTTTCAGATTTAGTTTAGTTTAGAGATACAGCACTGAAACAGGCCCTTCGGCCCACCGAGTCTGTGCCGACCATCAACCACCCATTTATACTAATCCTACACTAATTCCATATTCCTACCACATCCCCACCTGTCCCTATATTTCCCTACCATCAAAAATAATTTGATGTAAAATCAATGGCCCAAAAGGTGATTGAACGCAGGCACTGTCTGCCATTTCAGGCACTTTTCCAAGAGCAGGGCGTTTAGGGGCAATTTATAATGGCCAATTAACCTATCAACCAGCAAGTCTTTGGCATGTGGGAGGAAACCGGAGCACCCGGAGGAAACCCACGCAGACACAGGGAGAACTTGCAAACTCCACACAGGCAGTACCCAGAATGGAACCCGGGTCGCTGGAGCTGTGAGGCTGCGGTGCTAACCACTGCGCCACTGTGCTGCCCGATGATAGCCAAGGCCCCGACTGCACTCTCAGGTGGATGTGAAAGATCCAAGGGCATTATTTAAGAAAGAGCAGGATGTTGTCTAGCCTTGAAGCATTCGTCCCCACCAACGACCACCCAGTCTCTAACTTTCCTTTCCTCACTGAGGTCCTTCATTGTGTTGTTACCTCTCCTCATCACTTCCAGAACTGCACACTTAAATCCGCACAGACTGGCTCATTGCCTTTCTCACAGCAACAAGACTAGTCTGGCAAAAGTCACCACTGACATCCTTTGTGATCAAGGTGTATTATTCCTCTCTGACTTCCCCGTTGTGCTTAAGTTGGCTATCCTGCTACCCTGAATCGTAAAATCGGAGAATCATTTAACAACAACAACTTGCATTAATATAACACCTTTAATATAGTAAAATGTCCCTAGGTGCCTCGCAGGAGAGTAATCAGACAAAATCTGACACTGAGCCAAAGAAGGAGATATTAGGATAGGTGACCAAAAGCTTGGACAAAGAGATAGGTTTTAAGGAGCATCTTAAGGAAGGAGAGAGAGGTTTAGGGAGAGACTTTAGGGTCTGATACCACAGTCACCAACGTTGGGGTGAAGGTAGTCGAAGATACACAAGAGGCCAGAATCTCGGAGGGTTGTAATGCTTGACGGGGTTACAGAGATGGAGAGGGGGCGAGTCCATGGAGAGATTTCAACACAAGGATGAGAAATTTAAATTGGAACTGTAAACTATATGCATTAGATCCTCTGATAATCTGAAGACAGGGCAGCAGATACAAGAGTTCAATGGTAAGGCAAGGCAGGGCGCCAGCTGTCAGCTGTCTTCCTATGTATAAAGGGCAGGAAGCAACACCATCATAGACCCACAAAACTGTAGGAACCAATGCTCAAACATTTCACTCTATAGTATTACACAGCAAAGGCCCACAGCACCACAGAGAACGACCTTCAATGGAAATGTTAAAGAAAGAACATGCCTTTATATAGTGTCTTTCATGTTCTCAGGACACCCCAACGTGCTTCACAGCCAACTTTTGTGGAGCTGTCATCATGTTTAGGCAGAGGAAGGACACAAGCACAGCAATGTGATAAATATTGTCCATGCCACTAAGGAGCACTCCTGTGCTATTCACAGAATCACAGAATTGTTACAGTGCAGAAGGAGTCCATTCGGCCCATTGAGTCTGCACCGGCTCGCCAAATGAGCAATTCACTCAGTTCCATTCCCCCGCCTTCTCCCTGTAACCCTGCACATTCTTCCTTTTCATATAACAGTCTAATTCCCTTTTGAATGCTTCAATTGAACCTGCCTCCACCACACTCTCAGGCACTGCATTCCAGACCTTAACCACTCACAGCCTGAAAAAGATTTTCCTCATGTCACTTTTGCTTATTTTACCAATTACTTTAAATCTGTGCCCTCTCGTCCTCAATCCTTTCACGATTGGGAGCAGTTTCTCCCTACCTACTCTGTCCAGACCCCTCATGATTTTATTTTATTTTATGTAGAGATACAGCACTGAAACAGGCCCTTCGGCCCACCAAGTCTTTTTGAATCACTCTCCTCTCAGCCTTCTCTTCTCCAAGGAAAACAGTCCCAATTTCTCCAATCTATCTTCATAACTGAAGTTCCTCATCCCTGGAACCAATCTTATGAATCATTTCTGCACGCTCTCTAATGCCTTCACATCCTTCCTAAAGTGTGGCACCCAGAACTGGATGCAATACTCCAGTTGAGGCTGAACTAGTGTCTTATACAAGTTCTTTGAAATAGTGCGTTATGATTTTTCACGTCCACCTGATAGAGCAGACGGGGCCTCGGTTTAACACCTCATCTAAAAGACGGCACCTCTGGCAGTGCTGCACTCCCTCAGTAATGCACTGGAGTAGCGGCCCAGGTTATGTCTTGGGCTGGAAGTTTACTGATCCTCTGGAGATAGCCTGGGAGGCAGGAGGGCTTGTAAAATAACGTCGGAAGTCGCGGGAGGGAAGCCCGAGGTCTTCCCGCCACCACGGGATATTCCCAGAAGTGGCAACAGCAGCAGCGCGGCTGCCCGCTGACCAGAGGTGGGCAGCCAATTAATTCAACTGATTGCCACTTTATACCCCCGCTGGCATTTTATCGGTGTCAGGACGGGCCCCCGCTGCGTGGGGAGACCACCCGGTAAATTGAGGTGGATTCCTGGAGTGGGGGGCTTTTCTTTTTGGCAGCTCCATGGCCCACTAAGGGGCTTCCCGGCGACAATGGCAACTTCCGTGGCTCGGCACCGCTGTTGGAGGTATCAACCCTCCGGTCACTGGGCCTGCCTGCCTGGCCCCAGCACATTGAAAAAAATACCTTACCCGCCCTTCGAGGGCGCCTCAACATGCCAAGCTGCCACCATCTTCAAATGGATAGCCGCCAGTAAAATCAGCCCCGCGATCCCGCCATCTGCCCGTACAGACTCGGTACCCGCTTGTGGCCCCAGTCAGGACTTCCTACCTTATGGTAAAATACAGCCCCTGACGTGGGATCTGAACCTGCAACCTTCTGACTCAAAAGGGGACGGAGAGCATCCCGACACAGAAACGTAGGTGTAAAAGCTCCTTGATAAGATCAAGATCACAGTCAGAGATTCAACTGACGAGGGAACCTAATACTTATCACAAGTAACACAAACATATTATCTATTAAGCATCAGCTGTACATTCCACAGCAGATCCCAACAAAGCAGCACATCCACCCTTTAAGTACTGAAAGCCCTACTGAGGTGTGGAAAATGCGTTGAATATATTCAAACCCAGAACAGCTGTAAAATTTAATATTTTTTGAGTTGACTTTACCACTGATAATGTGGAAAACAGAGTTGGAGAGATGAGGATACATTTCGCAAGAATCTGGGCCTGGCACAAAGAATCGCTCAATGGGAGAACCTTCTAGAAAGTCGGGAGTGACGAGTGTCAAAAGAAACATCGACTCTCGCTGCTCTCCCCCGCCTTGAGGACATAAGGAGTCTGCAAAGGGATCTAGATAGGTGAAGTGAGTGCGCAAAGATTTGGCAGATGGAGTATAATGTGGGACACTGAACTTGCCCACTTTGGCTGGAAAAATGGAAAAGCAACATTATTTAAATGAAGAGTGATTGCAGAACTCTGAGATGCAGAGGGATCCGGGTGTCCTAGTACACGAAACACAAAGGTTAGTATGCAGGTACAGCAAGTGATTAAGAAGGCAAATGCAATGTTGTTCTTTATTGCAAGGGGGAATGGAATTTAAAACTGGGGATGTTTTGCTACAGTTGTACAGGGCATTGACAGACCACATCTAGAGTATTGTGTATCGTTTTGGTCTCCTTATTTATGAGAGGATATAATTGCATTGGAAGCAGTTCAGAGACGGTTCACTCGACTGATTCCTGGAATGAGAGGGTTAGTTTATGAGGAAAGTTTGGACAAGTTGGGTCTGCATTCATTGGATGAGAGGTGATCTTATTGAAACATATAAGATCCTGAGGGGATTTGACAAGGTGGATGTTGAAAGGATGTTTCCCCTTGTGGGAGAGACTAAAATGGCAGTAAAAGCTGTAGGGAGACATTGGCGTAGTGGTAATGTCATGGGACTAGTAATCCAAACGCCCAGGCTAATGCCCTGGGGACATGAGTTCAAATCCCACCATGGCAAGTGGTGGAATTTAAATGTAATTAACTAATTTTAAAAATCTTGAATTGAAGGCTTGTCTCAGTAATGGTGCTATGAAACTATCACCAATTGTCGTAAAAACCCATCTGGTTCACTGATGTCCTTTAGGGACCTTACCTGGTCTGGCACATATATGACTCCAGACCCACAGCAATGTGATTGACTCTTAACTGTCCTCTGAAATGGCCCAGCAAGCCACTCAGTTCAAGGGCAATTAGGGATAGGCAACAAATGCACTGGCCTTGCCAGTGATACCCACATCCCATGAAAGAATATTAAAAACCTTCCGAGGTCTCTGCACTCCTCCAATTTTATGCCCTTGTGCATTTTAATGACTCCATCATGGCGGCTGTGCCTTCAGTTGCCTCGGCCCTAAACTCTGGACTTTCCTCCTTAAACCTCTCTGCCTCTCTCTCCTCCTTAAAACCAACCTCTTTGATCATAATGCATAATGTCTCCTTATATGGTTTGGTGTTAAATTTTGTGTGACTAGGGGAGTGGATGTTGTCCATATGGACTTCAGTAAAGCCTTTGACAAGGTCCCTAATGGCAGACTGGTACAAAAGGTGAAGTCACACAGGATCAGAGGTGAGCTGGCAAGATGGATACAGAACTGGCTCAGTCATCGAAGACAGAGGGTAGCAGTGGAAGGGTGATTTTCTGAATGGAGGGATGTGACTAGTGGTGTTCCCCAGGGATCAGTGCTGGGACCTTTGCTCTTTGTAGTATATATAAATGATTTGGAGGAAAATGTAGCTGGTCTGATTAGTAGGTTTGCAGACGACACAAAGGTTGGTGGAGTTGCGGATAGTGATGAGGATTGTCAGAGGATACAGCAGGATATAGATCGGTTGGAGACTTGGGCGGAGAAATGGCAGATGGAGTTTAATCCGGACAAATGTGAGGTAATGCATTTTGGAAGGTCTAATGCAGGTGGGAAGTATACAGTAAATGGCAGAACCCTTAGGAGTATTGACAGGCAGAGAGATCTGGGCATACAGGTCCACAGATGACTGAAAGTGGCAACGCAGGTGGATAAGGTAGTCAAGAAGGCATACAGCATGCTTGCCTTCATCGGTCGGGGCATAGAGTATAAAAATTGGAAAGTCATGCTGCAGCTGTACAGATCTTTAGTTAGGCCACACTTAGAATATTGCGTGCAATTCTGGTCGCCACACTACCAGAAGGACGTGGAGGCTTTGGAAGGGTACAGAAGAGGTTTACCAGGATGTTGCCTTGTCTGGAGGGCATTAGCTATGAGGAGAGGTTGGATAAACTCGGATTGTTTTTACTGGAATGACGGAGGTGGAGGGGCGACATGATAGAGGTTTACAAAGTTATGAGCGGCATGGACAGAGTGGATAGTCAGAAGCTTTTTCCCAGGGTGGAAGAGTCAGTTACTAGGGGACATAGGTTTAAGGTGAGAGGGGCAAAGTTTAGAGGGGATGTGCGAGGCAAGTTCTTTACACAGAGGGTGGTGAGTGGCTGGAACTTGCTGCTGAGGGAGGTGGTGGAAGCAGGTACGATAGCGACGTTTAAGAGGCATCTTGACAAATACATGAATAGGATGGGAATGGAGGGATACGGACCCCGGAAGTGCAGAAGGTTTTAGTTTAGGCAGGCATCAAGATCGGCGCAGGCTTGGAGGGCCGAATGGCCTGTTCCTGTGCTGTACTGTTCTTTATTCTTTGTTCTTGTTCTTTGTACGCTCCTGTGAAGTGATTTGAGTCATTTTACTGTGCTACGGACAAATGCAAATAGTTGTAAAGTAGTACTGAATTTTGGCGTGCTGACCATAAATTCATTCAAGCTTTGTTCATTGGTTTGTGATGTTGTAAGATCATCAGCTCTGGTTTGACACTTCCTAGAGGTTTCATCACAAGGCTACGGGCCAAGTGCTGGAAAATGGGATTAGAATAGATAGGTGCTTTTTAGCCGGCACAGATATGATGGGCCGAAGGGCCTGTTTCTGTGCCATATAACTCTATGACCCCTGACATCCAACCGTTCAGCCAAGTCAAAACTCTCTTTGTCTCACCTTCAATATTTCTATAACTAATAAACGAAAGTGTTTAAAAAAGATCCATAATTTAGGAAGAATATGTTTATGATTTTCCCCCCAGCATTGCTTGTGGGAGAGTTATCTTTAATTCCTGGAGACTCCAGGACAATCCTGGAGGGTTGGCAACTGCAAGATGTTGCCCGACTATCTTTGTACCTGTTGAAGGACCCTTGACTGGTGAGTGTAGGCAGTGGGTATCAAGGTTATCCTTATTCATGCCTTCGTTACCTGTAGACGTGCCGATTGCAAAGCACTCCTGACTGGTCTCCCACATCCTGCTCTCCACAACCTTGAGGTCATCCAAAACTCTGCTGCCCGTGTCTTCACTCGCACCAAGTCCTGTTTCCCTATCACCCCTGTGCTCGCTGACCTACATTGGCTCTCGGTCAAGCTACGTCTCGATTTAAAAGTTCTAACCCTTGTTTTCAAAACCCTCCGGGGCCTCGACCCCCCTCCCTATCTCTGCAATCTCCTCCAGCTCCCCAACCCTCCAAGGTATCTGTGCTCCTTTAATTCTGGCCTCTTGTGCACCCCTGATTCTAATCACTCCACCATTAGTGGACGGGCCTTGAGTTGCCTAGACCCCAAGCTTTGTAAGACCCTCCCTCCATCTCTCCACCTCTCTTTCCTCCTTTAAAACGCTCCTTAAAACCTACCTCTTTGACCAAGCTGTGGTCATCTGACCTGATATCTCCTTTTGTGGCTTAGTGTCATGTTTTGTTTCACAATGCTCCTGTGATGCACCTTGGGACATTTTATTACATTAAAGGTGCTATATACATATACGTTGTTGTTGCCATAGAGTTAGTTACCAATGCTGACATTCTGACGCCAGCAGTGGCTCTGTAGTATTAATGAGCTGGTACCAGTGCCTGTGAGAGCCCAGTGTGATTATCCCTGTGACAAATATCAACTGCAGTGGCAGGTGCTGTCTTCAGCCATTTTTCCTCAGCCCACTGGCCCATGATGTCCCTTTCACTGTGCAGATGGGGCACTTGACATCTGTTTGAAGTGGCTATGTTCAGTATAAACAGGCGCTAATTGGATTTGTGCCTTGTAACACTCAAAGATAATCCTCTTTCACTGCCCTTGGGGAATGTGATAACTGAGTGCTGTGACATTCCAAATGCTGAATAATTACAGCTAGTTAGCACTGAATGAGCTGCGTTATTCAACAGAACCCTCCCCAAAGTTCAAAGAGTTGCCCAATATCTGTGGAATGCATCCCAGGAATATCTGATAAACTGCTTGTCACTCCATTATCCATGTATGATCCCTAAACGAGGGAGCAGTACCACAGGACATGCGCGATGCCAATATCATCACCCTCTATAAAAACAAAGGTGACCGCGGTGACTGCAACAACTACCGTGGAATCTCCCTGCTCAGCATAGTGGGGAAAGTCTTTGCTCGAGTCGCGCTGAACAGGCTCCAGAAGCTGGCTGAGCGTGTCTACCCTGAGGCACAGTGTGGATTTCATGCAGAGAGATCGACCGTTGACATGCTGTTCTCCCTTCATCAGATACAGGAGAAATGCCGTGAACAACAGATGCCCCTCTACGTTGCTTTAATTGATCTGACCAAAGCCTTTGACCTCGTCAGCAGACGTGGTCTCTTCAGACTACTAGAAAAGATCGGATGTCCACCAAAGCTACTAAGTATCATCACCTCATTCCATGACAATATGAAAGGCACAATTCAACATGGTGGCTCCTCATCAGAGCCCTTTCCTATCCTGAGTGGCGTGAAACAGGGCTGTGTTCTCGCACCCACACTTTTTGGGATTTTCTTCTCCCTGCTGCTTTCACATGCGTTCAGGTCCTCTGAAGAAGGAATTTTCCTCCACACAAGATGAGGGGGCAGGTTGTTCAACCTTGCCCGTCTAAGAGCGAAGTCCAAAGTACGGAAAGTCCTCATCAGGGAACTCCTCTTTGCTGACGATGCTGCTTTAACATCTCACACTGAAGAGTGCCTGCAGAGTCTCATTGACAGGTTTGAGGCTGCCTGCAATGAATTTGGCCTAACCATCAGCCTCAAGAAAACAAACATCATGGGGCAGGACGTCAGAAATGCTCCATCCATCAATATTGGCGACCACGCTCTGGAAGTGGTTCAAGAGTTCACCTACCTAGGCTCAACTATCACCAGTAACCTGTCACTCGATGCAGAAATCAACAAGTGCATGGGAAAGGCTTCCACTGCTATGTCCAGACTGGCCAAGAGTGTGTGGGAAAATGGCACACTGACACGGAACACAAAAGTCCGAGTGTATCAAGCCTGTGTCCTCAGTACCTTGCTCTATGGCAGCGAGGCCTGGACAACGTATGCCAGCCAAGAGCGACGTCTCAATTTATTCCATCTTCGCTGCCTCCGGAGAATACTTGGCATCAGGTGGCAGGACCGTATCTCCAACACAGAAGTCCTCGAGGCGGCCAACATCCCCAGCTTGTACACACTACTGAGTCAGCGGCGCTTGAGATGGCTTGGCCATGTGAGCCGCATGGAAGATGGCAGAATCCCCAAAGACACATTGTACAGCGAGCTCGCCACTGGTATCAGACCCACCGGCCGTCCATGTCTCCGCTTTAAAGACGTCTGCAAACGCGACATGAAATCCTGTGACATTGATCACAAGTCGTGGGAGTTAGTTGCCAGCGTTCGCCAGAGCTGGCGGGCAGCCATAAAGGCAGGGCTAAAGTGTGGCAAGTCAAAGAGACTTAGTAGTTGGCAGGAAAAAAGACAGAGACGCAAGGGGAGAGCCAACTGTGCAACAGCCCCGACAAACAAATTTTTCTGCTGCACCTGTGGAAGAGCCTGTCACTCCAGAATTGGCCTTTATAGCCACTCCAGGCGCTGCTTCACAAACCACTGACCACCTCCAGGCGCGTATCCATTGTCTCTCGAGATAAGGAGGCCCAAAAGAAAAGAAGAAAAGAAAAAAAAAGAATCCCTAAATGCTCGACCCCCATTCACACTATGGGCTGAATCTTCTGCGCCTGCTGCCAATGATCACGCGGAGGGGGCTAGCTGGCCGTCCCTGGCAATGGCGTCAACTGTACGCAGGCACTGACGCCATTTTTAAAGGGTTGTCAGATAAAGAATATAAAAATAAATAAAGACATTTCATCTGCGGCTCTCCAACGCCCCCAATAACAATTACATTAATTATTTGCCCTTCCCTGCAAAACATTTACCTTGTCCATCTGACCTTCCACCACACTCCCCCCCCCTCAAACTGCATCATCTTTAACCTCCAACCCTTCCCACCATCCCCTACACCCATGACGATACTTTGACCCCTTTTCCCCCCCCCCTCCCCACACTGATAAATTTACCTCCCTCCCCACCAGTGTGGCGCCTCGTTTCCCCGGTTGGGGATCTGAAGGCACGGGAATGCCAGCCGTCGGGCCGGAAATCGCAGTGGCACATCAGGCGGCGTAAGTAGCATCAATTCACTGATTTTAATTTTTAAATATTCAAATGGGGGTGTCGTCGCCAAGCGGCGGGGGTGCCGCCACGAGGCCTCGCCGCCGGCGGTAATATCGTGCCAGGCCCTCCCGGCGTTGGGGTGCGTGGTGGCCCTCACCCGGAGGCACCTTCATGCCCCACACCCGCCTCCCTGCCGCAGAGCCCGACGCCTGGGGGGAGACCAAAATCTAACCCCACGTTTCCAGAATGATGCTGCTTACAGTGAATGAGGGGTCAATTCCTCCTGAGGAGCTGAGATCCACGCGAAGGGATGGCTCTGTGGCACTTCGTGCGATAGATTTATGCACGTCATTGGAAAGAACAGGCCTCCCCATACAACAACAACTTGCATTTAAATAGCACCTTCAACATAGTGAAATGTTCCAAGGGCCGCACAGGAGCCTAATCAGAAAAAAAATCAGACACTGAAAGAGATAGCAGGACAGGTGGGGTAGGTTAAAAGAATGGATGACAAGACAAAGAAGGAGATATCGGGGGTGTGGGGTCAGTGGGTGATCAAAACCTTGGCCAAAGATGTGGGGTTTAATAAAGAAAGAAGGACTTGCATTAATTTCACACCTTTCACAACCACAGGATATCCCATAGCACTTCACAGCCAATGAAGTACTTTTTGGAGTTGTTGTAATGTAGGAAAGGTGGCAGTGAGCTTGTGCACAGCAAGATCCCACAGACAGCAGTGTGGTAATGACCAGATAATCTGGTTTTGTGACGTTGATTGAGGGATAAATATTGGCCAGGACACCAGGGATAACTCCCCTGCTCTTCGAAATAGTGCCCTGGGATAGTTTACGTCCAAGTGGAGAGGGCAGACGGGGCCTGGGTTGAACGTCTCATCCGAAAGACGGCACTCCTGACAGTGCAGCACTCCCTTAGTACCGCACTGAAGTGTCAGCCTGGATTTTTGTGCTCAAATCTCTGGAGTGGGACTTGAACCCACATCTTTCTGACTCAGAGACCTGAGTGAGCCATGGCTGGCACAATTAATGGAGGACAGGGAGGCGGAGGGTCAGAGGGGTTTAAAGAGGCAATTCCAGAGTGTGAAGTCGAGGCAGCTGAAGGGCTGGGTGGATTATGTACAAAGGAGTGGAGTCAGAGGAATGGTGGTTTTGGTCGGGGAGGAAGTTGGACTGGAGGAGATTTTAGAAATGGGGTTGTGCAGTGAGGCCCTGAAGAAATTTAAAGACGTGGGTGAGAATTTTAAATGTGAGGCACTGGGGGATCAGGAACCGATGTAGGTCGGAAAGCACAGGGGTGACGGGCGAGTGAGATGGGCCACGGGTAATGTGACTAGGATGTAGGAGCATAGCAGGAGACCCTTGTCGCCCAATCAGGCAAAGCTACTGGTGGTTTCTCTGCAAGTCATTTCAATGAACGGAAAATTGTGCGCAGTGTGTACCTGAGTAAGCAGTGGGGCATTGGTGCCATGGAGCTCAGAAGAGGCAAGTCCACTGTGTGATTCCTCACTCATTAACCCATTACACACTTGGCTAGGCCTGCGATTGAAACTGTGAGGGGCAACCACGGAGGAAGGCTGTTGGGAAGTGCTAATGCACTGCTTCTCCGGTGTTTCCACCGATCTCCAGCAGCATCATGGCGGAAGAACCGCCCCTAACCCTCAAAAATCTACCCTGGAGTTTCAAAGAGCTGTGCATGGGATATTCTGTGATGTGTAGTTGTTTGCTTATTGCCAGAAGATGGCAGGGCAGTGAGGTGAGCATGGGGTTCATTGAATACCAGCACAAACTGTAGATGCTTTGTGGGATAGGTTTATAAACCTAATTCTTGAGTAATTCTCGAGTTTAGCTCATGAGGGGAATTCCCCATTGAGGAAGTCGATGACTTTTAAAATGACGGCAGAATTGTGGGAGTAATTTTAACCCCATCCCGCCCAGCAGGAAACTGATGCAATTGGATTGCCTGCCCACCGAAGGCGGTGTAAAGCAAAAATGCGTGGGCGTAAAGCGGGGTGGCTGATCCGATTGCGTGAGTTTTCATTTGAACCACGTCCCGTTCACCCTTCGCCTCTGTGCTTGCTGACCTACCTTGGCTCCCAACCCGCAATGCCTCGATTTTAAAATTCCCATCCTTGTTTTCAAATCCCTCCATGGCCTCGCCTCCCCCTATCCCTATTATCTCCTCCAGCCCCACAACCCTCTGAGATATCTACACTCCTTTAATTCTGGCCTCCTTGATTTTAATTGCTCCACCATTGGACAGGCCTTCAGTTGTCTAGGCCCTAAGCAGGGGAACTCCCTCCAGAAACCTCTTCGCCTCTCTGCCTTGCTTTCCTCTCTTTCCTCCTATAATCGCTCCCTAAGACTCTTTGGCCAAACCTTTGGTCACTGTCTTAAAAAAAGAGTCTTGCATTTGTATAGCATGTCACAACCAGACATCTCAAAGTGCTTTACAGCCAATGAAATGCCTCTGAAGTGTAGTCACTATTGTAATGTAGAACCTCCTATCTCCTCAATATCTCCTTATGTGGCTTGATGCCAAATATTGCCTGATAACACTCTTGCTGTTTTACTACATTAAAGGTGATAGATAAATGTAAGTTGTTGTTGAGATCCCTTAAAGGACAACTCCAGGCCAACACAGGTGCATTCTTTATGCACAGTTGACCGAAGCCACCTCGGACCCAGTAATGGTGTCACATTGAGTGACCGACGGTTGCTGGACCGTTGCCATGAGCTCTGGAGGTTAGGAATTAGTCTCAGTCCGAGGGAAATATTGGATCAGATGACAATTATACAGAGTGCCTGATAATTAATTCCATTCACTGCGATGGAACTGAGTATCAGGAGCTTTCGTGTAACGGGCAGCCGATCGGAAAACACCCTTTTTTGTGCCTCTGAGTGAGACGAATTGCTACCCCTATGCTTGGCATTCCGGAGGGTGGGATATGACTTGAGTTAACTATAAATATGTTACACGTCAGACAGTAAGTTCCCAACCAGCTCCCAATTCCTGACTAAACCTTCCAGACTGGGCATTGGGGGCACAGGGGAAAACCAGGAGGTTTGTCTAAAACTGGAGCTGCACAGTTGGCGTGGGATCCTCCTGGACAGAGTCAGGACAGTGAGTATGCCATCACCTCCAAGTGGTATGCAACAACACCTTGCATTTATGCAGCACCTTTAACATGATCAAACACACTAAAGTGCAAAATCAAATAAGAAAAATTTAACACTGAGCCAAAGAAGGAGGCAGGAGGACAGGTGACCAAAAACCTGGTCAAACAGATGGGCTTATTGTAGTGTCTTAAAGGAGGAAAAGGGAAATTGGGCAGTATTCTGATAATATATAGTGTTATGAAAGTGCTTCCATTTTTAAATATTGTTTGAGAACTCGTGTTTTAAAATTGTGGAAATGGATTCATTTGGAGGACTGAAGAGATTCCACAGATGCTGGACTTTGTTTTGTTTTTAAAAGGTCACTGGAAGGACTTGAGATTTTTGTTTTAAAAAACCGTTTCGTTTTGGATATTATTTTGAGTCAGTTGGGGATAAGCCTGCGAAGAGAGAAGCCATCGGCTCATCCTTTTTCCACCTCTCTGAGAAACCCTGAGAATCCAGTGTGTGATAGCTGAAACCCCTGATGCCACATTTTTCCAAGAAAGCCTGCCAGATTAATCCTCGAAGTCCCCTGAAGAGAACTGCTCCAAAGAAATCCCAGTGACATGTATTTGGGATGCCAGAATAAAGGGACAACTGATATCATTCCATATCTTCTCATTTTCCTTCAAGGATTAACAAATATTTGGCCAAAGTTTTTTTTTGTCTTTTTTTGTAAAGAGATCTCGGCAGGGAAAATCTCTATTTTTTCTTTAACCGGTGTGTGTATATGTGTTGGGCTAATTTAGAAGGGAACTTTCATATTTCAATCTGTGTGTTAATGTTTTGCATCTTTACTGAATAAATCTTGTTTTATAACAAATTAATAATTTTGTTGTTTATTAATGAAACCTGGTTGGTGGAATTTATTCTGAAATAGAGTATATAATTGGCTATATCGATACCTGGCTAAACATTTAAATATATGTTGTAACCCATGGAAAAGTGGAATTAGAGAAAGACAGTGCACTCCTCCCACCTCGGTTGTAACAATAGGCCGATTCCAGCAAAACAGTAGCTGTTAATTATAACAGTGGCACAGAGGGAGAGTGTGCATGGATTGTGGGGTGTGGTGGGTTTAGCTTCTGCTATGTTTACTGGTCAAAATTCTTCCCAGAGGCAAGATGGAAGCTCTTGAGGCTGCAGAAAGCACATAGGAAAAGTCAGAGATGAGATAAATTTGGCCAATCTCCCTATTTGAGTCTTTATTGAGGTTTGTCTGATGTACTCTTATTTTTTCACTCTGTACTTCCCTCATCCCTCCCCCCCTTCCTCCTTTACACACCCACACATTATGAGAACCATAAATGCATAAGAGGAGGAGACTGTTCGGCCCATTGTGTCTATGCCAGCTCTTTATGGAGCAATCCAAAACTAATCCCACTGCCCTGTTTTCGCACTATGGTCTTGTATCTTGCTCAACTTCAAATATTTATCCACATTTTCCTTTCAATGGCACAACTACAGCTTGTGGCAAAACATTCCAATCCCCAAACACTCACCGGCCGGAATTTTACACCACCCCAGCGAGCCGGATGGTGGCGGGGGGGGGTGGGGGCGTAAAATGGAGTGGGAGGCTCTTGGAGGCCTTCGAAGCCTGCATGCCGCCTCTGCCCCCCACTTTACGTGGGCCGTGGGGAAAGGGGGGAGGGGCGGGAAGAAACGCCAGTGATACCTAGCGGCCTTCCAGCACACCAGGAGGGGGCCCGAAAATTGGGCACAGATTGCCCAATTGAGGGCTGCCCTCGCTTCCCCAACCGCCCCGGGACCCGGGACACCCCCGTTCCCCCCAAACAACCACCCTTGCCTCACCGGGCCGCGACCGATTACCCCCAGCAAGGCAATCCAAACTTACCTCGGTCCCAGCTCCATGTCCTCGGCTAGGCTGCAGTCCCAGCAGTGGCCACCGCTCCCGGTGGTGCTGCTGGGACTAAAAGCTGCCAGCCCGATGATTGGCCGGCAGCTCAATGAGGCGGGACTTCCTCCCTCAAGCTGGTGAAAGTCCCGCCTCTGAACAGTTAAAGTTCGGGGACCCATAAAATGCGGGTTGGATCCCCAGGCTGGGCGGATGCGGGTTCACCACCGACTTTTACATCGGTGGCCAACTCCCGTCTGCCTGCCGTAAAATCCAGCCCACTGTGTAAGACAATTTCTCTTCCATCTCAGTGTTTGTCTGGAAATAGCTGGAAGGGCAGGTGAAAGAAAGTGCCCTGTGCTCCTTCAGGAATTCCAGTGTCTACCTGGGCAACTTGAGTCATCCAGCGATCAGGGAAAGATTGGCACTGACAGATGCCAAGGAACTGGTTCCATGTCACGCATACATCTTGGAAACCTAAAAGAAAGAAACAATGGCAATTTTTTATTGGGCAAGAAAGAGAAGAATGTAAAAGAAACTGCTCATGGAGGAAAAATGTCAGGAAGGATAATTGATCGGTCAAAGTCTAGTAATAAGAGGCGATTATTTGACTTTGAGCTCCCAGGTGTCAGACTTGTCTCCGTGGGTTGGGGTCTTGCTTGTGAGTGTGAAGGGTGTGGGTTCAGGGCCCACTCTGTGCCTTGAGCCCACAGGGGTGGGTTTTGACTTTGCGTGATGTTGTAAAATGTCCCGTAGCGAGTTGGTTGCACGTTTTACATCGCTCCTAGTTTTTATAAAATTCAGGCCACCCTCTCACCATCAGGCACTTTACACCATCACACAAAATGAAAATCTTAACTGACACCCCAGTGCAGTACTGAGGGAGTGCTGCACAGTAAGAGCTGCCGTCTTTCGGATGAGATGTTAAGCTGAGGCTCTGTCTGCCCTCTCGGGTGGATATATAAAATTCCACAGTACTAGTTCGAAGAAGAGGAGGGAAGTCCTCCCTTGTGTTCTGGCATAAATGCCTCAACCAACATCACTAAAAGCAACTTTATTGGTATTTATCTCATTGCTGTGTGCAAGTTGGCTTCTGCATTTCCTATATTACAACAGTGACGGGCAATTCAAAGATACTTCATTGGCTGTGAAATATTTCGGGATGTCCTAAGGTTGTGAAGGGCGCTATATGAATGCACGTTCTTTCTTTCAATGGGACACACTTGCCTTCCAGGAGCGCGTTTGTCCGGTGCTGCATGTAATTTCTTGCCAGGTTAACTGAATGGTTGGCAGATCTTGCGCTTGATGTGTTCAGGTTTCCCCCGTGCCCTCTCAGTGGGCAAGGCTTGTCAAAAAATCAGAACATTACCCCTAAAAATGCAACCAAACCAGTTGATGGAAACAGTAAACATTTCAAAAAGACCAATTATGTTTTTTTTTTACATTGGAGATAAATGGCAATATGTGAGGGAAAGAGAGTGAGGTGGGAAAGATAACATTCTGTGCATTGCATGCTTCACATGGGAGTTACATTAAAAGCAACAGGATGGAAGAGAAGTTTGCCACAGTTCCACAAGGTGGCGGTATTTCACTCCCCAAATCTCATTTGCAGTGAAGAAAGGATTGCATGTTGAGAACACACAACTCAGCTGTGTTCCCAGGTATATTTCTGGGGTATATTTTATTTTTGGGCTGTATTTTGGTAGGTATACTTTTGGCCTCTTGTGCACTTCCTTCTCTCCTCCATTGCTGGCTGTTCCTCCAGCTACCTGGGCTTTAAGCTCTGGAATTTCCTCACTAAACCTCCCTAACTCTCTCTCTTCCTTCAAGACATGCCTTATCACCGACCTCTTTGACCAAGCTTTAGTCCTAATATTGCCTTATGTACTTCAACGTCGGATTATGTTTGTTAACACTCCTATGAAGCAGCTTGGGACTATTTACTATGTGAAAGGCACTATATAAATGCAAGCTGTTGTTGTACAACCCTGGGTATACTAGAGAACTAATGCCTGGCAGGTTCATATCAAATTGTTGCTCTCTGCTTTTCCATTGCAGGTATTGAACTGGTTAGTTTAATATGTTAACACTGATACCGTATTACTTTGCTCCTACATATCACCCCGCTAAGCTGCACGAGTGCAGGGCCGTGCAAAAAATTTAAAGGGACCATGCACTGAAAAAAACGGGCTGTGCACAACAACTGAATTTTAAAGGGAACATTGATCACAAGGGCCTTTCATGTCCCGTTAATTCATGTGAAGTGCAGTGAGTGTTTCTTACATAGGATAACACAGCAGCTGTTTAAGGCACAACGTGACTCGCAAAACGGCAGTGAGGAGAACATTTCTGGTTCTGATGCCGGATGGAGCAACACTGACTTGCAAAATGCGAGATCTCTTTAAATGCCATGGGATCTTGAAACTTAGCGTGAGCTGTAAAAACAGGCAAAAGGTGGTTAATGTGTGAAGGAAGGTGCCAGCAACTTCGAATCATAGAACGTTGCAGCCCAGAAGGAGGCCATTTGGCCCATCGTGTCTGTGCCAGCTCTCTGCGAGAGCAACTCACCTAATCACACTTCCCTGCCTTTTCCCGGTAGCCCTGCAAATTTTTTCTCCTCAGATAATTATCCAGTGACCTTTTTTCCCTTCAAGTATTTATCCAATTCTCTTTTGAAAGTTACTGTTGAATGTGCATCCATCCTCTTTCAGGCAGTGCCTTCCAGATCACAACAACTCAATGCGTTTTAAAAAAAAGTTTTTTCACCAATGCTAAGGTCTGAATTTTCCCTCCAGGGTCGGGAAACAGAAGCCGGTACTGTTTCCGTGTCCCGCACCTGGTCCCTGGGGGGAAACAGTCACTCATTGGGATTTTGACCAGGGTGTTCCCGCCCCCCCCCCCCACTTAATTGGGATGGAGACGTTCCCTGTTCAATTAAGGGCTTTCCAGCTTGAAAGGAGCAGCAGGCTGCAGTACAGGGTAAGTAACAGAGAGGGTGCTTCAAAATGAAGGCATCCTCTCACCAACTCTCGCCAGTTCTCACCAGGTCACCATTCTTGGGAGGGAGAAGTGGTGGGGAGGTGCCCCTCTACAGGGTCTCATTTGGCTGCTCTTGTATCCAGGTAGGAAGGGAGGGCCTTTAGGTTTGCCTGAAGCACTGGCCCCGCATGTCCCTCCCCCCACCCCAGCTTACCTTCAGGCACCTAAACTGGCCCCCTCTGGTGTGGGGAACTGGAAGCCATCTGGAAAATTCCAGTTGGCCTCCTTAAATTGACCTTAACAAGGCTCTTAAAGAGTCTAATCGGCTATCCGTGTCAGGAAAGCGGCATGCTGGCCGGCACTGGCAATATTGGCCGTTTTCCCCGCTGTCCCCACTACTGGCGGGGCCCAAAACTCCAGCTCTTTAAATCTATGTCCTCTGGTTATCGACCATTCTGCCACTGGATGCAGTATCTCTTTATTTGCTCTATGAAAGCCATTCAGTATTAGGCACACCTCTGTCAAATCTCTCAACCCTTTCTGCTCCAACAATCCCAGCTTCTGCAGTCATTCCATATAACAGAAATCCCATATCCCTGGTACCATTCTTGTAAACCTTCTCTGCAGTCTCTCTTTAGTCTTGAAAAGAGCAGGGGAGTTCTCCCTGCTAATCTGGATAATATTTATCCCCCATCCAACATCACTAAAACAGATTCTTTGGTCATTATCACATTGCTGTGTGTGGGAGCTTGCTGTGCACAAATTGGTTGTTGCATTTCCTACAGTACAACAGTGACTACACTTCAAAAGTACTTCTTGGTTGCAAAGTGCTTTGGGATGACCCGAGGTCGTGAAGGGCACTATATAAATGTAGTTTATTTTCTTACTCAATAGACGAGCTTCCTATCAACTACGCCCGACAAATAGAATGAGGAGTTGTGTCTTCGTGTTGATATTCTGAAAGAGGAAAATGAGATGCTTTGCTTGTAGCTGTGTAGAGGTCTTATCAACTCCAAATTCATTGGAATTTAACCTCTGATGTGGAATGTAACTCCCCTATGTTGTGAGAGCTGAGCTGCAGTGTGGGCCAGACTCCCCTGAATGTGTACCAGTTGATACTGGGGCTTAAAGGGTTAAATTATGAGGACAAGTTGCATAAACTTGGCATGTATTGCCCTCGAATATAGAAGACTGAGGGATGATCTGATCGAGGTGTTTAAAATGTTGAAATGGTTTGAGGGGGGTAGATACGGAGAAACCATTCTCTCCGGTGGAGGAATCAAGAACGAGGGAACATTCAGGAGGGAAATCAGGAAGCACTTTTCACACAACGCCTCGAGGAAATCTGGAACTCACTCCCTCAAAAAGGCAGTGGTTGCTGAGACAGTTAAAGCTTTCATGTCTGAGATCAATAGATTCTTGTTGGGTAGGGGTATTAAGGCATAGATAGTAAAGCTGGGTAAATGGATTTGAGGCCCAGATCAGCCATGGTCTAATGTATGGTGGAGTAGGCCTCAGGGGCTGAATGGCCTAATCGTGTTCCCATGGTCTAATGTATGTTGGAGTAGGCCTCAGGGGCTGAATGACCTAACCCTGTTCCTATGGTCTAATGTATGTTGGAGTAGGCCTCAGGGGCTGTATGACCTAACCCTGTTCCTATGGTCTAATGTATGTTGGGGTAGGCCTCAGGGGCTGTATGACCTAACCCTGTTCCTATGGTCTAATGTATGTTGGGGTAGGCCTCAGGGGCTGTATGACCTAACCCTGTTCCTATGGTCTAATGTATGGTGGAGTAGGCCTCAGGGACTGTATGGCCTAACCCTGTTCCTATGGTCTAATGTATGTTGGAGTAGGCCTCAGGGGCTGAATGACCTAACCCTGTTCCTATGGTCTAATGTATGGTAGAGTAGGCCTCAAGGGCTGAATGACCTAATCCTGTTCTCATGGTCTAATGTATGTCGGAGTAGGCCTCAGGGGCTGTATGACCTAATCCTGTTCTCATCGTCTAATGTATGTTGGAGTAGGCCTCAGAGGCTGAATGACCTAACCCTGTTCCTATGGTCGAATGTATGTTGGAGTAGGCCTCAGGGGCTGAATGACCTAACCCTGTTCTCATGGTCTAATGTATGTTGGAGTAGGCCTCAGGGGCTGTATGACCTAATCCTGTTCTCATAGTCTAATGTATGTCGGAGTAGACCTCAGGGGCTGTATGACCCAATCCTGTTCTCATGGTCTAATGTATGTTGGAGTAGGCCTCAGGGGCTGAATGACCTAACCCTGTTCCTATGGTCTAATGTATGTTGGAGTAGGCCTCAGGAGCTCAATGATCTAACCCTGTTCCTATGGTCTAATGTATGTCGGAGTAGGCCTCAGGGGCTGTATGACCTAACCCTGTTCCTATGGTCTAATGTATGTTGGAGTCGGCCTCAGGGGCAGAATGACCTAACCCTGTTCCTATGGTCTAATGTATGTTGGAGTAGGCCTCAGGGGCTGAATGACCTAACCCCGTTCCTATGGTCTAATGTATGTTGGAGTAGGCCTCAAGGGCTGAATGACCTAATCCTGTTCTCATGGTCTAATGTATGTTGGAGTAGGCCTCAGGGGCTGAATGACCTAACCCTGTTCCTATGGTCTAATGTATGTTGGAGTAGGCCTCAGGGGCTGTATGACCTAACTCTGTTCCTGTGGTCTAATGTATGGTGGAGTAGGCCTCAGGGGCTGAATGACCTAATCCTGTTCCTATGGTCTAATGTATGTTGGAGTAGGCCTCAGGGGCTGAATGACCTAACCCCGTTCCTATGGTCTAATGTATGTTGGAGTAGGCCTCAAGGGCTGAATGACCTAACCCTGTTCCTTTGGTCTAATGTATGTTGGAGTAGGCCTCAGGGGCTGTATGACCTAATCCTGTTCCCATGGTCTAATGTATGTTGGAGTAGGCCTCAGGGGCTGAATGATCTAACCCTGTTCATATGGTCGAATGTATGTTGGAGTAGGCCTCAGGGGCTGTATGACCTAACCCTGTTCCTATGGTCTAATGTATGGTGGAGTAGGCCTCAAGGGCTGAATGACCTAATCCTGTTCTCATGGTCTAATGTATGTTGGAGTAGGCCTCAGGGGCTGAATGACCTAACCCTGTTCCTATGGTCTAATGTATGTCGGAGTAGGCCTCAGGGGCTGTATGACCTAACTCTGTTCCTATGGTCTAATGTATGGTGGAGTAGGCCTCAGGGGCTGAATGACCTAACCCTGTTCCTATGGTCTAATGTATGTTGGAATAGGCCTCAGGGACTGTATGGCCTAATCCTGGTCCCATGGTCTAATGTATGTTGGAGTAGGCCTCAGGGGCTGAATGACCTAACCCTGTTCCTATGGTCTAATGTATGTTGGAGTAGGCCTCAAGGGCTGTATGACCTAACCCTGTTCCTATGGTCTAATGTATGATGGAGTAGGCCTCAAGGGCTGAATGACCTAATCCTGTTCTCATGGTCTAATGTATGTTGGAGTAGGCCTCAGGGGCTGTATGACCTAACTCTGTTCCTATGGTCTAATGTATGGTGGAGTAGGCCTCAAGGGCTGAATGACCTAACTCTGTTCCTATGGTCTAATGTATGTTGGAGTAGGCCTCAGGGGCTGTATGACCTAACCCTGTTCCTATGGTCTAATGTATGTCAGAGTAGGCCTCAGGGGCTGTATGACCTAACTCTGTTCCTGTGGTCTAATGTATGGTGGAGTAGGCCTCAGGGGCTGAATGACCTAATCCTGTTCCTATGGTCTAATGTATGTTGGAGTAGGCCTCAGGGGCTGAATGACCTAACCCCGTTCCTATGGTCTAATGTATGTTGGAGTAGACCTCAAGGGCTGAATGACCTAACCCTGTTCCTTTGGTCTAATGTATGTTGGAGTAGGCCTCAGGGGCTGTATGACCTAATCCTGTTCCCATGGTCTAATGTATGTTGGAGTAGGCCTCAGGGGCTGAATGATCTAACCCTGTTCATATGGTCGAATGTATGTTGGAGTAGGCCTCAGGGGCTGTATGACCTAACTCTGTTCCTATGGTCTAATGTATGGTGGAGTAGGCCTCAAGGGCTGAATGACCTAATCCTGTTCTCATGGTCTAATGTATGTTGGAGTAGGCCTCAGGGGCTGTATGACCTAACCCTGTTCCTATGGTCTAATGTATGATGGAGTAGGCCTCAAGGGCTGAATGACCTAATCCTGTTCTCATGGTCTAATGTATGTTGGAGTAGGCCTCAGGGGCTGAATGACCTAACTCTGTTCCTATGGTCTAATGTATGGTGGAGTAGGCCTCAGGGGCTGTATGACCTAACCCTGTTCCTATGGTCTAATGTATGTTGGAGTAGGCCTCAGGGGCTGTATGACCTAACCCTGTTCCTATGGTCTAATGTATGGTGGAGTAGGCCTCAGGGGCTGAATGACATAATCCTGTTCTCATGGTCTAATGTATGTTGGAGTAGGCCTCAGGGGCTGAATGACCTAACCCTGTTCCTATGGTCTAATGTATGTCGGAGTAGGCCTCAGGGGCTGTATGACCTAACTCTGTTCCTATGGTCTAATGTATGGTGGAGTAGGCCTCAGGGGCTGAACGACCTAACCCTGTTCCTATGGTCTAATGTATGGTGGAGTAGGCCTCAGGGGCTGAATGACCTAACTCTGTTCCTATGGTCTAATGTATGTTGGAGTAGGCCTCAGGGGCTGTATGACCTAACCCTGTTCCTATGGTCTAATGTATGTTGGAGTAGGCCTCAGGGACTGTATGGCCTAATCCTGTTCCCATGGTCTAATGTATGTTGGAGTAGGCCTCAGGGGCTGTATGACCTCACCCTGTTCCTATGGTCTAATGTATGGTGGAGTAGGCCTCAGGGGCTGAATGACATAATCCTGTTCTCATGGTCTAATGTATGTTGGAGTAGGCCTCAGGGGCTGAATGACCTAATCCTGTTCTCATGGTCTAATGTATGGTGGAGTAGGCCTCAGGGGCTGAATGACCTAACCCTGTTCCTATGGTCTAATGTTAGTATTATGCCAGTTCAGATTTGGCACAGGAAGCTATAAGTTGGCAGTTGGCATCATGCCTAATCTCCCCAACCAACTGACCAATGTCTTTACCATTTTGCCTCCTGTGGCACTAATGGCCCCTTTGATGTGGGGCAGCACGGGGAGGGCCATGGAGAGGTGCGGGGGTGGGGGTTGTGGTGAAATGGGCAAAAATCAATCAGCAGCTACCCAGTGGAGATCAGAAGGAAGACAGACTTGCATTTATATAGCATCCTTCAGCGCTTTACAGCCAATGAAATACTTTTGAAGAGTAGCCACTGTTGTAATGTAGGAAACGTGGCAGTCAACTTGTGCACAGCAAGCTCCCACAAACAGCAATGAGATAATGACCAGTTAATCAGTTGTGGTGATATTGGTTGGTATATAGCTAGGACACCAGGGAGAACTCCTCAAAATAGTGTGATGGGATTTTTTTACATCTACTTGAGAGGGCAGACGATGGTTCAGTTTAACTTCTCTTGCAGGATGGTATCTCCAACAGTGCAGCACTCCCGCAGTGCTCCACTGAATGTCAGTCTGGATGTTGTGCTGAAGTGTCTGGACTGGGCCTTGTGACTCAGAAGGGAGAGTGTGAGGCCACTGAGCCAAAGATGACCACTCACCCTTTGGTCTGGTTTCCATTTTACACTGCCTAAGGTCAATAGGCTTCAGGAGCCATGCTCCCAACGATGAATCTAAAGAGGGGAAAAGTGTCGCTCATCGGTCAGTCTTTCAAAATAGTAAAAGATAAATACAAATCAGCTTTTGTGAAATGAGCAGAATACATACAGTGAAGGACCAGTTGCTAGGAGACAGCCTGGCAACTACCAGGGCTGTCAATTTGCTCAGGAATGGCCTTTTTTTAGCCGTACTGTAAAACTGAATCAGTGATGTGAAATGTTACCTACATAAGGCCTAAAAACCACTTCATGTCGTGTTCATAAAATAACTGTTTGATTCCACTAGCAGATCTCCTGTGATGTTGCTCACAGCCAGACATCATGCAGTTGTCGGGGAGTGGGGGGGCGGAAAGTGCTAGGGTATGGCAGGGGGCACAGGGTGGACCGTATCCAATGCAAGAATTTGGAATAAAAGGATGAATTCACCGGCTGACAGCTCCCAACGGGGAACTGCAATCGAAGGGATCGCCGATTGGTGAATTGGGCCTATGGTGCTGCAAAGCAAGAAAGAACTTGCATTTATATAGTGTCTTTCACGACCCCAGGGAATCCCAAAGCATTTTACAGCCAATGACGTATTTTGGAGTGTAGTCACTGTTGTAATGTAGGAAACACGGTAGCCAATTTGTGCACAGCAAGATTCCACAAATAGGAATGTGATAATGTCCATATATTCTGATTTTATGATGTTGGTTGAAGGATAAACATTGGCGATAACGCCCCTGCTCTTCTTCAAAATAGTGCCAGTGATCCTTTACGCCCGTCTGACAAGGCTTCAGTTTTAACTCCTCATCTGAAAGATGGCACCTCCACCAATGCAGCCCTCTCATTGACTCATGGTCCCCTTTGAGTGCGAATCCTTGTGAAGAGCATGGCAGCAGTAAATTTTACGAGAGGTTTACAAGAGATGTTCCCAGAGAAAATGTGTTGTTTTTTATTGGACGCTAGAAAATAGGCAATGTTTACTTTCAGCAATGGAGATTATTCTATTTGACCCCAAGCTGAGTTTCCAACCCCAGAGCCTCTCCATCACAGCGACTGCCTACCTCCCTCTCCTTAGTCTCCACCACTGCCCCAGCCCATCTGCTACTGAAACCCTCATCCATGCCTGTTTCACCTCCAGACTCTAATACTCAAATGCTTCCCTGGTTGTCCTCCCATTGTCCACACTCTGTCTGAATCCTATCCCATACTGAGAACCATTCCCCCATTATTCTTGCCCTCGATGACCACCATTGACTTGTGACCCTCAAATGCTTCAATTTAAAATTCCCATCCCTCCATGGTCTCAGGCCTACCTACCCCTACAACCTCCTGTAGCCCTTCATCTACCCCACCCCAAACTCTGTGTTCCTCTGACTCCAGCCTCTCCTGCATCTCCTCCTCCCTTACCCCCATCACTGATGGCCATGCCTTCAGCTGCCTAGACCCCATGCTCTGGAATTCTCTCCCTAAATCCCTCCAACTCTCCTCGTTTTGGAACCTCTTTGAAACCCACTGCTATCTGGAAAACAATGTTTCTCTTGCTCGTTGGAGCTATGCAAATATGTACCATAGCAATGTTTTGATGAACAGTTATCAATTTTGAATTTGCATTATAAACAAAAATGGTAGATTACCATTTGGCAAAAGAAGCAAAAGCGACATGAGGAAAAACTTCCTCACGTAGCGAGTGATTGGGATCTGAGTGTGTGGTGGGGGCACATTCAATCGAGGCCTTCAAAAGAGAGCAAGGTAATTATCTGAAGAGAAAAGATTTGCAGGGCTACGGGGAAAAGGCGGGGGAATGGCATTAGGTGAATGGCTCATTTGGAGAGCCGTTGCCGACATGATGGGCCGAATGGCCTCCTTCGACGTTGTAACAATTCTGTGAGTCTGTGAAATGGAAAGATTACACTTTGAAATGTGAATTGTTGAAGCAAACTTTGACTATAGTAAACCTAAATACACTTTTTCAGGAACATTAGTTGAGGGAAGGTTGAAGGGTGAATGCTTCATCCTGAGAAGGTTGACTGGCAGTCCAAAGCAACAAAAAAAAAATGTCAGATTTAATAAACGTAAATTTCATGATATAAACGCTCTTTTACATAGAGTATTTTCTGTCAGAATTTAGTGACCAAAAGGTCAAAAGTTCATCCTTCACTTTCTTTCATGTTTTTAGAAAAAACAAAAATGTATTTTTACCCTCAAGCTCCCGGGACTGTTTCCTCCTTTTGTTCTGTCAGTAATTTTCTATCACTTGGAGTGGAGCATGTGGGTGCGGAAGAGAGTCCTCTATTTTGTACTTGGTAAGCCATGGTGTTATGCACTGATCTCACAACATGGAAGAGACCCAACCAATTGTGTTGGTGTTTCCTCACCGAGAGGGCAAATTGTCTTAATCGCATTCATCCACCTAATATTCCATATCCCTTTTTCCTTCACCACCTATCCAAGCTAATCTTGAATGTTGGCATAGTTTCCTCCTCAACCACTAACACTGGAAGTGTTACACAGATTCAGAACACTGAAGGTTTTATTTGTCCACTGTCCTAAATCTCTTAACATTTAATCTTGCATCCATGGCCTCTCGTTCTAGACCTGTCAACGACTGGAAAGGGTGTGCTTCCAACCACCTTGTTTCATTTTTCCATAATTTTAGACACATCACATAGTTTACATTGAATTTACAACGGAGAAACAGGCCATTCGGCCCAGCTGGTTCATGTGAGCGTTTGTACTCCACATGAGCCTCTTTGCACCCTACTTCATTTAACCCATCTTATTGTACGCCCCTGTAATCTGGGTTGTCCGAACAAAAAGCTCCATTTTTTCAAGTCGTTGCTTGTATTTGCATTTCCTCATACCAGACAGTGTCCAAAATGAGTCGACATTGTACCGTCTCTCAATAGCCTCACTATGTGGTGCCAAATACTGCTCATAGTATTCTAACTGAGCCCTTATTACAATTTCATATCATAACCTCTCGGCTTTTATATTCTGTACCTCTAGTGATAAAACCTAGAATTCCATTAGTTTTGTTAAGACCTGACCAACCTGAGGCGTTTGAGAATATAAATCCCCCAAATACCCCCCTCTGCTCTTCTCCAAAACCAAGCCTACTTCCATTCAGAATTTAATTACTGTAGTTATCTATTTACCTCACACTTAATACCATTGAATTCCATCTGCTGCCTCTTTTAGCCCATTCCCCCATCTTCTCAATATCCCTTTGCCGCTTTATTTAAGCTTCTAAAGAATTGACTATACCATCTATAAATTTCTGTTGACCTAAATTCCCTAGCATTTACCTCGATAAACATTTTGAATGTTCATGGTTTATGTTGTCGGGAAGTTGTTCTCCAAAAGGAAACTGACAGGATTGGTTGCAATGTTGGTTTTACACCCCGTCTTAATTTTACTCTCCATTGAAGTCAACGAGTATAATTGGGTGGGGCATATAATCAGAGTTCGATCCGATCCCATAGATTTCCCACCCGGCAAACTGGTTAAAATTGCCCCCAAGGTCTATCTCTGAATTGTGATTTGTAGCTATGTAGGAGATTTGAGCAAATCCGGAGTAAGTGGTAGCACTGAGGGTGATGAGCATTATGGACAAGATTTTGTTTTACACCAACATAGATACACACATAAATATTCTGGTATAACTGCTCACTGTGCTTTATAAATACAAGTCTTTCTTTTTACAGTTGAGTGAAGTTACTTAAAGGATATCTGACTCCTTCTGACAATGTTTAGAATCGTTTTTTTGACTGCTCCACCAAGCTGCAGGAACAGTAATAAGAATGTAATAATTTAACACACATCATTAAGAAAATGTAGAGTGTCCATTAACACCACATGTTAGCCAAGGATTTCGAGGCAAGTTAGGATTTAAGGCAGGACTCACAACAGTGTATTTTACAGCAAACAAAGTCTTTCTGTTCAGCAAACAAAATCTGTCTAAACAGTGTACTAAAGCAAACAGTCTACAGAGTCTATTTAAAGAGTCTTTATGAACCACAGCAAACCACAGGGGCGGCACAGTGGCGCAGTGGTTAGCACCGCAGCCTCACAGCTCCAGGGACCCGGGTTCGATTCCGGGTACTGCCTGTGTGGAGTTTGCAAGTTCTCCCTGTGTCTGCGTGGGTTTTCTCCGGGTGCTCCGGTTTCCTCCCACAAGCCAAAAGACTTGCAGGTTGATAGGTAAATTGGCCATTATAAATTGTCACTAGTATAGGTAGGTGGTAGGGAATGTAGGGACAGGTGGGGATGTTTGGTAGGAATATGGGATTAGTGTAGGATTAGTATAAATGGGTGGTTGATGTTCGGCACAGACTCGGTGGGCCGAAGGGCCTGTTTCAGTGCTGTATCTCTAATCTAATCTAATCTAAACTCTTGACCGAAACTGCAGCAACATCTGCCAAAATAGCAGGACTATTTCTCCAGCAAAATGTAGTGAGTGGAGGATAGTTTCTGGTCACTTACAGCAGGGCAGCCTCCAGGCCTGAATGACGGAAAAATTAACCAATCATGCCCATTCTGCCCGAGAACAGTTTTGTCACTATATGTAGCCAAGCAACTGAGAGCAAAGCCTGTATATTCTAGAGTCTCTGCACACTGAGCAGCGATTGCCTGATTCTCTTGGTTCTTTCACAGACACACATGATCTTTATAGTCAAAAGCCAAAGGGACAATTACTCTGGGCTGGATATGAAGCCAGGTTCCAGTGGTGAGCGGCCAGTGTACCCTGATACCAGATTCAGGGGAGTAGCTCTGGGTTATAATATGGTTGATACTTTTATATGTGGAAAGGGCAGCCTTGGCTCAATTTGTAGCATTCTCACCTCTCAGTCAGAAGGTAGGGGGTTTGAGTCTCACTTCAGAGCATATAATCCATTATATTATAGAGTCATTATCTCGTTGCTATTTGTGGGATCTTGCTGTGCACTAACTGGCTGGCGAATCTCCCTACACTGCAACAGTGACACGACTTCAAAACTACTTTGAGATAGCTCGAAGGTGTGAAAGGCACTAGATAAATGCAAATTCTTTCTTTGAATGACTTATTGCAATTTATGACCAAAGAATCCGTATTGACTGGGACTGTGCTGTCCTTCTCATTAACAAGGGTGAAATCCATGGCCACTTTTATATCCACAGCAGGAATATTTCCAAAGTCATTCATCTCGGCCTTTGTAGATCTTGATCACTGGCTTCCTTCAGTGGTTTTTTTTGCCTGCCTCTGAAGTGAATTTTCAAAGGTTAATACTCTGAGTTATTTTTGCTCATGTTTTTATTGGTCTTAAGAGCTATTAATTTCCTGTGTGTATGTGTGTTTATGTGTTTTTTATTAATTTTATACAAGATATTTCCCTACACATACAGGCTTCATACAGAGTCCATGTTGTAGTCCTTTCCTATATGAATACCGTGAGGCTAATGTATAGTCCTATAGATTAAGACGACTGGTGCTCAGTGACAGGATACAGAGGAAGGGGTTGAGATGTTGCCGTACATTACAGGTTCTTGTTGCCACTATACACAGTGGAGAATGTCTCCTCAATAAGTAGCCCTGAGGCTAGACTGATTATCAATTCCTGTTTGCTTTTAATTAAATATTTAACCAAAATATTGAAGGTTCTGCTTATGTAAATTAGGGACACCTAAAGGACTTGCTCGGGTACCCTTCTTTTGCAGGTGTCTTTATTTTCAAAATGGTCATTGTACGTACTGTTAAAAATTGTCCCCACAATCCTGGGGAACCAGCTGAGATTATGATCAGCACCTAATCAGCTGCAACAATGCTAAGAGTTTACGTTCCAAAGCAGATGTAGCAACAACAACAACTTGCATTTATATAGCGCCTTTGATGTAGTAAAAGGTCCCAAGGCACTTCACTGGAGTGTTATCAAACAGAATTTGACATCGAGCCACATAAGGAGAGATTAGGGCAGATGCTTGGTTTTAAGTAGGAGGTTCTTAAGTAGGTTCTTAAAGGAGGAAAGAGGGTAGAGAGGCGGAGATGTTTAGGGAGGTAATTCCAGAGGTTAGGGCTTTAGCCGCTGAAGGCACAGCTGCCAGTGGTGGAGTGATTAAAATTGGGGATGCCGAAGAGGCCAGAATTTGTGGAGCGCAGATATCTCGGAGGGTTGTGGGGCTGGAGGAGAATACAGAGATAGGGAGGGATGAGGCCGTGGAGGGATTTGAAAAGAAACATGATAATGTTAAATTCAAGGCATTGCTTAACCAGCAGCCCATTGGACACGGGTTGCAGAGTTTTCGATGGCCTCAGGTTTATGAAGGGTAGAATGCGGGAGGATGGCCAAGGGTGCGTTGGAATAGTCACGTCTAGGCATGGGTGAAGGTTACAACCGCCGATGAGCTGAGGCAGGGGCAAAGTCTGTCGACGTTACAGAAGTGGAATTGGGTGGCCTTAGTGCTGGCGCAGATATGTGGTTGGAAGGTCATCTTGGGGTGAAATATGACACCTAGGTTGTGAACAGTCTGGTGCAGCCTCGGAGAGTTGCCAGGGACAGGGGTAGAGTCGGTGGCTAGGGAATGGAATTTGTCCCCTCCATCCTAGCAACTACTGCCTCATCTTCAATCTCCCTTTCCTCTCCAAAGTCCTTGAACGTACTGTCACCTCCTAAATCCATGCCCATTTTTCCCAGAACTCCATGTTTGAATCCCTCCAATCACGTTTCTGCCCCTGCCACAGTACTGTAACGGTTCCTATCAAAGCCATGAAGACATCCTATGTGACTGCCAAAGGTAAACTATCCCTCCTCATCTTTTTGACCTGTTTGCAGCCTTTGACACGGTTGACCACACCATCCTCCTCCAACATCTCTCCACCGTTGTCCAGCTGGTTGGGTCTGCGCTCGCCTGGTTCCATTCTTATTTATCTAATTGTAGCCAGAGTGTCACTTGCAATGGTTTCTCTTCCCACTCCAGCACCGTTTCCCTTGGTGCTCCCCAAGGATCCATCCTTGGTCCCCTCCTATCACTCATCTGCATATTGCCCCTTGGCAACATCATCCAAAAAAACACAGCGGCACTTTTCACACGAACATTGACAACCCGCAGCTCTACCTCATCAACACCACTCTCAACCCCTCCCCTATCTCTCAATTGTCAGACAGTTTGGCTGCTATCCACTGGATGAGCAGAAATTTCCTCCAACCAAATATTGGGAAGACTGAAGCCATTGTCTTTGGTCTCCACTACAAACAACAAAACTGGGATCAGGAGCAATGCATATCTTCCAGTGTTTATGGTGTTGGACTCATGTGTATCTTCTGGGTCGGTGTCGGGGTGGGAGTGTGTGTCTCTCCTGCTGGGAATTGTCAATAAGGTTGTATTTCGATGCAGGGCTCAGTGGCTGTGGGGGATTAAAACCCCAATATTGTCATGGAAATAAAGGAATGCAGTAGCAATCCATCAGTGGTCATACCCTTCAGATCCAGATACAGTACATACTTTGAACATTTTAAATTGTGGTGTCGTGCTATGTCCTGTATTTTAAGTTGTAAATAGATTTGGTGCTTTGAAAACTATCTGTAGTTCCTAATTGGTGAGTGTGTGGTTTCAGAGTGCCACTTGTATATTTTGCAATGTAAGTTATTTGGGTCTTTCACTAACTGTCCGTTTTTTCGCAGGTGTTCGTTTTTTGGGAATTTCCGTTTAGAAAGGTTGCACTGTATCTCATTATTGAAAACTGAATTCAGGTCATTAAAGGTCTGATAGTGTGGGTTTGATAGGAGCGAGCCACCCTTCAATACCTCATTCATGTGACCATTCTGCATTGATGAGCCTAGATGATGAGTGACCTTAATGTTTTTGACCATGGGTGGAATAAAGGCCACATTCTTTTCTGGTGTTCTAACACACACATTTTCCAGTAGGACTCTTGGGACAGCAAACTGGAACTAGAACTCTGGCTGATTTGTCTCCAAGAGGAATGCTGAGGTCAAGTGGAATACTCAACTGTTAATCGTAACTCCATATCAAATCTGGGACTTTCTGATTGATTTGGCTTAATATCACAGGAGACGCTGCACACAACCCATGAGCCAATAGGGTGCCTACTGATGGTTTTCAGTGGTTAGAATCCCAGTAACTATTGGGTTAACTAACCTGACCATAAATTCTACAGTTGCTGTTTACATTAGAAACCTGGATCATCTTTAACACATAATTTGGAGACGAGAAATGGGACATATTTACATTCCATTTAACAAAATCTGGCTTTGAAATATTTTTAGACTTGCCTGTTTAAGGATGTAATATAAACTCCCAAGACAGCTTGTAAGCTGTTTTAATTAATAATGGGGCCACTGTTGAATTGTATAATGGTGGAGGTCTATTTTTCTTTGGTGTGGAGCGAGTGCTGGCATTGGCAGCAAAGCCCATAAATGAATAAAAAAGTCCATTTCTAAACTTGTCCAAAGGCCTTAGATGGTATGTTGGTGATCATCGTGGAGAACCTTGCTTAGTTTGTAGCACTCTCAGCACTGAGTTAGGTGGGTTCAAATCCCACTTCAGGATGTGAGCACAAAAATCAAGGCTGACACTCCAGTGCAGTGCTGAGGGAGTGCTGCGCTGTTGGAGGTGTTGTTTTTTTGATGAAACATTAAACTGAGACCCCGTCTACCCTCTCAAGTGGATGCAAAGGACCTATTGCACTATTTCAAAGAGCAGGGGAGTTATTCACAGTGTCCTGACCAATATTTATCCCTCAAACAACATCAGAAAAAACAGATTATTTGGTCATTATCACATTGCTGTTTGTGGGACCTTGCTGTGCACAAATTGCCTGCTGTATTCCCTAAATGATAGCAGTGGATACACTTCAAAAGCACTTTAGGATGTCTTAAGTCATGAAAGGTATTATATAAATCCAATTCTTTTTAATTTGGGAATCAGTTTTCTATGAGAAATCATTGGTTGGGCAGCAGAAGGAGGCCATTCAGATCATTCTATCCATGCTGGCTTGCTGAGAAAGCTGCGAATTAGGCCCACTCCTCTGCTCTTTCTCCATAGCTGTTGTGGAACGACCTTAAAAGCGGACCACCTTAAGAACTGTAAGTGAAAATCACCAGAGGAGTTGATGTCACAGCACACATGACCAGGGAGTTGTGGGTGTACCCCACATCCCTTTTTCCAGTGATCTTACAGCAATTAAGGTTGTCCCACAACAACATCCCTACAACAAATTTACAACTATATATCCAGTCCTCTTTTGAAAATTACTATTGAATCTGCTTCCATCACCAAACGACTTTCACTCCACTCTTAAGAAAAATGCACCTCTTCAATTATACAATTCCCCATTATTAATTAAAATAATTTGAAAATAATAGCAAACAAAAGGTTCCCCAAAATTATGGAGTTTGTGAACATGAATTAAAATCTCTGTGCAAAGCTCACTCATGTTCTGTGCCAAAGATGTCAACAATTAAGTCGTAACTTGTTGGGTCTGGTGGTCAAAGTTCAAATTAGGAGTTCCAGCTTTCTCCTGTTTATTTTATGAATCTGATGCCATGCAAAGTCTTGTTCAATGACATCCACCATTCCTATATTCCAAAACATAACATTAATGAGACTTCACCTCACTACATTTTGCAATCAACAGAAAATAGATAATGAGATAATATTTTAAACTTGTGGATATTTTTGTCTTACTACATGATTAAGCTTTGAACTCCATAATCATTTTTAAAACAATATAATCTAATAGTGTTGGTTTAGATTTAAAAAAAGACTTATTAGATGTGCTTTCCTTGTGTAACATGTTTGTCATTGCTATTTATGTGGTCAGCTGTTTTGCTGTTTTTCCAACATTTTGCCCTTGTAGTGATATTCTGCTGACATCATGAGATGACATCATGAGGTCAAGGGAAAATTCAGATTTATTCCCTTCTACCAGAATTTTGACTATTTCATGTGCAGCTGCTCCTGATGTTTAAGGAAACAGCAATGCACATGTATAGAACTGTGTCCTAATCATGTTGGGAATTGAGTGGCACTGGGAGCTAAAGCCACAGGCACATTGTGGAGACAAACAAGTGGGCTAGAATGTCCCATTGCAAACATTCTTGCTGCCAATGATGGATAAGATATCTAGGATGCCCTTAGCCAATTCCAGTCCATGTTTACCAACTGCTTGGCGATTCAGGACAAACCAAGGATTTGAAAGTGTGATCTTCACAACCCTGCTGGAGAGTTCAGGTACCTTGGTGCTGTGGGGAACAGGCATGAAGCTGTGGCAAACTAGAAAGCAATTGTTTCGTATTAGTAGGAGAACATGCAAAGATATATTTTCAACAGCTTGGGCGGCCCCAAGTGAAGATGGCCTACACACCTAATAGAGAATCTCAAGTAGATTCCTGTGATATATCTGAAGGTGCAAATTGAGGAAGGAATGTGTAAGAGTGACGGGATTACAATATGAGATGGTTCTGTCAGCCTCTGCTTGAACGGCACGTGGTGGGATACTTTAGAATGGGAAGTCTGGTTTAACATTCCCTGAGATTCCCTGTGTGCATGGTTTACCTTGAACATTGTAAGAATAAAGGTTGGTGCTTATTGTTACAGTCACTTATGATGGGGAAAGGAGAAGTTATCAGACTGTGGGTAGAATTCTCCTCACTGATTAGAAGTGAGGAGAACATTTACCCAATATTATAAGGCAAAGACTTGTGGTTCAAGGAAGGGTGAAGTACACATGATATCCTTTCAGCCTAGGACAGTTATTGGTGCCCTTTATTTAACAAACAAAAGTGGTCTAAAGAATGACTTTGTTAACTCCAGTGCAGATAGGAGCAGTATTGTAGAGAGAGTTGACCTCTTTTTGAAGGCCAACAAATGGGAGAGTACTTTCTTGTATGTTCCCAGATTTACCGTGGTTCAAATCCACCATGTTTTCAGGGCAGAGCTGGAAGGACTGTTGACCAGGTGCTGAGATATAGATTCCATTCGATCATAGGTTTGCAAACTGGGATCCAAGGATCCTAGGGGCTTGCAAGGGGATCCCATTGGGATGTGTAAGATCTAGGCGGGGGAAGGAGAATCCCACTGGGAGTCCACTGTACATATATAATGAGCCCTGGCCCAGGGCTGGGGTGGACACAGAAGGATGGGCAGAAGTCTTGCCCTGCTGTAACTCCGCCCAAAGAGGAGAATTGCCCCAATTTACTCAACTGACTGTTTTGAGAATTCTTCCTCTTTTCTGTCTGATTCCCCAGAATATAGGGACACGCTGACCGGAAATGAGGAGACAACACACAGCAGAAATAGAATCTGTGACCTTTAGTATGGTTTCATAATATATTGGACAGGGACTTTACTTGCTAGACTGTTGGAGCAGCTTTACAAAGGACGTCTTTCGACTTTGTTGGCAATTCCTGAAAATGCACACATTCTGGAGGAAGTTATTAAGGAACCCAACTAAATAGGCAGATGGTTGAGTGAAAGGCTGCAGGTTAAAGAATAAAATCTCAACCAGTTTGAGCACCCAGAAGAAGTCAAGGGGCTGAAGTTCAGCAGCCCTTTGAGGGTGTGCTGGAAGGCAGGAAGGCTGACAAAATGGCACAGGACGGTGTTGGGTGACGTGCTCGGCATCTTCCTGCCACCATGCCATTTTGCCAGCAGCGGGAAAGCTGGCATATGGCCCACTCGCTGGCATTTTCCAGCAACTGGGGAGGGGGGTGGGTGGCTGTGCCCAGTGCTGCAAAGAGCTGTGGTGGGGCTCCTTTTTGGACACTCTTTGGTCCACAGGGCAGCCCCAGCAGCAATAGCCACCCCCATGGCAACGGCGCTGTCTGTCCTCAAAAAACACCACTCGCCGAGGCCTGTCTGGCTGGATCTGGTGCCCCCAGACCATACTTACCTGACTTTGAGGGTGCACGGCCAGCGATGCACCCTCATCCTCCTGTTAGTGGTGGCCCTGTTGAGACTGCTGAGCTTCCCGCTCTCTGACTTGCCCGGCAGCTTATGGGAGGTGGGCCGTCATCCTTAATAGGGACAGCAGTCCCAGCGAGAGCTACCCAATTGACTGCCGCTGGCAAACTTTGGGGCGGCACAGTGGCGCAGTGGTTAGCACCACAGCCTCACGGCTCCAGCGACCCGGGTTCGATTCTGGGTACTGCCTGTGTGGAGTTTGCAAGTTCTCCCTGTATCTGCGTGGGTTTCCGCCGGGTGCTCTGGTTTCCTCCCACAGCCAAAGATTTGCAGGTTGATAGGTAAATTGGCCATTGTAAATTGCCCTCTAGTGTAGGTAGGTGGTAGGAGAATGGTGGGGATGTGGTAGAGAATATGGAGATAGTGTAGGGTTAGTATAAATGGGTGGTTGTTGGTCGGCACAGACTCGGTGGGCCGAAGGGCCTGTTTCAGTGCTGTATCTCTAAATAAATAAATAAATTCAATTAATTAGTAAAAATCTGGAATTGAAAGCTAGTCTCAATAATGGTGCCATGAAATTATCACCAATTGTTGTAAAAAACCATCTGGTTCATTTTCAGGAAGAAAATCTGCTGTTGTTCCATGGTCTGGCCTACATGTGACTCCAGACTCATTCAATGTGCTTAACTCTGAAATGGCCCAACAAGCCACTCAGTTGTCAAGGGCAATTAAAGATGGGCAACAAATGCTGGCCTTGCCAGTTATGCCCACATCCCATGAAAGAATAAAAAAAGACTGTGACAGGCCCATGAAGCTTAAAAGTGAGAAGTCATTCTCCCCTCTTTTAGACACAAGGTTTCCAAACGACAATAGGAAAAGTAAACAAGGGCTGTGGATCATAGGATTTATACAGATCTTTACATCCACCTGAGATGGCAGACAGG
Organism: Heterodontus francisci; assembly: GCF_036365525.1. NCBI lineage: Eukaryota > Metazoa > Chordata > Chondrichthyes > Heterodontiformes > Heterodontidae > Heterodontus > Heterodontus francisci. The sequence goes on along the minus strand of NC_090412.1, from coordinate 21,021,143 downwards.
GTCTCAGTTTAACGTTTCCTCTGGAAAGCAGCACCTCTGACAGTGCAGCTGAACCTGAACCCTCTGGCACTACTCCTGACAATTTTGTGTTAAAAATGGAATCATTAAATCATTTGAATTGCTTTATCTCTTTAATTTGAATTGAGCAACTTTGAGTTAAGAGTAGATTTTATCTCTAACCTCACTCCCACTTGTACTCTTCAGCTCAGCTCGTGGTGAGTAGGTGACATGTTTCCAGGTCTGTGCCAATGCCACATTGACATTGACCACCAGAATGGGTCAGAGGGCACCATGGGGTCAGGGGTACCATTTTGAGGTTTGTTCACCTCCCGTCCCATCAGGTGCTCCCTGCCTGACCTTTCACTCCTGGACGTCAAGCGCAGTCTTTGAACTTGTAGATATCTGTTTCCTGTCCTCGGGCTTGCTGTAAAGAAAATGGCAATGAATGGTCAACACTCCAAGTGCCTTCCATTGCAACTGAGAGGAGTTGAAATAAACTTGGACTCAACTGGCTATGTTTTCATGCCTGCGGTGAATCTTTTGTCCTTCTCTTTTCCCTGTTGGGAAAAACTTGCAACATTTTCCATCTCAACTCTGGCACTGCAATGATCTAGAGCTGGGTGTTTGGGGGATTGCAGACATTAAATTGCACCCTAGCCCTCTGTGGCACAATGTATTGGTGCTTCAATGCACTGCACTGTGTAATGTTACCAGTTTCCAAAGTATCCCCGTCTGCATTTTCTTTCTATTCATTCTTCCTACAATTGCCCTTTGTTTTTATCTCATACCCCTGCTCTCTCGAAGGCACTGATTGATGCTGAGCTTTGGTTCCACATGGAACAATAGTCCTTCATCCAGTTGGTGCTTATTCATGTGTAGAATTGGACAGTGGCTGTTGTTGGCTCATTTGACTGGGCAAACCATCCCCTTTTGGTCCAATCCTGTCCTCATCTAATGTGGATACACTTACCTTTGGCAGCAGTCATCAGGTGGCTAATCCGCCTGCAACCCCGTGCTGATGTTCTCCCACTACCACCCTCCAGCCTGAGGGACTCTGAGGTAAGTAATTATTATTACAGCTGATAATGGCTAAGACCACAGATCGAACCCTGGACCGTGTGCGGCTGACTGCCACAACAAATGGTGATTTAGGCACTGCGCCAGGGGAATCTCATCCCAGTGAATAGACCTATTGCATTTGGCTGCACTCAGCACACCCTGCACTGCAGAGTACCAAGATGGGGAGATTCCACCCATTATCCAACACATTTTAGGTATTTCATTGGTTCTCAGGACATGGGCAATACCAGGAGGTTACATTTTTTGCCTATCGCTGGTTGCCTTTCCCATGCTTCATTGGATCATTTCAGAGGCATCAACTATGCAGTGTGAAGTGAGGTCAAATGAAGGTCAGATTGGGTTGGGTGGGTGGTAGTAGATTCTTTTCCCATTAGTGGGCTTGGGGTTAGCCTAGAAATAACCAGATTTCTTGAATTCACATTCACGGCTTGCTATAGGGGGATTGTGAGCTCCTGATTTCTGGATTACCAGTCTGGTGCAATAGCCATTGCACTACCAGATCCAATGTGGTGGCAGCTATTTAATCGCAAGTGAAGTTATTTCATTATAGGGAGATGTTGAGTGAAGGCCAAATCCTTTCCCAGAGGAACAGGAGGAGGCCATTCAGCCCCTCGAGCCTGGTCTGCACTTAATTAGATCACAGCTGATCTGTACCTCAACTCCATGTACCTTCCTTCATTTCCTATCCCTTGACACCCTTCTTCTTTGGCCTCCTTATCTCGAGAGACAATGGGTAAGCGCCTGGAGGTGGACAGTGGTATGTGGAGCAGCGCTATAAAGGCCAATTCTAGAGTGACAGGCTCTTCCACAGGTGCTGCAGAAAAATTTGTTTGTCGGGGCTGTTGCACAGTTGGCTCTCCCCTTGCGCTTTTGTCTTTTTTCCTGCCAACTGCTAAGTCTCTTCGACTCGCCACACTTTAGCCCCGCCTTTATGGCTGCCCGCCAGCTCTGGCGAACGCTGGCAACTGACTCCCACGACTTGTGATCAATGTCACAGGACTTCATGTCGCGTTTGCAGACGTCTTTAAAGCGGAGACATGGACGGCCGGTGGGTCTGATACCAGTGGCGAGCTTGCTGTACAATGTGTCTTTGGGGATCCTGCCATCTTCCATGCAGCTCACATGGCCAAGCCATCTCAAGCGCCGCTGACTCATTAGTGTGTATAAGCTGGGGATGTTGGCCGCCTCGAGGACTTCTGTATTGGAGATACGGTCCTGCCACCTGATGCCAAGTATTCTCCGGAGGCAGCAAAGATGGAATGAATTGAGACGTCGGTCTTGGCTAACATACGTTGTCCAGGCCTCGCTGCCATAGAGCAAGGTACTGAGGACACAGGCCTGATACACTCGGACTTTTGTGTTCTTTGTCAGTGCGCCATTTTCCCACACTCTCTTGGCCAGTGTGGACATAGCAGTGGAAGCCTTACCCATGCGCTTGTTGATTTCTGCATCTAGAAACAGGTTACTGGTGATAGTTGAGCCTAGGTAGGTGAACTCTTGAACCACTTCCAGAGCGTGGTCGCCAATATTGATGGATGGAGCATTTCTGACGTCCTGCCCCATGATGTTCGTTTTCTTGAGGCTGATGGTTAGGCCAAATCCATTGCAGGCAGCCGCAAACCTGTCGATGAGACTCTGCAGGCACTCTTCAGTGTGAGATGTTAAAGCAGCATCGTCAGCGAAGAGAAGTTCCCTGATGAGGACTTTCCATACTTTGGACTTCGCTCTTAGATGGGCAAGGTTGAACAGCCTGCCATCTGATCCTGTGTGGAGGAAAATTCCTTCTTCAGCTTGACACCCTTTCACAACAAATATCTATCAATCTCAGTCTTGAAAGCTCCAGGTCACACAGTTCCATAGGCGAGGAGAGAATGATGGAGAGGAACTCACTCCAGAACACATTTGTAAATCCTATGACCGATTGCCCATCAGCATTGTCAGAGACCTGAACCTAGATTTGTTCGATAATGGAATTAGAACAACCCTCAGCAGAAATTACAAGTTCATTGCCTCTCAGTTGGATAGTATATGAGAAAGGGAAAGAGAATAAATACCTTAAAAAAGGAAGTCATCTTTCCAATGAAGAAGTTTCTAATAGCAACAAAGGACCTAAAAGCAAATGTTTTTAAAAAACAAAATCTTGCCAATTTTCTCCCCTCCTCTTGAAGACAATGATGGAGGAACAGTTCAATCGGGACTTTAAAAAAATCATTCTGGGGATGTGGGCATTGCTGACAAGGCCAGTATTTATTGCTGTCCTCAAATTGCCATTGATCTTTCTTCTTGAACCTCTGCAGTCCCCGTCTTACCCAAGTGTTTGTTCGCATTCTAATTAATTTCTCCCTTTCTTGTCCTGTGGGTGCAATCGAGGTGCTTCTGTTGTGTTTTCTAAGGCTCTGTAACATAAGGGATAGTATTTAGCTTGTTTTGTGCCTCTCTGTGTGCAGGAACTCTGATTGAGATCTCGTGTCTCATTGTTTGAGATCATTTGACAATTGTCTCAATGAGGAAGTTTAGTTCTACATCAAAGAGACGCCCATTGACCTACTTTGCACCTGATCTTTGACATTTGCACTTGTATAACAAAACTATTAAAAGTCATACCCAAAAGTTGTAATTAAAACAAGAAATGCTGGAAATACTCAGCAGGTCTGGCAGCATCTGTGGAGAAAGAAGCAGAGTTAACATTTCAGATCAGTGACCTTTCATCAGAACTGGCAAAGGTTAGAAATGTAATAGATTTTAAGCAAATAAAGTGGGGGTGGGGCAAGAGATAACAAAAGGGAATGTGTTGATAGGACAGGGTCACAAAGAATAACTGACCAGAAGGTCAAGGAGCAAAGGCAAACGGTATGTTAATGGTGTGCTGAAAGACAAAGTGTTAGTGCAGAGAGGGTGTTAATTGACAAAAAAATGAACAGCCCTGGCCCAAAGCACAAACATGAAAAAAAAGGTGGGCAGGCACATGGTTTAAAAGAAATGAATGATGAAACAAACTAAAATAAAATAAACAAATAAAAAATAAATAAAAATAAAAGGGGGCCCGTCAAGCTCTGAAATGATTGAACTCAATGTTCAGTCCGGCAGGCTGTAGCGTGCCTAATTGGTAAATGAGATGCTGTTCCTCAAGCTTGCGTTGATGTTCACTGGAACACTGCAGCAAGCCCAGGACAGAGATGTGGGCATGAGAGCAGTGGGGGGCGGGGGGGGGGGGGGGCGGTGGGGGATGTTGAAATGGCCAGCAACTGGAAGCTCAGGGTCATGCTTTCGGACTGAATGGAGGTGTTCCGCAAAGCTGTCACCCAATCTGCGTTTGGTCTCCCCAGTGTAGAGGAGACTACATTGTGAGCAGCGAATACAGTATACTAAATTGAAAGAAGTACAAGTAAATCGCTGCTTCACCTGAAAGGAGTGTTTGGGGCCTTGGATAGTGAGGAGAGACCTCCTCTCGCCTCACTATCCAAAGGAGTTCTCCTCAGTGGCCTAGCCAGTATTTATCCCTCAATAAACATCAGGAAAACAGTAAAATAAAAGCAAAATACTGTCGATGCTGGAAATACTCAGTGTTTGTGGAGCGAGAAACAGTTAGCATTTCAGGTCACAAAAACAGATTATCTGATTGTTATCACATTGCTGTTAATGGGATATTGCTATGCATGTATTGGTTGTCACATTTTCTCCATTACATCAGTGACGACACTTTAAAAGTATTGGTTGTAGAGCACTTTGAAATGTCCTAAGGTCATAAAAGACACTATAGTAATCTAAGTATTGCTTTTTTTGTCACACTTTGGTGCTCCCAGCATAAAATTTCACACCCTTGGAGGGGGCTGCAGGGAAGATTTGTCAGGATCATACCAGGGATGAACAACTTCAGTTACGTGGACATGCTAAAGAGGCTGGGATTGTTCTCCTTTTCGAGTGGTTGTTGGGTGAGGCAGGGAGTGGATTTGGCTGTCATATCCTCCACAGGGGAAATTTTAGAAAGCTGGTCATATTGTACAAATAAATAAAACATGACAATAGATGGAAGTCTGAAGTGAAAAAAAGAGGAAATATTGGATATGCAGTGCAGGTCAGTCAGTATCTGTGAGGAGAAATGACAGATTATATCCAGTGTGGCATTTGTTGGTTCTTTAGGAACATAGGAATTAGAAGACGAACAACAAACAAGGTCCATTCAGATCACCTCCCACCATCCTGATAGTCACATGATACAGTAGTAATGGAGTTATTGACAAATCACAGCAATCAATCTTTATCAATTAGTTTACAACAGAGACAGACATGAGGCAAGGAAAACCTTGCTTTGGAGACCTTTGGAAACCATTGGATCACAAACAATAGACTTACACCTACATAATGCAAAATACAAATTGTCACTCTGAAAATATGCACTTACAATTGTATTGAGGCTGATATATTAATAATATGTATATATTTATAATAATAAATCCCTGCCTCTTCAGCTGCATTTTTTTTTATCCGTTCATGGGATGTGGGCGACACTGGCTAGGCCAGTGTTTATTGCCCATCCCTAATTGCCCTTGAGAAGGTGATGGTGAGCTGCTTGAACTGCTGCAGTCCTTGGGGTGTAGGTACACCCACACTGTTAGGAAGTTTGCTGTTAGGAAGGGAATACACTATTTGCTGTTCAGAAGGGAGTTCCAGGATTTTGACCCATGTCAGTGAAGGAACGGTGATATAGTTCCAAATCAGGATGGTGTGTGGCTTGGAGGGGAACTTGCAGGTGGTGGTGTTTCCATGCATCTGCTGCCCTTGTCTTTCTAGGTGGTAGAGGTTGCATGTTTGGAATGTGCTGTTGAAGGAGCCTAAGCAAGTTGCTGCAGTGCATCTTCTAGATGGCACAGACTGCTGCCACTGTGTGTCAGTGGCGGAGGGACTGAATGTAGGCTAGTTGATAAATCAAGCAGGCTGCTTTCCCCTGGATGGAATGGAGCTTCTTGCGTGGTGTTGGAACCCACATCTGTACAAGGCAAGTATTGATGATAGCAAAGGCCAAATGTTTGGTGTGTTTGTAAGGTGGTCCCTTGGTCCGTGTTAACCACTTTACACACACATGCCTGTTAAAATAGCAAACAGTGGAACGTCGCACTTTAGTGTTGAGCTCCGAACCAACTCAGATTATGGGGTCATTCATCTCATTTGTGCTTGTGGGAGCTTGCTGTGCTGAATACTAGCTTTCATAATTGTCTATAAGTGACCACTTCAAAAAAGTTGGTTGTGAAGTGCTTCATAGAATGTGAATAGATGTTAGATGAACTCAAGTTCTTTTCTTCGAAATAATAATGAATCATTATTGGAATTGGCCTTCTCCCAAATGTTGGTAAACAGGCAGCACTTTATACAGCGTGCTAAACACTGTTGAAAGTAAAAAGAGAGAACAGCAGTACACATCTGATACTTTAGCCTGTCTTTCTTTTTGCCCCTGTCAGATGCTTGACCTGTCCTGTCCAGCATTTTCTGTTTGCACTCAGACAGTCCCTAATCCACGAGGCTGCACACTTGCAACTGAGAGCCGATCTTCCTGGACACGGCTCACTGCTAGAGACAGACCTTGGCAGGACTGACTTTGTAATAAAAAGCAGCAGGTTTGGCAGGGGTTGGCCTCTCATCCGTTCGATTTAAAACAGGAAGAGGCTCCTTAGCTTGACAAGCGGTGGGGGGAAAGACCCCTTCAAAGTGCGAGAATCAGTAGCGGTGAGTATTAACACTGAGTGACTTTCTGTGTGCGAAAAGATCTGCAACTTCATTTAACTGGGGCAGACCGTGTTGTGGCGAGATTGGCTGTTGCCAGGAGCCAGTCTGCGATTGGCAGGGCTGATGATGAATTCTGCTTTGTAGAGACACACCCTCATTCTCTGGTTGTTGAGTCTTGAGTAATGTTACTCTGTGTGTGTGTGTGCAGAGAGCGAATGGTATTGTGCCTTCGGCTGCTTGTGCTGGTGAATTTCACTGGACTTCACTATGATCAGCCCTCCAGCTTCACAGACGTGCTGACTGGGATTCTATGGAGATGCTGCTGTGAAGTCTGCGCCTTTTCCATTCTGAGATCTTTTCAACGTGTTCATTTGCTGTTATAAGTGAGCTGTTAAAGAGAATTGGATGTTTGCTGCAAAACCAGCAACTCAGGTAACCAAAATTGTATTTCTCCTTTCAGCTGAGAATTGAGCTGGCCTGCTTTCAAACTCTGTCTCTGCCACTTTCACACAAAAGCGATTCCTGTAGTGTGCAAAATGGGAAGCGATTAACAAATGAAACGCTTCAAAGCATTGGGCAGTTAACTAGTATGTGCTCAGATGGATGAGAGCACTAAGAAGGAACGTTATTCAATGGAGAGGCGCCCGTGATGGTCCAGCTGGTGTAACCGAGCGACAGACCAGAAGATACAGTCAAGAAAGTCGTGAGTTCGAGTCCCAATCCCGTGACTTGAGCACAAAATCCAGGTGGACGCTTCAGTGCGGTGCTGAGGGAGTGCTGCACTGTCGGAGGTGCCGACTTTCTGCATGAGACGTTAAACCGACGCCCTGAGTGCCCTCTTTGGTGGACCTAAAGGATCCTACAGTGTTATTTTGAAAAAAAAATCAGGTATGCCCGGTGTCCTCAACATCACAGAAACAGATTATGTGGTCAATTGTTTGTGGGATCTTGCTGTGCACTAATTGGCTAATCCATTTCCCTAAATTATAACAGTGACTACACTTCAAAAGTACTTCATTGGCTGTGAAACAGTTTTGGATGCCCTGAGGTCACTTTACAAACGCGTCTTTCTTTTCACAGTTGAGAGCCGTTACAGAATCTTACTCCTGTTGATAAACCAATCAGAATATTATCTTTCTTCTTTGCTACCCTCTGACTCCTGCTTGTGTGCCACTCGATCACATTGAACGAGGATTGGACTGGGCTGAGGTGTGGGCATTTGCTATCTAGGTTTGCACATGACCATGTGGGCACTATTGCGTAGGGTGCCTGTGCCCACCGACCTCCCCTGCACGAGTCAGTGCCTTGGGGAAATTGGAGGGGCAGGGATGGGAAAGGGATGTTAGAAACTAAAGAAAATCCAACAAAAAACTGTTAGCCCAAAATGAAGAAAACAGATACAGATACATCGGGGCATATCCAGACTGCAAAAACAGGATGTGCAGATACCACGAACATTGCATAAATGGGGCACTGCAACCAACAGCACTGCTACCCTTACAAGCAGGATAAACAGGAAGACTTGTGCATGTTAGTGCACACTCTGAATGTTCACCTAAACATGGCATTCATGTGTTTTCAGAAGATAAACTGTTTGTCTGTTTACATAGTGAGTTTTTACATTTTTACTAAAGTAGATTGATAGATTTTTAACAGGCACTTAATGAAAACTGTGTGACATTTGCTGGATCTTTGTATTATACAGTAGGAGATATAAAGTCAGGAAGGAAGAATTTGTATTTACTTCGTGCCTTTCACAACCTTAGGATATCCCAAAGCGCTTTACGGCCAATTAAATACTTGTAAAGTTTAGCCATTGTTGTACAGAAATATGGCAGACAAAAATGCACATGGTAGGGTCCTAGAAAAAGCAATGAGATAATGATTATCTGTTTTAATGGTGTTGGTTGAACATAATGTATTGGCAAGGACACTGGGAAGAACTCTCCTGTTCTTTGAAATAGTGCCCTGGGATCTTTTACATCCACCTGAGAGAGTAGACGGGGACTCGGTTTAACGTCTCATTCTCAACACAGCACCTCTGGCAGTGCAGCACTCCCTCAGTACTGCACTGAAATGCCTGTCTAGACTTTGTATTCAAGTCTCTGGAGTGGTGCTTGAAACATGCAACTGTATAACTTGGAGGTGAGAGTACTACCACAGCAACAGCTGACAGTAGGAAATGTAACATACAGCAACCTTTCCCTTGTATTTACAGTTGTACTTGGATGAATTATATTAATACTGTAGTAATATATTTATAATATCACAGTCCTGTCTGACTGTTCAGCGAAGGATCCAGCGACACTATTTGAAGATCAGGGGAGTTCTCCTGGCTGATATTCATCCTTCATTAAAAAGAGATTAGTTGATCATTTACCTTATTTGCTGTTTGTGGAATCTTGCTATGTGCAAAATGAGTTACTGTATTTTTGTACATAACAATAGCAGCATCGCATTTGACAAAAAAAGTGAAATCATTGACTACGAAGTGTTTCAGGATGTTCTCTGGTCATGGTAGGATATTAATGTTCATTCGTTCTTTCTATGTTGTTATATGTTTAGTTTAGAGATACAGCACTGAAACAGGCCCTTCGGCCCACCGAGTTTGCGCCGACCATCAACCACCCGTTTATACTAATCCTACACTAATTTCATATTCCTACCACATCCTCATTTGTCCCTATATTTTTCCCTACCACCTACCTATACTAGGGGCAATTGCTAATGGCCAATTTACCTATCAACCTGCAAGTCTTTGGCATGTGGGAGGAAACCGGAGCATCCGGAGGAAACCCACGCAGACACAGGGAGAACTTGCAAACTCCACACAGGCAGTACCCGGAATTGAACCCAGGACCCTGGAGCTGTGAGGCTGCAGTGCTAACCACTGCACCACTGTGCCGCCCTCATCTCTGTAAATGTAACTCATCTCTGTAAATGTGTATTTCTAACATTTCCCCCCCCCCAAAACAGTTTGTAACAATGGGGGGCACCCAATAGTCATGCTGCGATTTAACACTTCAGAAGGGGACAAAGAAAATTATTTTTACAGCTATTTGAAACAGAATGGAGATTTTGTATCATCATTTTATGAAGTCCAGCATTGAAATCGGCAGTGGAGAGGTGGGTTATCAGTCAATAGACAGCAATCATAGTGTATTGCATTCAGCTCCTGAATTGGGGAGGGTGGAAGTAAGGGAAAGAAATCATCACTGATGGAAAGTGTGTACTGGAGTAAGGATAAGATTAGGTCTGGCTGCTATCCCCTGCCACCCATGGTCGAATACTCAACTGTTTCAAATCCCTCTGTGCTGTAGGTACCTTCGTAGATTCAATAATGTCAGTCCCTCCCTTACCTGCTAGAGTTGAATCAGACTGCCCATCTGGAATTCCCTCCCTAATCCTTTTCACGTCTCTACCTCTCTCTCTCCTCCTTTAAAACACTCCTTAAAACCTACTTCTTTGACCAAGCTTTTGGTCACTTGTAATGTTTCCTTTTGTGGCTCTGTGTCAAATTTTGTTTGATAACTCCTGTGAAGTTCCTTGGGATATTTTACTATGTTTCAAGGCTCTATATAAATGCAAGGTGGTGTTGTTGGTGTAACAATTGCCCCCACCCCTTTGACTGGATTTTGCATCGTTCACATGTGCTCTTCCGTTTATCCCTTGATGGACGGGGTTGCACTTCAGTGAGATGAGGCATGGGCCTGTTTCATTTCTGAGACACCATGTGATTATATATAGAGAGCCAGTTCTGATCTCATCTGTGCATAATACAAAATGATCAATGAGCTCATTGGGAACAACACACACACACACACACACACACACACACACACACAAAGGAGATGAGGCAGTGTCACTTCCGTAAATCCACACACTTGCATCATAGAAAATAGAAGACTTGCATTTATATAGCACCTTTCACGACCTCATTGCTTTACAGGCAATGAAATATTTCTGAAGTGTAGTCATTGTTGTATTGTAGGAAAGATGGTGGTCAATTTGTACACAGCAAGCTCCCACAAACAGCATTGTGATAATGACCAAAGCGTCTGTTTTATTGATGTTGATTGAGAGCTAAGTATTGGCCAGGACACCGGAGATAACTCCCCTGCTCTTTTAAACTAGTAGCATGGAATTATTTATGCCCACTTGAGAGGGCAGACAGGACCTCAGTTTAATGCCTCATCCCAAAAGTGTCACCTCCGACAATGCAGCACTCACTTGGTACTGCACTGGAGTGTCAGACTGCAACTTGTGCTCCAGTCTCTGGGTTGGGACTTGAACCCACGACATTCTGACTCGGAGGTAAGCCATGGCTTGCATCGTTATAGTGGACTCCAGATGTTTAGAGGGCCAGAGTTGGAGCTACCTAATCTGAATGGATATCCGAAAACCCCCAATATAAGTGTATGAGTCAACTCCAGATTTCACACTTTGTTACGGATGCAAAACACTCATAAACAAAAAGTGAAAGACCGGCTTTTCTGATCTACAGAGATAGTTGCTAACAGAAAATAGCTTCTAATTGATATCAAAATATATATATGTATTTTAAAGCTAGTCTAACCTTTAATGGACTTGAGAATCTGACTAGAGCAATTAATCTCTGACTGACCCAGGGAGGCATAGCAATTACGTCTTGTGACCTAGAAGGGGCATATTCAATTGAACACAGCTGCACCTCCAGTAGTCAAATATCACATAGAAAACTAGAAGCAGAAGTAGGCCATTCGGCCCTTCGAGCCTGCACCGCCTTTCAATATGATCATGGCTGATCATCCAAACTCGGTATCCTGTTCCCGCTTTCTCCCCGTATTCCTTGATTCCTTTAGCCCTAAGAACTATATCTAACTCTTTCTTGAATATATTTAATGATTTGGCCTCAACTGTCTTCTGTGGTAGAGAATTCCACAGCTTCACATGGTATGGTATAAGCAGCAGATTGTGCTATTAATCATGAGCAGCGCCATGGTAGGTCCACTTGGATATTTGTAGCCATGCACAGAATGCCCCCTTTTTAAATTTCCTTTTGCTTTGAATTTTTTTTGTGCAAATGTCTATAATATATTTAAAGTCTTGTGTTTTAAAGTTCCTGCAAGTGTTGCATATATTTCCTGTTCCTTGTGGTACCTTGTTGATCACAGCCCCATTGTTAGCAGAACAACAACTTTCATTTATATAGCATCTTTAATGTGGTAAAAAGGTCCCAAAGCATTTCGCAGGGGTGTTATTGAACAAAATTTGACACCAAGCTACAAAAGGAGATATTAGGACAAGTGGCCAAAAGCATGGTCGTAAAGGCAGGTTTTAACGAGCATTTTAAAGGAGGGGAGAGAGGTAAAACATTGTATTCTCTGGCCTACCAGAATAAATGCCACAGGAGGTCAGTTAAATCATAAAGTCACGGTTCAGTTTATAACATGGGAATGAGGGATGTATTGGTACATTAGGGTTGATTTTTTTTTTACTCCATTCGCCTGACATTAACGGGGCAGTAATGGCCTCAAAATAGGGTCAGTAGTCTTCCTGCCTCGTTACCAGTGATGTGGCTGGCGTGATTTTAAAAGGGGCCTACCAACAGCTGTCTAAAGCACCTGCCTGATTTAGGTGAGAAGCCCCCAAGTCCATATTAAAAGTGGCCTATGATGTAAATAGAATCCCAATTTGCCATTTCAGATCGGCACTAGTCAGATCCGGTATGGTGCACACTCCGACCAATTTCATAGCCGACGGAAGCGAAGAGGCCCCAAATTATTTTTGTGGGCCCAGGAGGATAAGGAGTAATATGGGCTGCTTTGCCCTGGGATAATCCCGCCCTCCTCAATCGTGACCCCTGCCCTCCCACGCCTTAAACTTCCTGCTGGTCTGTTTTTTGTTGCTGAATCTGGCGAGCTTGTGTCAAGACACCTGTTTGGTGCCCTGCAGCTCACCTGGCGAATGTAAATGAGGCTGGAGACTTAAAATAACAGGGAAGCCTCTTCGCCGTTAAAAAGGGCGATTGACTAGCACGGTCCACCGATCGACAGACAAAAGTCAAATAGACCCCATTGTGCACAGATTGGGAACAGTGTGCTGTTGGGTGACCCGGCTAATTTTGTAATGGTCCTTTTAAATTGGACCAAGATAGAAAAGGCTCGGTTTTAACTTTAACTAAATTAATGGGTTTTGAGTGAGTTAAAATTGGTCCTTGGTACAAGTCTTCTAAATCGGGTGATGGGTCTTATAGGGTTGGAGGGTTGTTATTTCTGGAGCTATAGGAAGAATTGTTAGTTTGTGGCTTCACTTTGACATTCGTGGGGGAATGTGGTCTGGGTGTGTAGGATGTGCCTGGGTCACATGCTTTCAGGAATAACAACAGATGTCCTGGTATTCTCCGAGTCCCAGACAAAATCTGAGCATCACCCTCTCTGACTGGCATATGTCCCCCAGATGTTTCAGCCACATGCTTGTAGTGGGCGAGGTTGCCCTGCACCACAATGAAATGCTGCGTCATCTTGCAGTTCATGGTAGGCCATTCCAGGACAAGTAGGGTGGAGGCTGCTTTGAAGCACAATGTTGAGTATTCACTAAAATATAGGAAGCGACTGATCTGGGATTGTCTTCAGTTCTGGGAATTGTACCATCATTCCTGAGGCTTAGATTTTGATAAATGTGCCCTCCAATTCCCCTTCCTCTTCATGGCTTCACCGCTCCCTAGTTCTGTAACTTCTTCCCACCTGACGACCCTCTGAGATCTCAACCCTCCTCCAATTCTGGCCTTTTGCACATCCCGGATTTTCATCATTCCACCGTTGGCGGCCACACCTTTAGTTGCCTAGGCCTTAACTCTGGAATTCCCTTTGTAAACCTCTGCTACTCGACACCTCTCTCCTCCTTTGACCACGTTTTTGGTCACCTATTCCAATGTCTCATGGGGCTTGGTGTCAAATTTTGTTTGATAATGTTTTTCTAAAGTGCTTTGGGATGTTTAAATATGTTCAAGGCACTATGTCGTTGTTGAAGGTGCTGACTGTTGTCTGGGTCTGGTTCCATGGGTGATGTTTAATAACTTGACCAGATGACCATTCTTGCTGCACGTGTCTGCACCACCAATCCAGTGTTCAACAGGCGGTACTGAACATTAATCAGGAATCCTGGCTCAGTTTTCCCCGACTCAACTCAGAGGTGCTCCGTTATTTTGAATCATCTGGCTCATTACTCACAAGTGGCTTGTTTATGACATTATAAAACACGCTGTGTCAGTGCTGTCTGTATCTCTTCCTTTTATTCCTTTAGTTTATATATAAATTGGAGAACAGATGAACAATGGTTTGTGAACTGGCTATTGTTAAAATGACAGCTGCACCTTCTCTTGAGACCCATCAGCTGAGAAAGAGATCAAGCTGTGGTGGGAGAAAAACTGGGCAGATTGTTTGTTTGATCTGGTAATGAATCAAATAAGGAGACTGCATTTGTTTTATGTAATAGATGGAGAATGTGTCAGTGTTAGTATTTCCCTGTGTATAGTAGCTCCGCAGTGCCATTGTCATTAAGGTAGTGTGTTACTGCAATTTCTTTGTTCTGATTCTGATCGGACATTCTGTAGGCAGGAACTGACTGGACCTGGTCCCGTGGGCTGAATTTTCCCACGTCATTTTAGACCAATCGTAAATTCAGAGTCACAGCAATAAGCCCAAACTCCATGGAAATCACTTCAGCTTTTAGTGATATTGGATCACCTGCCCATCATACACCATTACCATGTTCTTTTCCATTGACAAGTTTTAATGAGTTCAACGGTAAGACAAATTTGCACAACCGCTAGTTCAAGAGATTATTAAGGACAGCATGGGTAGGTGATGTGTGACAGGATATAAAGATTTGTCAACTTAGTACCTTGCTGAACAGGAACATAGGGCCAGGAGTAGGTCATTCAACCTCGTGAGTATCTTACAGTATTCAATAACATCATGTCTGATCTGTACCTCAGCTGCATTTACCTGCCTTTGTCCATTGATACTATTGCTTAATGAAAATCTGTCAATGACATTTTCAAAGACTGTCAATGTCCCTCAGCAATCACATTTTGGGGGAAGAGAGTTCCAGATTTCCACTAGCCTTCGTGTGAGAAAAGTCCTTCATAATATCACCCCTGAACATCATAGCCCTAATTTTAAGATTGTTCCCTCTTGTTCTAAACTCCCTCACCAGAGGAAATATCTAGTCAGCATTTCCTCTATTGAATGCTTTTATCATTTTAAACACCTCGATCAGATTACCCCGCCCAACATTTTAAACTCTAGGGAATACAGCCACAGGTTTATGCAAAATAATTTAACCCTTTAAGGTTAAGTAGAAGCTGCACTGCACAGGGAGCATATCATTAAAGCAGCATGGTCCCATATTGTGGCTTGGCCATGTGAGCCGCATGGAAGATGGCAGGATCCCCAAAGACACATTGTACAGTGAGCTCGCCACTGGTATCAGACCCACCGGCCGTCCATGTCTCCGTTATAAAGACGTCTGCAAACGCGACATGAAATCGTGTGACATTGATCACAAGTCGTGGGAGTCAGTTGCCAGCATTCGCCAGAGCTGGCGGGCAGCCATAAAGACAGGGCTAAATTGTGGCGAGTCGAAGAGACTTAGTAGTTGGCAGGAAAAAAGACAGAGGCGCAAGGGGAGAGCCAACTGTGCAACAGCCCCAACAAACAAATTTCTCTGCAGCACCTGTGGAAGAGCCTGTCACTCCAGAATTGGCCTTTATAGCCACTCCAGGCGCTGCTTCACAAACCACTGACCACCTCCAGGCGCGTATCCATTGTCTCTCGAGATAAGGAGGCCCAAAAGAAAGAAGGTCCCATATTGTATTTTCAAGACCGTATACACAAACACATTTAAGGAAGTCACTGCATATTTGATTTGCACAGTGCTGACAAGAGGATGACATAGAGCCTATCAGTTTTTTCCGGGGATTGATGAGGGTTGAGGCGACTTCCTGATTTTTGGGTGGTCACTTGCACCAGCAAACAGGGAAACTCTTGCTATTAGCCTGCTAGCAGTCATGCTGGCTGGAGTTGTTCTGCCTCCTGAACAGGCAGGCCACTGGGGAGTTGGGTTGTGCTCAAAAAAAAAAATCAACCTAATGTAATGCAAGGCTCTCCTTCCCATGTCAAGCCTTAGTCGACCCTGGAACTAGGCCTTGAGCATGTGACAGCTCCACACTGGCAACACAGCATCATTCAGTCTTTCATCTTGATTTTGAAATTTGATTTAAAAAAAAAAATCTCTGCACAAAATGGAGTTATTGGAATTCAGCTAGCTCAGAGATATAGAATGAGCTACCACATGGAGAGGCTGAGACAATTAGCATGAGATACATTTAAGGGGGAAGCAGGATAAGTGCATGAGGAAGAAAGGAATGAGGGATACGCTGATGGAAGGTGGAAGGAGGCTCGTGCGGAGAATAAACATTAGCATGGATTAGTTGGACTGAATGGCCTGTTTCTGTAATCTGCAAATTCAATGTAAAAGGAGTGAGCGAGTGATGCAGAATTCTGGGGCTCATGTAGAGTGAAACAGTGGGTTGGAGGGCTTGTTTATAATTCCATGCTCTGTGGACCTGACTATCATCATTGCCCATAAAAGTATAACAAATGACAGAAACAACAGTGATCTCATGGTCTGAGACAGCGATTGAAATTATATTGAGGGAGGATTGATATCACTGATATCTGAGGCTGGCTGACCTTGACTAGAGAGAACTATAGTACAGTCACTTGCTGAATGTTCATTTGCAAGGCTTAAATATGTTTATGCAATTGTCCTTATAAATTATGAATCATCTTTGGTCCACCTAACCTTCGCATCAATATCTCTGAGAGGGCAAGCATGACTTGCCCCCAGAGCGTTACTGTTGCCTCTGTAGGAAGCTTGAGGGGCAGTTTTGGCTTGACTTGCCTCTTATTTTCCTTCCTCCTCTCCCCACCCACTCAGTTTGCCCCCTGCCCTCCTCAGGGGGAGTTTATTCTGCAATAGAAAGGATGGAGTCTGTGTTTTTTTCCTGAGTCTGTGGCTCTGGGTGCCTGTCCTCCCACATGCAACAGCATCATGTGATCCCACGCTGTATTCATTTTTACCCTGATCTCTCCAAGATGAACTATCAAAAAGACGAAGAAAAATCTTGCAGAAATCTCTCGTTCTTTGTTTTGCTGCATTTCAGAATTTCTCTTGTATTTTTCGACAATCAGAGAAACTGAATGCACTATCCTGCGGCATGCAGTAGTACAGGGGTGTGACATCCCCTGGTGATCAGCGTGTAACGTCCATCATCATTATTATTATTTCTAAGCTGATTGTAACTTTCTTCCCACGTTTAAGTAATTTGTTAGCTTATTGAAGCCAGTGTTTGATGTTTATTGATGAGAGCTGTGGATATAGTCCAGGGAAGGTCTGGCAGGCAGTAGATGCTTTGGTATCAGTGATGATGGAAGGGACGTTATGTAGGACAACACCTCAACCGTTTGGCTTGGTAGGATTTCAAAAGTCATTTTATGTTGTTCAGCCGTGGATTACATAGAATTGAATAGAACATACGGGGCAGAAACAGGCCATTTGCCTCAACTGGTCTATTGCAATGCTTATGCTTCACAGAAGTCTCTCCTACCCCTCTTCATCTAACCCTATCAATTGCTTTCTCCTTCATGTGCTTAGCTAGCTTCCCCTTAAATGTATCTATACTATTTGCTTCAACTACACCCTCAGGTAGTGAATTCTGACTGGGTGATGAAGTTTCTTCTGAATTCCCTATTGGATTTATTGGTGACTATGACTTCTAGCTCTGGTCTCCTCCACGAGTGGAGTCATTTTCTCTACGTCGACCCTGTCAAACCCCTTCATGATTTTAAAGATCTCTATCAGGTCACCCCTGAGCCTTCTCTTTCCCTGAATTTTACTGGAAAACATTACTCCACGATATGAGTCAGCTCCCTGTAGAATTTAAGTGGGGGAAATATCTGTGCCAGAGATTTTGATGGAGCAGCATGAAAAGATGTCCCAATGTTGTACTAACTTTGCAAACCTGAATTTACCCTGAGCATTTAAAGCATTACTCGGTGAATTTGTCGGTCTGTTGCCTGGGATTTACTAAAATGAGAATTTAATTGGTGTTTATTGTTTACCCCAAAAGAGGAGGTGGTGACGTAGTGGTAATGTCACTGGACTAGTAATCCAGAACCCAGGCTAATGCTCTGGGGACATGGGTTCACATCCCACCACAGCAGATGGTGAAATATGAATTTAATTAATATGTCTTGAATTAAAAGCTAGTCTAATGATGACCATGAAACCATTGTTCATTGTTGTAAAAACCCATCACATTCACTAAGGTCCTTTTTAGGGGAGGAAATCTGCTGTCCTTACCTGGCCTGGCCTGCATGTGATTCCAGACCTCTTAAATGCCCTCTGAAATGGCCTAGCAAGCCACTTAGTTCAAGGGCATTGAGGGATGGGCAATAAATGCTGGTCTAGTCAGCGATGCCTACATCCCACAAACAAATTTAAAAAAAACATTTTTTTTTTAGTAGACATAATTTTTCATTTGAGGGAAGTTCCTTTAGAGAATTGATGAAATTAGTAAAATAGTGCAAATGTTGGGAATCTGAAATAGAGAGTTTTGGCTGGGAATATCCAGCAGATGAGCCAGGACAAAGTTAATGTTTCAGGTGGATGACTTATCGTTAGAACTGGAAGAAGTTAGAATTTTTTTTATTATTTATCCTCTCCGCTGCTCTAACTCTCTCTCCTCCTTTTAAAATGCTCCTTAGAACCTGCTCCTTTGATCAATCTTTTGGACAGCTGCTCAAATACCTCTTTGTGGTTCAGTGTCAATTTCGTTTGATAACGCTCCTGTGAAGCCCTTTCTGTTTCCTTTTGCAAATCAGTGGTGTTTAGAAAGTGACTGTAAGTGAGAGTCGGAGGCTGCAAGACTTTTTGGCGACTGTGAATAGCTCATTTTTTCAGCAAAACAATGCTAAAGCCTTCTGTGCTCCCAAGGTAAAGCAATCCTTGTAATTCCAGATCCCTGCTCAGAATATCAATCTTTCTCTTGCCTCCCCTTCCCCATGGAGGGCACAATTCCATGAGCCCCATCTGCCCTTGCTCAGCTTGTGCGTGTGCGTGTCTGGCTATTCCACCACTAGAGGCATCACTGAATAGAGATCAAGACTGTGAGCCTTTGTTCATTTTTCTCTGTGTCCCTGTGCCTCCGTTGCTACCCTACAAGCTGTCAGTAGGGGGCCCTTTCCTGATTATTATAGGGCGAGGGCGTAACTGTGATGCAGCATGTCAGCAGTGAGGAGGTATTAACTAGGCTGACTGTACGTAAAGTTGATAAGTCACCAGGACTGGATCAGCTGCATCCAAGGATACTAAGGGAAGTAAGGGTGGAAATTGTGGAGGGACTGGCCATAATTTTCCAAACCTCCTTAGATACAGAGGTGGTGCCAGATGACTGGAGAATTGCAACTGTTACACCCTTGTTCAAAAAGAGTGCAAGGACAAGCCCAGCAATTACAGATGAACCAGTTTAACCTCAGTGGTGGGAAAGCTTTCAGAATCAATAATTTGGGACAACATTAACAGTCACTGGATAAATGTGGATTAATTAAGGAAAGCCAGCACTGATTTGTTAAGGGTAAGTAGTGTTTAACTAATTTGCTTAAGTTTTAATGAGGTAACAGAGAGGATTGATGAGGATAATGCAGTTGATATGGTGTACATGGACTTCCAAAAGGAATTTGATAAAGTGCCATATAAGTGACTTGTTAACAAAGTTAAAGCCCATGGAATAAAAAGGACAGTAGCAGCATGGATACAAAATTGGCTGAGTGATGGGAAACAGTAGTTGCGAGTGGTTTGTTTTTCAGACTGGAGGAAGGTATATAGTGGGGTTCCCCAGAGGTTGGCGTTGGGACCCCTGCTTTTCTTGATCTATATTAATGACCTGGACTTGAGTGTCTGGGGCACAATTTCAAAATTTGCAAATGATACAAAACTTGGAAGTATTGTGAACTGTATGGGTGGACAAGCAGTGGATGAAATTTGATGCAGAAAAGTGTGAAGTGATTCATTTTGGTAGGAAGAACGAGGAGTGGCAATATAAAATAAAGGGTACAATTCTAAAGGTGGGGCAGGAGCAGAGGGACCTGGGGGTATGTATGCACAAATCATTGAAGGTTGCAGGGCAGGCTGAGAAAGCGGTTAATAAAGATAATGGGATCCCGGGCTTCGTAAGTAGGAGCTTGGAATGTAAGAACAAGAAAGTTATGTTACACCTGTATAAAACACTGGTTCGGCCTCAACTGGAGTATTGTCTCAGGTTTTGGGCACCACAGTTTAGAGAAGATGTGAAGGCATTAGAGAGGGTGCAGAAAAGATTCCAGGGATGCGGAACTTCAGTTACGTGGATAGATTGGAGAAGCTGGGGCAGTTCTCCTTAAGCAAGATTAAGAGGAGATTTGATAGAAGTGTTCAAAATCGTGCGGGGCCTGGATAGGATTTATAGGGAGAAATTGTTCCCAATGGCAAAAGGATCGAGAACCAGAGGATACGATTTAAGGTGCTTGGCCAAAAAAAGCAACGGTGACGTGAGGAGAATCTTTTTTACACAGTGAGCCGTTAGGATCTGGAATGCACTGCCTGAGAATGTGGTGGAGGCAGATTCAATCGAGGCCTTCAAAAGGGGATTGGATAATTATCCTGAAGAGAGAAAATTTGCAGGGCCACAGGGAAAAGGCAGGGTAGTGGGACTGGGTGAGTTGCTCTTGCAGAGAGCCAGCACGGACGCGATGGGCCGAATGGCGGCCTCCTGTGCTGTAACCACTCTATGGTTCTATGCTCCCCGTGGTTGGATAGCTTGCCAATACTCGGTGTCTAGGTATTGGAGGCCTACAGAGTGGAACATTAGCAAGAAACCATTAAGAGGGGAGGCCAAAATAACAAAAATACCCTATCATTTATATTAATGCAACAAGCTCACTTTCGTGGTTGCACAGTGTACTGCAAGCAGGAATGGTCACAATATGTGTTTCTGCATGTAGTATTCGGCATATATCTGGCATGATGGGTGCATGTTCGTAGAGAAATGAATACTCAATCGTATTGAGTAAATTAAATGGTGCCTGCTTCCCCAGACCCTTGAGTTTGACCTCCTTGGTTGGAGTCCTGTAATGTAATTGAGACAGTGTAGCATCTCTCCAGAGGCACAGAGCCACACCTCAACAGGAGAGCTTCCTCCGAGCCTCCGAGATAAGAATATACGGTGCTGGAGGCTGCTGGCTGGCATCTTAGCTGGGCATGGGTGGACTAAGCTTCCCAACCAGCTGTACTGTGTCTGCTGTGGCTCAGATGGTAGCACTGTTGCCTCTGAGTCAGAATGTGTGGGTTCAATCCCACTCCAGGGACTTGAACACAAGATCCAGGCTGAAGCTCCAGCGCAGTACTGAGGGAGTGCCGTCTTTCAGCCGAGGCCCTATCTGCCCTCTCGGGTGAATATAAATAATCGCATGGCACTATTCAAAGAAGAGCAGGGGAGTTCTTCCTGGTGCCTTGGACAATATTTATCCCTCAATCAACCTCACAAAAAAACAGATCATCTGGTCATTGTGATTTGTGGGAGTTTGCTGTGTGCAAATTGGGGGTTGCCATGTTTCCTGTAATACAACAGCATCTATGCTTCAAAAATGGCTGTAAAGCATTTTGGGTTGTCTTGAGGTTGTGAAAGACACTATATAAATGCAAGCTTTTTACTTTTAGGCCTCTGCCTGCCATCAAGAAATGATCCAGAAAGCCAGGTGGTGGAGGATAGAACTGGAGCCAATCTTTACACACTTTGATAAGCACGTATTTACAGGGAGATACAGTATAAAATGCACCTCCTCTCACAACAACCATTGTTTCAGTCTGTGTCTATTTATAGAAGCACAAGTGAATCCTCAGTCAATGCCCACCACCTGCATACAATTAAATACAGTTAATATGCAAAGAACAGTCGTGACTCCAAAGTGCAAAGGCAACTTCAGAACTGTGTGTGTGCAATCTTTTACACAAGCAATTCTGTGTTTTCACTGGTGCCCTGAGTCCAGGCTGCAATATAAATGGGCCAATTCAGAGCAGTAACATACCACATTGCACTGTGGGACCACTTGGAAGTTTGCTGTTAAAGAATGAAATTAGGCTCCCTGGCTCAGTGAGCTTTGTTCCTTAGTTCATGCAGAGTGAACTGATCTGTCAGGATGGCAGTATTCCTGAATGTGAAAAGAGTTGGTTAGGAACTCTTAACACTTTAGTGCGACGTTCCACTGTTTGCTATTTTAACAGAGGGATGTGTCTGTAAAGTGGTTAACACGGACTGAGGGACCACCTTACAAACACACTAAACGTTTGGACATTACTGTCATCAATACTTTCCACTTGCCTTGTATGGATGTGGGTTCCAACAATACTCAAGAAGCTCGATTCCATCTAGGGGAAAGCAGCCCGCTTGATTGATCAACCCGTCGCCTACCTTAACATTCACTCCCTCCACTACCGACGCACAGTGGCAGCAGCGTGTACCATGTACAAGGTGCACTGCAGCAACCCTCCAAGTCTCCTTAGACAGCACCTTCCAAACACGCAACATGTACCACCTAAAAGGACAAGGGCAGCAGATGCATAGGAACACCACGACCTGAAAGTTCCCCTCCAAGTCACACACCATCCTGACTTGGAACTATATCATCGTTCCTTCACTGTCACTGGATCAAAATCCTGGAACTCCCTTCCAAGCAGCACTGTGGGTGTACCTACACCGCGTGGGCTGTGGCAGTTCAAGAAGGTGGCTCAAGGGCAATCAGAATTGAGCAGTAAATAATGGCCTTTTCAGCGACACCCATTTGCCGAGAATGAATAACACAATGACTAATTTGTAATCTATGGGGTCAGTGGTTGGGAGGCAATCAAGATGGAGCAGAGGATCTTACCTACTTTGCTCTTGTCCCAATCTGACTGTGTGCAATTTTAAGTTGCTGCCGCTAAGGAGACCCACCCCAAGCTAGTGGCGTCCTCTTCAAATCTGCAGATTGGACATTGACATTGGCACCAGACCTGCTATTTTCACATGAGGCCTGAATGAGGGGAGCAGTGATGGCTTCACCTTCAGGCCAAACCTGCAGCCAGGGCCAGAAGGGATAAGGTAACATTTTTTTTAAAAGAAAAATGATTTTGTAGGTTTCCCCATGTGCCAGAAGGAGAAGGAGGGCTCCAGGCTCCACAGGAAACCTTGGGCCTCCCCTGCCTCGCGCCCGTCTTCCCCTGGACTGGAATTTCCCTTTCCCCTGAGCTGCGAGCCATTCCTCTGCCTTCCCGCTGTCCTATAGTAACGGCAAGTGGCAGGTTAACCAGACCTGGCTGTCGAAATAAGCCAAACCTCCCTACTGCCGTCCTGGGCTGGCTAGTGACCTGCCATTCTGCGTTTCCGTCCGAGTGTTAAAATCGAGTGGTTGGTGCCCCCGAGTTGCAAGAACTCCATGGATCACCTGGCTGCTGAAGGACATGGGAACAGAGGTTGGGAGAATTGAGGGGAAACTGTCAGATTGGCTCCCTGTCTGTCAGGACTGTACCTTGTCACTCCACTGTTGTCCCTTGCGGCTCAGTGGTAGCCCTTTAAATGCATTTCATTGCCTGTAAAATGTTATGTGATTGTGAAAGGTGCTATATAAATGCAGGTCCTTTCTACTTGCTCCATTTCATTACTGCAGTCCCCTTACTCTCGCCATAATATGTATTTCTGTCATTAAAGAAAACAAAACAAAAGAAAGACTTGCATTTATATAGCACCTTTCACAACCACCGGATGTCTCAAAGTGCTTCACAGCCAATGAAGTACTTTTTGAAGTGTAGTCACTGTTGTAATGCAGGAAACACAGCAGCCAGTTTGGGCACAGTAAACTCCACAAACAGCAATGTGATAATGACAGATAATCTGTTTTTGGGATGTTGATGGAAGGATAAATATTGGCCAGGACACCAGGGATAACTCCCCTGGTCGTCTTCGAAATAGTGTCATGGGATCTTTTACATCCATCCTAGCAAGCAGAGGGAGCCTTGGTTTAACGTCTCATCTGAAAGACGGCACCTCCGACAGTGCAGCACTACCTCAGTACTGCACTGCAGTGTCAGCCTAGATTTTTGCTATTCGATTTAAGATTACTGCTCTCCTACTGGGTGAATATGTAAATCCAGCTGTTTGAAGTTGACCCTTCCAGGCCAGTAAGGTCCTGGGTTCAATCTCAGACCTGAGATGACAGAGTGGAGTTAATGCAATTGAGCGCAGGATCCCAGAGTTAGAAGGCAGGATGGGGAATTCAACCAGGGTGGCTACCATGCTGATAAGTGCATGTTATTTGGACATTGAGGGAGGACAGGATCAGGAGTGACTGTGATGCCCTCCATGGCCAAGCAGCTAGCTGACACTCAGTGTGGAAGAACAGCCAGGTGGGTGAGATAGCTGAGTCGCATGGAACTACAGTCAGTGAGAATAGTGGGGAGAGATGACCACCAGAAACTGTGTTCCCAGATCGAGTTAAATGGATACAGTGAGGCCATTCATCACTGAGTGCTTTCCTTACACTTCTGCACACAAATCGCTCAGTTTTCAGGAATGCCCTACTTTCGCAGCACTCACTACAATGCACCTCATTCTTTAACTGCTCCTGGTGTCCTGTAAATAAAGGGTCCTGTGTTTTTTTTTTGCCGCAGTGAGTGGAAGTTCTGTCACTGTCTCTTCCTATTGTGGGGCACAGAATGTGCTGATAAGCGCCCAGCATGCGTCCAAACAGCTGGAAAACAAAGGTATAAATACAGCCAGTGTCCGCTTGGAAGGAAGTGAGTGTGCAGCTGCAGGATGCATCTGGCCAGCAGTTCCCGTAGTTAGAGGAAGGCAAGCCTTGCGCTCACTCTGACTTTCCTATTTAAAGGTCGGAAGTGAACAGATATTGGCCCAACCCCGACAACCCGACCCTAGTATGTCATCCAGAGTATCACGAATCTGAACAAAGCCTCCGCACGGGACACAGGCTGAAGTAATGTGACCTTCACCTGTTCACGTGAACATATCCTTCGGGAAGCACGTGTAAAAATCCAACTACAAATGCTGCAAAACTACCACGAGGGTTGTTGGCAACTGTCAAGGGGCAGATTAACAGTTCAGTTGGAATGACACTTCATCACACCTGAAGTCATTTATCTAATCTTGCATTTTTCCAGCAGAATTTTTCCTTCGCTCTCTTCTCCTTCCTCCCAAAAGAAAACGTTTTACTTTCCTGCCTGAAAGGGATGTTTCTGTGATATTGGGTTGACCAAGGTGTTTTTCATATCACTCTTAGCTGTAAATTGGCCTGCAGCCCAAGTACTCCTGCCCAGTATTGTGCAGACTTTTATTTTGAGGCTGAGGTTGGGAATGGTAGCCTATGTGTGCTTAGATTTTCAGCTTGCCTCACTGGTGTAAAGCAGACATTGCCAACCTGTTACAGAAATTCTGGTGAGTTCTGACAACCCATTACATCCCCCGATTGGTGAGGGTGGCCCCAAGATCTTGACGCCGATATCACTGCCAGTGCACAATAGGACGGAGTGTGAATGCACATTTCTTGGTAATGGTCCACTCAGCTTTTAATTGATTTGGATGAAAACATTTGGTTACTGTGAATTTTACATGCCAATCAGCGACGCATATATTTTACATCATTCCACTATCATCCACAAACATAGCGTGATAATAATTAAAGAAAAGACTTGCATTTATATAGCGCCTTTCACAACCTCAGGAAATCCAAAGCACTTTGCTGCCAATGAAGTACTTTTGAAGTGTAGTCACTGTTGTAATGTAGGAAATGCGGCAGTCAATTTGCGCGCAGCAAGCTCCCAGAAACAGCAATGTGATACTGATAATCTGTTTTAGTGATGTTGTTTGACGGATGAATATTGATCAGGACAGTGGGGAGAGCTCCCCTGTTGTTCTTCGAAATAGAGGGGAACTTGAACCCACTACCTGCTGACTCGGAGGCGAAAGGGCTACCCTCAGAGCGACTAATGAATGCAATTATAAAATAAAAAACAAAATGATGCACAAACACGCTGATTAACGTTTGAAAAATGTAACTTTTTTGGGCCACCATGTGTTACTCTGAAAATGTGCTGGTGAAGATTGCCTCTGCTTGGTATTTGTAGCAAAATTGTAGACGTGTTTTTATATATGAAGTGTGAATTTAGACAGCTTTTCTCAGAAAATACTAAATGGCTGCAGCTAATGGAACTGGGTCATTACTTCACGAATCATAATGGGGTATTTCAGTTACAACCTCAATAGGAAAAGCTGTTTGCTTCAAACTCATCCTTACTGCATCCTCATTAACTTCCCATTGCCACCTTCAATGTATCATCACTGTGCTCTCGTTCCACCCTGTAATGAACTGGACATCCACTGCCGTTATTTTAGGGCACTCGGACCCAGGAGTGTGGCACCCAGCCAGGGTCGCAATACGTCATCCCAGGCGTCACTGATTCAACAAAACAAGCAAAAAGGTTCATAAAGACCAAACAAAAAGTCAAACTGTATGAGTGTACAGGAGCACGGAGCTGCCTTTAGTTGACTAGGCTGGATTGACGTTTAGAGTGCTCTGACACACGAGCAATCATTCCATCACTTGCTGCACCCTCGTTCAGCCTTGAAGGGCTCATTGTCTTACTCCTGTTCCTATAGTGTTGCTCGCTGTGGTGTGAAGTCTGATGGGACAGTCTGGCGTGTTAACTTGCTGTCTAGTTGCCCCGATGAAAAGTGTGGGTGAGGACAGGGTCAGTGTTTTGAGTGAGGTTCCCCGTGGTCAGATAGCTTGGCCTCTATGTAGGCTCACATAAGCAAAATGCCCATTTAGGACCCCAAGATGAGTTGTCCAGTCCCTACGGGAGGGGTTTGGGATAGATCTGGAATTTCTGTTTGTATCCTCCCTATCTTGGACATTTCAGTCCCAAATCTGGAGATTCATAAAATATTAACCAGAGTGCTATGTCCTGTTAGGCTCCCACCTGCTAAGAATGAGGCACGTTAATTTTGTCATGAACGTTGATTTTAAACTGTTACTGGATTGAAGAAAGGACGTGTTAAACAGATCACCTGTGGCTGGAGAAGACATTTGCATATTGACAGATGGTGATTGGAAGGATAAAGGACCATTCCCTGACTCGTTCAATCCACAATGGATATTGATTACCAGGTATTGTGTGTAAGAGGAGCATTCTAGAGACTGCTAAGGTGATACAATCCAAGACATGGCAAGAGCAGTTAGTCACATGACTAACCTGCTTGGCAACCTGGGTTTTTCAGAATTGTACAAACAGTTCGAACAGAGTGTTTGCTCCTGGACTGAGAAGATCTCTCCTATCTGCTCCCATCTCTTCCTCTGAATCCACTGAAGACACATGAATCCCAAGAGAGAAAGGTCTCCTACAGTGAACAAGATTTAAGAAGAATACTGGGCCCCAACGAAAAGCAAGATCTCCTACAATTAAGGACTCTACAGTGAGCTCAAAGAACGGTAACAAAAACTCTTCAGATATTGCCTCAAACATTTCCACTTTATTTTTCTTCTCTTTTCTGTCTCTATTTGCATGCATGCAATGCATATGTATGCTAAAGTGGACATGTCCTGTATCTGTAGGCATTAACCGAATTAGAGTTGAAGTTTAATAAATTTCAACCTTTCTTCTTTAAACCTAAGAAAGCCTGTTTGTGCTGGTGTCTTTGCCTTATAATTAGAAAGCAGTGAACAAGGATTCACCAAGGGGGAGCTAAAAACAGTGTGTTTAAAATTAAACCCTGTTGCAGTAAGACCAGGTGAAGGCTGAAAGGGAACCCTAGACCCCTTTCTCACCTGATCGAAACAGCTAGCAAATCCAAACCATTAGCTTACCTGTGGCCAAACCTGCACACGTATACTACTTAACTTAAAGGTTCCAGAAGCCTTTGTATTACCAACTGAGACATTTTGCAGTTTAGAAAGAGAACTTTAATTGACAAAGCACTTTGTCAAGTTCTCAGGATGTGCCAAAGCTCAAATTCATTGAACTTCACACAGTACGATCTCACAAACTGTAAATCAGATAATCCATCAGTGAGATTGACTGACTGATCACTGGTTGAGGGAGGAAATAGGAAATTCAACTTCTTGCATTCAGAAATTTCTGCCCAATTTAAAACTAGTGGCCAAAGTTCTGATTGGCTAAGATTGGTTGCTGGAACGATCCATTTTCTTCAATGTCGGGAGCCTTAGTGCATCCTCAGCCTTCTGCTGGGGCCTTGGTTACTCTCCCTTTAGACACTGGATTCCTGAAGGTTATCAGGATTTTATTAAATTTTCCTGCACCCACAGCAGTATGTTTTCTGGGTGCAGTCAAAGCAACAACTTGTTCTGCTGTGCTTTCCATCAGGGTCCCTTTTCCTTCATTGAGCGGGTGTGCCCTGATTAACCCTACAGGCTTGTCCCCTAGTTTCCAGCAATCAGCTCAGATGACCTGCCGTATAACAATGGAAGCACCTAGGTCTCCAGATCTCACTCCTACTTAGAGCGCTATCCTTTTTGGTAGGAGGAGGGCCCCCTGTGTGTCCTGCTTTTCTTTCTCTCCCAGGACTGCTTGGGCTCCTATCACCTTCCCACCCTTTGTCCTTTTTGGATTTGTGGGGGTGCCTCAGAAAGATTTTCCCCTGGGGAACTGACTTGTATATTAGAGCAAACTCATCAGCCTGAACTGCGGCTTGCCTCGCTCTATGCACTATTTGTTCCTCCACATGGGTCGTTATGGAGAGGGGGAAGAGTGTGTTTAAATTAGTTGAGGAGAATTACCTTATTATTTAGAGATACAGCACTGAAACAGGCCCATCGGCCCACCGAGTCTGTGCCAACCAACAACCACCCATTTATACTAATCCTACACTAACCCCATTTTCTCTACTACATCCCCACCATTCTTCTACCTACACTAGGGGCAATTTATAATGGCCAATTTACCTATCAACCTGCAAGTCTTCTGGCTGTGGGAGGAAACCGGAGCACCCGGAGAAAACCCACACAGACACAGGGAGAACTTGCAAACTCCACACAGGCAGTACCCAGAACTGAACCCGGGTCGCTGGAGCTGTGAGGCTGCGGTGCTAACCACTGTGCCACTGTGCCGCCCTCTGAGATCTCAAAGCTGGGCTGTACTTTAAGAGCCCTCAACCACAGGGTCAAAAGCCAGCTGCCTATTTCTCTCAAACTCCAAGTAAGTTTGATCATCTTGATTCCAGAGGGTTCGGAACTTCTGGCAGTAAGCTTCCAGTACTAGCTCATGTGCCCGGAGGATAGCATGTTTTTGTCAGTTCATAATTTGATGAACTCTCATCTGGCAACAAGGAATAAACCTCGTGAGCTTTTCCGGTGAGCTTACTTTGCAGCAGGTGAGTCCAACTCTCAACCAGCCATTTTAACGCCATTGGCGCAGCGGTTAGCACCGCGGCCTCACAGCTCCAGGGACCCGGGTTCAATTCTGGGAACTGCCTGTG
Source organism: Heterodontus francisci (assembly GCF_036365525.1). Lineage (NCBI taxonomy): Eukaryota > Metazoa > Chordata > Chondrichthyes > Heterodontiformes > Heterodontidae > Heterodontus > Heterodontus francisci. The sequence continues at coordinate 20,991,718 of NC_090412.1, read as the reverse complement.
TGGAGTTTGCAAGTTCTCCCTGTGACCGCGTGGGTTTTCACCGGGAGCTCCGGTTTCCTCCCACAGCCAAAGACTTGCAGGTTAATAGGTAAATTGGCCATTATAAATTGCCCCGAGTATAGGTAGGTGGTAGGGGAATATAGGGAAGGTGGGGATGTGGTAGGAGTATGGGATTAGTATAAATGGGTGGTTGATGGTCGGCACAGACTCGTTGTGCTGAAGGGCCTGTTTCAGTGCTGTATCTCTAAATAAAATAAATAAATAAAAAATGCTTCCACGTCTCCCTCATTCAATTTTGGAATCAGTTGGGAAAATGTTAAAAACTCAGTACACAGCCCTGAATTACTGTTCTCCAGATTGGCCTTGCTTTCGCTGGGGTTACTCTGTTGCCCCCTAGTTAACTCAAGTTGCCTCAGCTCTCTTTTCTCCCATTCCTTCTGGAAATTTTTCTCTCCCTCTCCCTCTCCCTCTCCCTCCCCCTGTCGTCTAATTCAAGCTTCCTCGCTAGCGATACCCTGTCAGAGTCTATTTCTAACCCTGTCTCTGATTTTGCAAATTCAAGGGAAAGATGGTTGGCCACTAGTCTTAGAAGTTCTGATTTCCTAGCTTTGGCACGGAAAGTGATTGCACACTACTCAGCCAAATTCCTTAACTCTTCCATAGACAATGTTTTTAACTTATCCCAAGTTACTTCACCCTGGCTTCGGTCATGGACATGTCAGTATTCCAGCACACACAACCACAGGAAAAGCTATATTGAAATCTTTTTTTTTTGATTGGGATCAATTTTGATTTCCCACTTCTAATTTCTCGTTTGTCTGTGGGTCTAATCCGGACACGAGCCCCCAAATTTCTGTTACGACTAGGTGAGGAAGGGGTCTCGGGCTCCCTTCTGGCTCCTTTCCTGGTTTGGCCTTAACAGAGTTTAATTTTTTTTAAACACTATTTTAGCTTCACCTCAGTGAGCCCTTGCTCACTGCTCTCTAATTGTAATGGTAAATGAACCAATCAGACAGGCTTTCTTAGGTTTAAACAAGAAAGATGTAAGTTTATGAACCTTATCACTCTAACTCAGTTAAAGTTACAAAAAAAAAGCAACGCAACCATGCTAGCATGCATACGCACGCAAATAAGTACAGAGGAGGAGAAAGAATGGGGGGGGGGGGTTTGAAGTAGTAAATGAAATTCAGTTACTGTCTTTAGTTTTGCTGTAAAGTCCTTGATTGGCGTTGAAGTCTTGCAGTTCTCGCTGGGGCCTAGTGCACAGTTTCAAACTTGTTTCTCTGGTGCCAGAAGACTGAAAAGGTGCTCTGTCTTGAGGCTTAAGCTGCTTCCGTGGGTGCCTGGGACTTCACTTGAGAGAGAGAGAGGGCTGCCTTCTCCTTTGTCTGCAAACTGCAGTCTGCCCTTTCTGTCTGACACAATTCAAGAAGTCCCCAGGATGGCCAGCAGGTTAGACATGTGACCAGCTCTGTTTGAAACAGCATTGTCTGCGAGGATTGTTGATTTCAATGGTTTGCCAGTCACACTCTGGAGGGGTAGAGGTTTGTCGCTTACAAAGTCAGTGGCTCTCAATGTCTTTTGATCGCCACTATTGACAAAAAACCCATCTCGCTAATTGAATCAGTGTGCACTCCCATTGTCTCTATGCAACTGTTTGGCAGAATGCAAATGTGCAACCATGTTTTACCTGTTCAACTCTGTGGTCCTTTTAAACAAGTTATGTTCAATTCCAGTAAAAATAAAAGTTCAAGTAGTGTTCCATATGACAAAATTTAATATGTTTCCGTTTGGCAGGTATGGTTTCTGTCATACCATTGATTACAGTTAGAGTGTAGTGGTGGTTCAGTGGGTAACACAGTCACCTCTGAGGCAGGAGGTCATGTTTTCAAGTCACAGTTCAGAGACAGAGCTGACAATCCCGAGCTGTACTGAGAGAGTGCTGCAGTCGTTTGGTTAAACCTTAAACCAAAGCCCTATCTGCTCTCTCAGGTAGCTGTAAAAGATCCCATGGCACTATTTCAAAGAAGGGCAGGAGAGTTACCCCTGGTGCCCTGGTCAATAATTTTCCCTCCATCAATCAACATCACTAATGTTGACTATCTGGCCATCATCGCATTACTATTTGTGGGATCTTGCTGCGTGCAAATTAGCTGCCGCATTTCCTATATCATAGCCGCTAAGCGCATTGCACTGTTGAACTACAAGAAAGCCCCCAGCGAGTTAACATCCGTAGCACTCAAAGCAGCCAGAAGCACTGCACAAAGAACAGCCAGGCACTGCGCAAACGACTACTGGCAACACCTATGCAGTCATATTCAGCTGGCCTCAGACACCGGAAACATCAGAGGAATGTATGATGGCATTAAGAGAGCTCTTGGGCCAACCATCAAGAAGATCGCCCCCCTCCAATCTAAATCAGGGGACACAATCACTGACCAAAGCAAACAAATGGACCGCTGGGTTGAGCACTACCTAGAACTGTACTCCAGGGAGAATGTTGTCACTGAGAGTGCCCTCAATGCAGCCCAGCCTCTACCAGTCATGGATGAGCTGGACGTACAGCCAACCAAATCGGAACTCAGTGATGCCATTGATTCTCTAGCCAGCGGAAAAGCCCCTGGGAAGGACAGCATTACCCCTGAAATAATCAAGAGTGTCAAGCCTGCTATACTCTCAGCACTACATGAACTGCTATGCCTGTGCTGGGACGAGGGAGCAGTACCTCAGGACATCCGCGATGCCAATATCATCACCCTCTATAAAAACAAAGGTGACCGCGGTGACTGCAACAACTACCGTGGATTCTCCCTGCTCAGCGTAGTGGGGAAAGTCTTTGCTCGAGTCGCTCTAAACAGGCTGCAGAAGCTGGCCGAGCGCGTCTACCCTGAGGCACAGTGTGGCTTTCGTGCAGAGAGATCGACCGTTGACATGCTGTTCTCCCTTCGTCAGATACAGGAGAAATGCCGCGAACAACAGATGCCCCTCTACGTTGCTTTCATTGATCTCACCAAAGTTTTTGACCTCGTCAGCAGACGTGGTCTCTTCAGACTACTGGAAAAGATTGGATGTCCACCAAAACTACTAAGTATCATCACCTCATTCCATAACAATATGAAAGGCACAATTCAACATGGTGGCTCCTCATCAGTCCCCTTTCCTATCCTGAGTGGCGTGAAACAGGGCTGTGTTCTCGCACCCACACTTTTTGGGATTTTCTTCTCACTGCTGCTTTCACATGCGTTCAAGTCCTCTGAAGAAGGAATTTTCCTCCACACAAGATGAGGGGGCAGGTTGTTCAACCTTGCCCATCTAAGAGCGAAGTCCAAAGTACGGAAAGTCCTCATCAGAGAACTCCTCTTTGCTGACGATGCTGCAATAACAGCTCACACTGAAGAGTGCCAGCAGAGTCTCACCGACAGGTTTGCGGCTGCCTGTAATGAATTTGGCCTAACCATCAGCCTCAAGAAAATGAACATCATGGGGCAGGACGTCAGAAATGCTCCATCCATCAATATTGGTGACCACGCTCTGGAAGTGGTTCAAGAGTTCACCTACCTAGGCTCAACTATCACCAGTAACCTGTCTCTAGATGCAGAAATCAACAAGCGCATGGGAAAGGCTTCCACTGCTATGTCCAGACTGGCCAAGAGAGTGTGGGAAAATGGCGCACTGACACGGAACACAAAAGTCCGAGTGTATCAAGCTGGTGTCCTCAGTACCTTGCTCTATGGCAGCGAGGCCTGGACAACGTATGTCAGCCAAGAGCGACGTCTCAATTCATTCCATCTTCGCTGCCTCCGGAGAATACTTGGCATCAGGTGGCAGGACCGTATCTCCAACACAGAAGTCCTCAAGGCGGCCAACATCCCCAGCTTATACACACTACTGAGTCAGCGGCGCTTGAGATGGCTTGGCCATGTGAGCCGCTGGTATCAGACCCATTGTACAGCGAGCTCGCCACTGGTATCAGACCCACCGGCCGTCCATGTCTCCGCTTTAAAGACGTCTGCAAACGCGTCATGAAGTCCTGCGACATTGATCACAAGCCGTAGGAGTCAGTTGCCAGCGTTCGCCAGAGCTGGCGGGCAGCCATAAAGGCAGGGCTAAAGTGTGGCGAGTCGAAGAGACTTAGCAGTTGGCATGAAAAAAGAGAGGCGCAAGGGGAGAGCCAACTGTGTAACAGCCCCGACAAACAAATTTCTCTGCAGCACCTGTGGAAGAGCCTGTCACTCTAGAATTGGCCTTTATAGCCACTCCAGGCGCTGCTCCACACAGCACTGACCATCTCCAGGCGCTTACCGATTGTCTCTCGAGATAAGGAGGCCAAAGAAGAAGAAGTAAAAAAACAGTGACTATGCTTCTAAAAGTACTACATTGGCTGTAAAGTGCTTTGGGACATTCTGAGGACATGTAAGGTGCTATAGAAATGCACGTTCTTCTTTTCTAAAACCCTTTTTAGTCAGGATCAGTAAAGCTGACAAAGCTTTAAATGTTAATAATCACAGGTTTTCAAACTGTGAATCGGTAGTGGTGGTGAGGGTTCGTTCAGGAAAAGAACTCCACCCCAGGTTATGAAGTGCTGTATTGGTACAGCACGAAGTCTCCATTTGAAAGCTCTAGCTCTTGGCAGAAAGTAAGTCATTTGAGATCTGACATTTACTGAGAGCTCATTTGAACATCTTCTATACACAAGTGAAAGATAAAATGGGCTCCTATTTCAGAAACACAGGCTTCTACACTTGAGCTGTTATTTAGGCACCTCACTGAGAAAAAGAGACTGGATAGGAGACTGTTGTATGTTTGTTTGGTAGACTGCCACCTTAAGTTAGTCTAGCTTAGAGAGATTCTTTTAGTCAGGAATAATTAGGACCTTTTATTACATTATAACTATGTACTGCTTCAGACAAGTCTATGTGATCTCTCTGAAGCCATGCTGCATCTTTCTTCAAGTCTCTCTCATGTGGTCTCTTACATCACCATGGTAGGAGGTTTTCAATCCACTTCCTCAACATTAACCCTTACGACTCTTATACTACAGCGACCACCCTCAATATCTAAGGCCTTACACTAAGGAGGAGCTCATTCGGGTTTCAGTGAGTCCTCACTGGTCAGTTTCGACTGTAGGATTTTGTCTGGGTATAAATACTGCTGTGGGCCATCATCAGCAGCAGCAGAATTGTACTCGACCACAGTCTGTAACCTCATGGCCCAGCATATCCCCCACTCTACCATTACCATCAAGCCGGGAGACCAACCCTGGTTCAATGAAGAGTGCAGGAGGGCATGCCAGGAGCAGCACCAGGCATACCTCAAAATGAGGGGTCAACCTGGTGAAGCTACAAGCCAGGACTACTTGCATGCCAAACTGTGTAAGCAGCATACGATAGACAATGTTAAGCGATCCCATAACCAACGGATCAGATCTAAGCTCTGCAGTCCTGCCACATCCAGCAGTGAATGGTGGACAATTAAACAATTAACTAGAAGAGGTGGCTCCACAAATATCCCCATCCTCAATAATGAGGGAGCCCAGCACATCAGTGCAAAAGATAAGGCTGAAGCATTTGCAACAGTCTTCAGCCAGAAGTGCCGAGTTGATGATCCATCTCGGCCTCCTCCTGAAGTCCCCAGCATCACAGATGCCAGTTTTCAGCCAATTCAATTCACTCCGCGTGATATCAAGAAACAATTGAAGGCACTGGATACTGCAAAGGCTATGGGCCCTGACAATATTCCGGCAATAGTACTGAAGACCTGTGCTCCAGAACTTGCTGCACCCCTAGCCAAGCTGTTCCAGTACAGCTACAACACTGGTATCTACCTGATAATGTGGAAAATTGCCCAGGTATGTCCTGTATACAAAAAGCAGGACAAGTACAACCCGGCCAATTACCACTCCATCAGTCTACTCTCAATCAGTAAAGTGATGGAAGGTGTCATCAACAGTGCTATCAAGCAGCACCTGCTTAGCAATAACCTGCTCAGTGACGCTCAGTTTGGGTTCTGCCATGGCCACTCAGCTTGGTTCAAACATGGACAAAAGAGCTGAACTCGAGAGGTGAGGTGAGAGTGACTGCCCTTGACATCAAGGCAGCATTTGACCGAGTATGACATCAAGGAGCCCTAGCAAAACTGAGGTCAATGGGAATTGGTGGTGGGGGGGGGGAAATTCTCCGCTGGTTGGAGTCATACCTAGTGCAAAGGAAGATGGTTGTGGTTGTTGGGGGACAATCATCTCAGCTGCAGGATATCACTGCAGGAGTTCCTCAGGGTAGTGTCCTAGGCCCAACCATCTTCAGCTGCTTCATCAATGACCTTCCTTCAATCATAAGATCAGAATTTGGGATGTTCAGTGATGATTGCGACTCCTCAGATACTGAATCAGTCCGTGTAGAAATAGTGCAAGACCTGGACAATATCCAGGCTTGGGCTGATAAGTGGCAAGTAACATTTGTGGCGCACAATTGCCAGGCAATGACCATCTCCAACAAGAGAGAATCTAACCATCTCCCCTTGACATTCAATGGCATAACCATCGCTGAATCCCCCACTATCAACATCCAGGGGGTTACCATTGACCAAAAACTGAACTGGAGTAGCCATATAAATACTGTGGCTAGAAGAGCAGGTCAGAGGGTAGGAATCCTGCGGCGAGTAACTCACCTCCTGACTCCCCAAAGCCTGTCCACCATCTACAAGGCACAAGTCAGGAGTGTGATGGAATACTCTCCACTTGCCTGGATGGGTGAGGCTCCAACAACACTCAAGAAGCTTTACACCATCCAGGACAAAGCAGCCCGCTTGATTGGCACCCCATCCACACACATTCACTCCCTCCACCACCGACGCACAGTGGCAGCAGTGTGTACCAGCTACAAGATTCACTGCAGCAACGCACCAAGACTCCCTAGACAGCACCTTCCAAACCCGCGACCTCTACCACCTCAAAGGACAAGGGCAGCAAATTCTTGGGACATCACCACCTGCAAGTTCCTCTCCAAGTCACACACCATCCTGACTTGGAACTTTATCGCCGTTCCTTCACTGTCACTGGGTCAAAATCCTTGAAATCCCTTCCAAACAGCACTGTGGGTGTCCCTACCTGACATGGACTGCAGCGGTTCACAAAGGCAGCTCACCACCACCCTCTCAAGGGCAATTAGGGATGGGCGATAAATGCTGGCCTGGCCAGCGATGCCCACATCCCATGAATGAATGAAAAAAAACAAGAGACACTAGTCATATTTTAAACTTTTGTCTTTTCTGTTTAATTGCCCTCAATTCTTCTCCCCAACCCCTCGTGACCTCCCACATGCCAACATCTTTTGTTTCTTTTTCTATGATCGGTCCACCTTCTGTGTTCTGCCAACTCGCAGTATGCTCATTATACAACAACAACTTCGACAACCTGTATTTACATCGTGCCAGTAACGTAATAAAACATCCCAAGGCGCTTCACAGGAGCATTATAAAACACTATGACAGTGAGCCACGTAAGGAGACTTTAGGGCAGATGACCAAAAACGTGGTCAAAGAGGTGATTTTAAGGAGTGTCTTAAAAGAGGAGAAATAAGTTCAGAGAGACTATATATGTACTGAGACCATTCAGGTAGAGCATTAGCAGATAACCCAACATCCTTTCAAAATGAAGTTAGACAATCGATTACAGTCTGATACCATTTCATTGATGAAAGGTCACAGACCTGAAACACTGACTCTATTTCCCTTTCCACAGATGCTGGCAGACCTGCTATATTTCCAGCACTTTCTGTTTTTATACCATTTCATTACTTTCTGCCTTCCTGACCTTCTTGGAAAAAAATACAGTATACACCCACAGGGTGTTAAATTTAGACTTCTCTAGCCACTACTAATCCAAAGTTGGCTGCAGTTGGTGCAGGCTGTAAAAAAAAAAAAAAAAAATTTCATTCTTTCATGGAATGTGGGCATCGCGAGCAAGGCCAGCATTTGTTGTCCATCCCTAATTGCCTGCTCGGCCATTTCAGAGGACAGTTAAGAGTCGACCACATTGCTGTGGGTTTGGAATCGCATGTAGGCCAGATCAGGTAAGGACAGCAGATTTTCTTTTCTGAGTGAGCTAAATGGGTTTTTACGTCCATCGATTAGTTTCATGGCACCAAACCTGAGACTAACTTTCAATTCCCAATTTTTCGTTTAGTTAATTGAATTTATTAATTAATTGAAGTTAAATTCCACCAGGGACCATTGTGGGATTTGAACCCCTGTCCCCCAGTGCATTAGCCGGGGCCTCTGCATCACTAGCTGAGTGACATTACCGCTACGCCACCCTCTTCCCATTTCGTGTTCAGAAACAATCATTAGCTCTCAATAGCTGAGTTGCGAAGCTGAGCCATATAGATTAGAAAAGCCCTTGAGTTATGATCCTCTGAGAACTCTGCGTTCCTCCAACTCTGGCCTCTTGTGCATCCCCCACTTCTTTTACCCCACCATTGAGGGTGGGGGGGGAGGGGCGTGCCTTCACTTGTCTAGGCCTTAATCTCTGGAATTTCCTCCCTAAACCCCTCTGCCTCTCTACCTCTCTCCCCCCTGCCTTTTTAAGATGCTGCTTAAAACCTACCTCTTTGACTAAGCTTTAGCTCACCCGTCCCAACCTCTCCTTATGAGGCTCAGTGTCAAATTTTTCTCCCATAACACTTGCACGAAAAATCTTGGCATGCTGGGAGCCCGATCCCTGTGGAAATGCAGCCCAGCTAAGTGTTAATGCCTTTAGGAGCACGGGGAGCGAACTGACCAACAAATGAAGGAGTGAAAACCTCTGAAGCATTGTTCTATTTTTGGCAACGCGTTATCACTTAAATAGATGCTGGAAAAGGATTTGATTCCGCGTGATGCTCACACACTGGAAGGCTCACAGTGCTGGCAGGTGTACTCCTGAAACTAACAGGATATGAGCCTATATTTGACGTCCTTTAAAATTTACAAGGTGTTTGGCAGAGATATCTGATGTGCGTATGGAGTAAGTGATAAAGTAATTGGAAAATGAATTTGCAGTGTAGTAAAAACTACTGCCAATCCTCCTTGGTGCCACAATAGTGCATTTATCAGTTTGACACCATGGAATCATGTGGTACATAAGGAGGCTAGTCAGCCCATCATGTTTGTGCTGGCTCTTTGAAAGTTCAATCCAATTAGTCCCCTGTCCTGTTCTTTCTCCCATAGACCTACAATTTTTTTTCCTTTTCAAGCATTTATCCAACTCCTTCTTTTTGAAAGTTACTGTTGAATCTGCTTCCACCGCCCTTTCAGGCAGTGTATTCCAGATCGTCGTCATTTGTTGTGTTTTAAAAAAAAAACCTCTATCCCACCTCGGCCAAGAAACGATCATGTTAAACCTGTGTCCTCTGGTTACCGACCCGCCTGCCTGTTGAAACAATTTCTCCTATAAAAACCCGTTAGAATTTTGCGCGCCTCTATTAAATTTCCCCTGAACCACCTCTGCTCTCAGGAGAACAATCCTATCTCCCCTAGTCTCTCCATATAACTGATGTCCATCATCCCTGGTATCACTGTAGTAAATCTCCTCTGCACTCTTTCCAAGGACACTAGGACACGGTTTTCCCCCTTTCCATCAGAAGACGCTGATGGTGACCACAAGCATTAACCTTGGTGAATTTTACCTTCCCTACTCCAAGATTACTTAGTGTCCCAACTGCTGTTGTTAGTGAGATCAGCTGACTCAGTGCGATGTTTAATCTCCCGGTCTGGTATGGCTCGGTGTTATACCATTGGTTGGGTAGCAGTGCCATTATAAAATTCTATGGGGAATGGGGTTCAAGTAGTTTGCTCCAGTTGAAAAATTAACTTGGCAGAGCTACGGTTGGCCAAAATGCCCTCCTTCTGTACTGTATGTGTGATCAATGAGCAAGAAAGAGCTTGCATATATATAGCATCTTCTCATGTCCTAAGGGGGTTGGATTTCAGTGGAAGATCTCCTTATTGTCTGCCATAAATTCAATGGATGATCCCCAGAAATCCCAGAGAAATAGTGCACACTGTGGAGGGGCAATCTGGAAAGCCTCTGTGGAAGTCCAATCCCAAAGTGTTTTTTACTTTCATGTAGGTACAGGAGTAGATGATTCAGCTCCTTGAGTCTGTTCCACTTTTCTATTAGGTAATGGCGTTTGAAGTGCAGTGACTGTTGCTGTGAAGGCAAATACAACAGCCAGTTTTCACATAGCAAGATCCTACAAACAGCAAGTGAACCAGTGGGCAGAGTCTGTTTTTGGTGGTGATGGTTGAGGGAAGAATGTTGGCCAAGGCATCTGGAGAACATTGTCGTGCCATAAGATCCTTTATGTCCACCTGAACAGGCAGATGGGACCTTGGTTTAATGCCTCCTTAGGGGGAAACTAGATAACTACATAATGGAGAAAGAGATACGAGGATAGGTAGGAAGAGGTGTATGTGGAGCATAAACATAAGTATAGACATATTGGGCCAAATGACCTATTTCTGTGCTATAAGTTCTATGTAAATTTATGTCTCATTTGAAAGATAGCACCACTGACAGTGCATCATTCCCTCAGTACTGGACTCAAGCGCCAGTCTAAGTTAGGGGTTCAAGTTCATCGTCAGAAAGTTGGAGGTTCAAGCCCCACTAAGAACCCAAGTGTACTGCCAACTCTCAACTTGGGCAAAGCTGAATTCTGGACACTTGCTCAGAACCTAGTCCTTGGTGTCCAGTGAAATATAGTCCAACAGGCCAGTCACCTCATTCCAGATGGTAGATATTTCAAGGCAATTTGGGATCATTTGAAAACTTTAAAGGGATGATGTGATGAATCTGCCACCAGGCTTTGCCTCTTGCCCAGGGAGTCAAAGCTTCTGTCGATAATGTTGAATTGAAGGCATCATGACTACAACATGGATGGGTGGCATGTGAGGCCTCTGCACCAGGCATGAGCATTTGTTAAATGGACCTGTAAATCTTCAACCTTAAGATGTTGCATTTACAGCTGTCTCGTTCACATTTTGGCCATGTAGTTTGTAGCTCACTCCCACCTGTGAACCAGAAGTCCACTCTAAAGCTTGGGTACAATATCTAGGTAGCTTATGTGCAAGCTATTTGTCTCCATAGGTTGGAAGGGTAGAGAAAGCGAAAGAGCTTGCATTTATATATTGCCTTTCATAACCCCACAATGTCCCAAAGTGCTTTGCAGCCAATGAAGCACTTTTTGAAGTGAAGACACTGTTGTAATTTAGGAATTAAGACAGCCAATCTGTGTACAGTAAGCTCCCACAAACAACCATGAGATAAATGGGCAAGTTTTTTTGATTTTAGATGTTAGTTGAAGGATGAATATTTCCAGAGAATGCCCCTGCTTTTCTTCCAATAGTGCCATAGGATCTTTCACGGCCATCTGAGAAGGTAGACAGGGCTTTGGTTTAACAGAACAATTAGGGATGCACAAAAAAATGCTGGCCTTGCCAGCGATGCTCACATCCCATGACAAATAAAGAAAAAATGTCAAAGATGGCACCTCCAACAGTGCAGCACTTTCTCTCAGTATTGCACTGGAGTGTTAACCTAGATTATGTCCTCAGGTCTCTGTCATGGGACTTGAACCCACAACCTTCTGAGGCTGTGAATGGCGCTCTATAAATGCAAGTCCTTTCTTCTTCTTTTCTGCATCCCTGATCTGGACTGACAGTCCAGCGTAATGAAAGAAATCAAAGTCGAAATCAACTTCAAATGTTGGAAATCCTGAGAGACATCAGAGAGTGCTGGAAGAACACAGCAGGTCAGTCAGCATCTGTAGAGAGAAATGTTTGGGGTGTAGACTTTTCATCAGAACTGTATACAGGCACATGGGTGAGACCACCAAAGGACTCTTCTTTGGCCTCCTTATCTCGAGAGACAATGGATAAGCACCTGGAGGTGGTCAGTGGTTTGTGAAGCAGCGCCTGGAGTGGCTATAAAGGCCAATTCTAGAGTGACAGACTCTTCCACAGGTGCTGCAGAGAAATTTGTTTGTCGGGGCTGTCTTTTTGCCAACTACTAAGTCTCTTCGACTCGCCACACTTTAGCCCCGTCTTTATGGCTGCCCACCAGCTCTGGCGAATGCTGGCAACTGACTCCCACGACTTGTGATCAATGTCACAGGATTTCATGTCGCGTTTGCAGACGTCTTTAAAGCGGAGACATGGACGGCCGGTGGGTCTGATACCAGTGGTGAGCTCGCTGTACAATGTGTCTTTGGGGATCCTGCCATCTTCCATGTGGCTCACAAGGCTAAGCCATCTCAAGCGCCGCTGACCTCAGTAGTGTATATAAGCTGGGGATGTTGGCCGAACAACCAAAGGACTGAACAATAGAAATGGGAAGGGGAAAAGAGAACAGTTTGGAATCAAATATCAGGAATTCTGTCACAGAATGGTCCCTACCGAAAGTGGGGAAGGGATTGGAATACGTGCTTGGTGGTGGGATTCATGTGAAAATGGTCTGGCAGATGTGGAGGTTGGTGGACTGGAAGGTGAGATTGGAGGAAGGGGAGAGAGGGCTCTCTTGTTGGGAGAGAAGGGGGAGGGAGTGGAAGTGAAGGCCAAGGAGATGGCTGGACACCCCCAAGGACCTTGTCTAGCACAGCTGAGAACAAAGAACATTAAGAGGCATTGATGTGGAAAATGGTGTCATCAGGGCAGATACCATTGAAGTACCTTTCCAGTGTAGTCAGTGTTGTAACATAGGAAACGTAACAGCCAACTTGCACACAGTAAGCTCCCACAGACAACAATAAGATAAATGACCGGGTGTTGGTGAGGGATAAATATTGGTCAGAACCCTTGGAGTAGGGGAGTATGTCTGGTATCCGGACGCCAGACCAGAAGGGACGACTGACATCCTTCCATATCTCTTTTTTTTTCCTGCAAGAATTAGCAAATATTTGGCCAAAGTATTTTTTTTGTCTTTTTTTGTAACAGACCTCTGCAGCGAGAATTTCTGTGTTTTCTTTCAGTGTGTGCGTGAGTGTGTGTGTGGGGGAATTTAAAAAGGGAAGGTTGGTAGGTAAATTGGCCATTATAAATTGCCCCTAGTATAGGTAGATGATAGGGACAGGTGTGGATGTGGTAGGAATATGGGATTAGTGTAGGATTAGTACAAAAGGGTGGCTGATGGTCGGCACAGACTCGGTGGGCCGAAGGGCCTGTTTCAGTGCTGTATCTCTAAACTAAACTAAACTTCCATATTTCAATCTGTGTGTTAATACTTTGCTTCGTTCCTGGATAAGTCTTGTTTGATCAAAAAAAATAATAATTTTGTTTATTTAGGAAACCTGGTTGGTGTATTTTATTCTGGGATAAAGAGTAGAGTATATGATTGACTGAATAGTAACTAGGTAAACATTTAAAAAATATATGTTGTGATCTGCGGAGAAGTGGGACTAGAAAAGACAGTGCACTCCTCCCACCTCGGTCGTAACATTTGGAGGAAATATACTGAAATTGCTGCACCTGATGAAGGGATATTTCGGACACTGGATAGTTGTGTGGGAGGAAGTGAATGACTAGGTGTGACATAATCTATGGTTGCAGATGGAAGTATCTGAGGAGGGGCAACTGGAAGACTGAACCCTGCGATCCCTCCAGAACATGGAGAGGGAAGGGGGGAGGGCTTTGGAAAACATGTTTGGGGTTGTGATTCATGTGAAAATGATCTAGCAGATGTAGAGGCTGGGGCTGGAAGGTAAGATAAGAAGGGGGTGGTGGTAGTAAAGACTTAATAAGTATCCACCGTAGCTGAGGAAAAGAAGAACATTTTAGAAATGATGTGGAAAGTGGAGAAAAATACTAAAGGGACGGAGTTCCTGAGAGAAAGAGACAGGGATTTCACTGGAATCGGGGAGTGCGGAAGTTTAATCCAGATAGTAGTGGGAGAGTGTATGGGCCTATATAAGGTCCCATATCTGTTCAGGTGATTATTAAGGATCCCATGGCACTTTTCAACAAAGAGCAGGGAGTTCACCCTGGCAAGCATGTCACTGACCCGAAACGTTAACTCTACTTCTCTTTCCACAGATGCTGCCAGACCTGCTGAGTGATTCCAGCATTTCTTGTTTTTGTCTCCCTTAACTATAACTGCCAGAAAAACAGATTAACTGGCCTTTCATTTCATTGCTGTTTGTGGGATCATGCTGTGTGCAAAATGGCTGGCACATTTGCCTGCATAACAAAAACCACTGGATTTCAAAGTTTGGCCAAATGTGAGGCACTTTGTGACATTTCTGGAAGTTGTGATAGGTTGCTGTAGAAATATATTTCTTTGTAAATGATCAAGGGTATCGCAGGGTTCTGTTAGGACATTGTTTAACCAGGCAATTATAATCGGTTGCCATTTTATTACATTGCATTTAGCCAACATCTTGAATATTTACGAGCATATTTCTGGCATGTCTGTTGTTGTTTCAGGATAATGCTGCTTTATAACAATAGGACGTTATCAACAAACTGTGTCATGAGTATTAGAGGAAGTAAGTTTGACTCTTACAGGAAGTGGGCACCGCATATAAGATCTTTAACTTAGATGGATTACACTCAGGTTCTCAAATTTGGACAGGGCATGAATGAACAGATATTAACCTAAGGTTGCAAGTAATAAGTGCAAGAATAACTTGTTCATCCAATAATATGGATTGACAACAGATAAACTGCAGATTGTGCATTGCTGAAATGTAGCAACTACTTCAAAACATATTTGCAATGAAACTCCTCCATTAACCTGGTTCCTTTTTACTATTAAGAGCATTGATCAGCTTTTGTGAGCAATTTATTTTATGACTGCATGAAATAGCTCTTCAAGGCTTAGATTGTGGTGTCAAAAGTTGGCCTGTAGGCCAAAACAGCCCACTAGTTAAAAGAAAAGAAAATAAGAGCTTGCATTTATATTGCGCCTTTCACAAACTCGGGATGTTCCAAAGCGCTTTGCAGCCAATAAAATGTGGTCTGTGTTGTAATAAGCCAACTTTAGCACCTTCAAGTTGTTGGAAGTTCCTGAACATGGAGAATACCTGATTGGTAGATTTTGCCCAATCAAAGAACGGAGTGTCTACTGGCTCCAATGTTGGAGGCAGCATGGGACTTACGGCACCAAATGTATATAACAGCAAATAGAGTCTATTTTGAAATGAGTAAACCGAACTCGTAACCGCAACTGCAGCAACTTCTCCTGATAAAAGCAGGGCAATTTCTCCAGCAAAATTCAGGTGAGTGAAGGACAGTTACCTAATGTAAATTATGTGTGTTAAATAAATCCCAGTCACTTATAGCAGCGAGGTTTCCAGGTGTGATTGACGGGGGAAATTAACCAATCATCTCCATTCTGGCCGGGACATGTGGTATCTCTATATGTATCCATCAATTAGCAGCCAGGCTGAAGCATTTTGTGCTCACTGCCCATGCTATTTTCAGTGGCCCCAGGTGGATGTCTCCTGCTAGCAGTTTTACAGAGTGGAAAAGTCTTTTGCTGTGGGAATTATATTCTTCAAAATGATGGATTTTTTTTTTTTAAAAGATGCACTGTGAGTAGAAAGAGGTGAGAGGAACAGAGGAGACAAATCATTAAGGGACAGAGAGAGAGAGGACCAGGGGAAAAGAGGAGAGGGAAAAAAGCAGAGAGAGCAGTCGGAGAGAGAACCAAAAAAGTTGGCTGGAGGGTAAAGAAAGAGCAGGATAACTAAACGATCAAGATTTGGAAAGAGTGAGGATGGACCAAAGGAGGGAGCAGGGAGAGGACATGGAGGAAAGTCAGATGGGGGAAACTCACGTGCTCTCTTATTTTTGCGTATGGAGGTCTCTTTGTTTTTATGGGATTCACATTACTGTGTAATGGTATGAATCCCACACTCTACAGCCAGCAGCTGTAAAAGTTTGGACATCCTTAGTGCAGTGTGATACTGACAGAAAGTCCTAGGGTCCAGTTCCTGCTCTGTGCTGAGTTGGCCAGGGTAGATCTCTGGGACTCCATGCCCTTGGCAAGGAATGGGGGGAAGGCACATAGAAAAATCAAGCAGTGTTCCCACTCCTGATCCATTTCCAATGCTGCAGAATACTTGTATGGGTTTTGTGGATGCGAACAGGAAGAGATTGAATTGTGACAGCTTGGGTCTGAATGGCACGCTGACTGACATCTTGCTCTGGTAAAGCTGATTTCCATTCTCTCTCCGGCTTTAAAAATGACCCCTTAAAGAGCCTACCGGCTTTGAGCCAAA